>NC_082736.1:10612747-10952743 GCF_030144855.1 Hypanus sabinus
GGCGACACCCAACGCAGATTGGGGAACAGCTTCGTCGAACAGATCAGCTCCACCCATCACAATAGACAGGACCTCCCGATTGCCACCCACTTCAACTCTGCCTCTCATTCACATCTAGATATGTCCATACATGGCCTCCGCTACTACCATGATGAGGCCCAACTCAGGTTGGAGGACCAACACCTTATCTAACTGTCTGGGTAGCCTCCAGCCTGGTGGTATGAACATTGAATTCTCCAATTTCCGGTAATTCCCTCCCCCTCCCCCTATCCCAGGTCGCTCTCTGCCTCTCTCCCCTTTCTACTTTCTGCTCCTTTATCTCTACTTTCTGATTTATACATTCCTTTCTGCTTATCCCCTCCCCCCTTTATCTTTCCTCTGATTGGTTTTCCTCCTGATGCCTCTGGGCCCTAACCCCTCCCCTATCTCTATTACTGGGCTTCGGCCCTCTCTTCTCCCCATTCCTGTTGAAGGGTTTCGGCCCGAAATGTTGGCTACTCTTTTCTCACAGATGCTGCCTGACCTGCTGAGTTATTCCAGCGTTGTGTACATATTCTCTTATCCCTTTTCTACCTGTCCACTGGTACCGACGTGAACCACCACCTCTGGCTGAATGAACATTGCTCAGCAGCTGCTCTGAGACGTCCCTGACACTCAGTTATACAATTTACAAAACTTTTTGAAACCATCTATAAAAGTGTTTAGGAGAGGAAAAAGATCAAACAAGAAGGTAAGCTAGCCATTAATATTAAAGAGGATACCAAAAGTTACTTCAGATATACAAAGTGTAAATGAGAGGCAAAAGTCAATATTAGTACTTTCGAAGATGATGCTGAAGAGGTAGTAATGGGGTACAGGGCAGTGGCAAAGAAGCTGAATAAGTATTGTGCTTCAATCTTCACTGGAGAAGACAATAGCAGTCTGCTGGAAATTCAGGAGAATCAGGGGGCAGAAATGAGTGAATTAGCCTTTACTGAAATATCTGAAGGTAGATAAATCAGCTGGACCAGATTTTCTACACCAATGCTATGAAAGAGGTGACTGATGAGATTAGTAATAATCTTTCCATAATCCCTGGATTCTGGCGTGGTTTCGGAGAACAGGAAAATTGCAAACATCATTCTACTCTTGAAGAAGGGAGGAGGGCAGAAGAAAGGAGGCCAGTTAGTATGACGTCAGTGGTTGAGAAGATGATGGACTCAATTGTTAAGGATGTATTTTCGGGCTACTTGGCAACACATGATAAAATAGGACAAAGTCAGCATGGTTTCCTTTAGGGGATATCCTGCTTCTTGAGTGTGTTGAAATTCCTTGAAGAAATAAGCAGGATAGACAAAGAGAATCAATGGATGGGTGTGTGTTATGCAATTGGATTTTTAGAAGGCCTTTGACAAGGTGCCACACATGAGGCTGCTAAAATTAAGAGCCTATGACACAGGAAAGATATGAGCATGGATTAAGACTTGGCTGATTGGCAGGAAGCAAAGAGTGGCATAAAGGAAGACTTTTCTGGTTGACTACAATGACTAATGGCATTTTTTTGGGATCACTTCTTTTAAAGTTACAGTATATATCAATGATTTGGATGACAGAAATGATGGCTTTCTGACCATTTGTATATTAAAATAGGTAGCAGGAAGCAGAAAGGCTACAGAGAGGCTTAGACAGATTGTGAGAATGGGCAAACATATGGCAGGTGGAATAACATGTCGAGAAGTTTATGGTCAAGGACACTGGTAGAAAAATTGAAAGAATAGACAATTGCTCTAAAAGGAGAGAAACATCAAAATCTGACATGTAAAGGAACTTTGGAGTAGAGGAGGTTCCTGAAGGTTCATTTGTACTGTGAGCAATTCTGGGCCACTTATCGAAGAAAGGTGTACTGACATTGGAGAGGGTTCAGAGGAGATTCACGAGAATGATTCCAAGATTGAAAGTTTATCATATGACGACCATTTGATTGTGCAGGGCCAGACTGACTGGAATTCATAAGAATGAGAGGGGATTTCATTGAAACCTACCGAATGTTGAAAGGACTCGGTAGAGTGGATAGGGAGAGGATAGAGGGGGAATCTAGGAACAGAGGGCACAGACTCTGAGTCTAAATGGAGATGAGGAGGAATTTGTTTAGCCAGACTGTGGCTCAACCATGGAATTTATTGCCAGAGGCCATCATTGGGTATAATTAAGGTAGAGGTTGATACATTCTTGATTTGTCAGGGCATGGTGGGTTAAGGGGAGGTCAGGATATTGGGGCTGAGAGGGAAATGGATCAGCCATGATAAAGTAAAAGAGCAGACACAATGGGCCAAAGGGCCTAACTCTGCTCCTATATTTAATGGTTTTACAACAAAAAGGCTCCATCCCGGACAAAATCTTGGTAAACCTGCTCTACAGTGTTCCTGCTTCCTGCAATTGACATGGGATGGGGACCAGAGACCCAGTTCACTCATTACAGTCATCATGTTCTTTCTGCAGTGTGTCGACCAGACCTGCAGACAGGACTCCAGCAGTGTGGGAACCCACATGTTATCAACCTGGTGCCTAAAACCTCTTTGTTAATCTATTATCTCTTTATTTTCTGCCATTAACACCCGCACCATCCCCAAAACTCACTGTGGTTTACAGATGTAGTTTCACTTCACAGCAATAAGTCTGTTCATATTAAATATCTCAGTGTTAGTTGTCAAATCTCTCTAGCTTTATATTTCACAAATTGCTGGAGGAATCAGCAGGTCAGGTAGCATCTATGGGGAAAAGAGTACAGACGACTTTTCGAGCCAAGACCCTTCAGCAGTCCTGCTTTTCTTTCCCATACATCGTGACCCCTGTTTCCATCCAAGGGGTCAGTGTGGACATGGTGGAGGATTACAAATACTTGGGGATATGAATTGACAATAAACTGGACTGGTCAAAGAACACTGAGGTTGTCTACAAGAAGGGTCAGAGCTGTCTCTACTTCCTGAGGAGACCGAGGTCCTTTAACATCTACCAGATGATGCTGAAGATGTTCTACAAGTCTGTGGTGGCCCGTGCAATCATGTTTGCTGTTGTGTGCTGGGGCAGCAGGCTGAGGGTAGCAGACACCAACAAAATTAACAAACTCATTCGTATGGCAAGTGATGTTGTGGGGGGTGCAACTGGACTTTCTGACAGTGGTGTCTGAAAAGAGGATGCTGTCCAAGTTGCATGCCATCTTGAACAAAGTCTCCCATCCACTTCATAATGTACTGGTTAGGCACAGGAGTACGTTCAGCCAGAGACTCATTCCACCAAGATGCAACACTGAGCATCATAGGAAGTCATTCCTGCCTGTGGCCATCAAACTTTACAACTCCTGCCTTGGAGTGTCAGACACCCTGAGCCAATTGGCTGGTCCTCGACTTATTTCCACTTGGAATAATTTACTTATTATTATTTAATTATGGTTTTATATTGCTATATTTCTACACTATTCTTGGTTGTTGCGACTGTAAGGAAACCCAATTTGCCTCGGGATCGATGAAGTATGTCTGTCTGCCTGGCCTGCTGAGTTCCTCCAGCATTTTCTGTGTGTAGTTTGGATTTCCAGCATCTGCAGACTCTCTCTTGTTTGTAGCTTTATATCTCGCTCTCTTTCTTTTTTCGTACATCTTTATTGTTTTCCTTTACAGTAAGTTCTTTTCCCCTTTCCCAGTTATAGATTTAACACTGAAATGTCTCGCCGTGCAGTCACTGTCCGCTGTTGCTCCTATGATTGACAAGTACATTGCTCCTCCTCCCGGGCTGCGGCCAAGATATCATGTGATGAGCATCCCTTTCGCTGCCCTGATGTCGCAGAGTCAGAGGGCCTCCGGAACGTCGTTGCCTTAGCAACAGACCCAAGTCTCCACGTAGAAGGATCCTGGGTTGGAAGTGCAGAAAAGGCTTCCCCCCGACGGGGCTTTTTCATGAAGGGCTCAGTGATTTATTTGCAATATTTGCGGGTGACCGGCGGCTTCTCTGATTGACAGCACGCACCCCCCCCCCCCCCCTTCGGGCAGCAGCCTCCTGCCTCGTTGCTGTGATGTCACAGTGACGCACCTGTTTCCAAGGCAGCGGGCGCGGGAATGTGGCAAGGCCCCGCGGACGGGGGAGGGGGAGCGCCTTGGTCCCGGGGGTCTGTGCTTGTTCAACCTCGCCTTATAACTGAAACTGTCCTTCCTGTGATGTGGCAACCGGCTCTGATCGCAAGATTTTAAAATGTTTCTAATGTGTCCGCCACAATCACTGGCAGTTTATTCAAAATACCCACCACCCTCTGCCCATTATGTCTGATCTGAAATACCTGCCTTGTTTTTATCAGCCATTTCCTGTGAAAAAGACTACGTGCTTTTACCCTGTCTATGCTCCTCATAATCTACAGACCTCTACTAGGATCATCTCTGAATCTGCTCTGCTCCAGGGAATAAAATACTAGTCTATACAACCTCTCCTTGTAACTCAGACTCCCCAGGACAAAGCAAATATCTGCTATTTTTCTTTCTCCCCGCACTCTCTCTAGTTTAAGAACAGTTTCCTACCAACACTATACACAATATCCCCCGTCAGTCCTCACCAAAGACTTTTATATTTACAGCATATTTTCTCAAATCAAAGAAAAACCTTCTCATCTCTGCAATGACTGAAGAAGGCCAGCAGGTCAAACACCATATCTAACTGAGATGTCACTTTCAGTGAACTATGCATTCACATGGACATTGTTTCTATAAATTACTAACAAAAAGATCCCAGCACCTAGAGGCGCACAACTAGACAGAGACCTCCAGTTTGAGGCACAGCCCTCAACCGTCAGCCTCTGCTTCCTGTCACTGAGGCAATTATGAAACCAATCAACTATCTCCCGTGGATTCCATCTCTCAGATCTAACCTCCCAGACCAGAGTCAAAGGCCTGTCTCCTGTCCATTTAGACAACATCCACAACTAACCTCATCTACGCACTTGTGAAACTCCTCAAAGAGCTGCAAGATAATTGTCAGACATGATTTCCCTTGCACACAACTGTGCTGTCTGTCTTGAATCAGACCAAATGTTGGTAGATCCTGTTTCTCAAAACCTCCTCCAATAAATTACCCAACACTGATATCAGACTGATGGGCCAGTAGTTTCCTGACTAGTTTCCTGGCACTGCATTAAAACAAAAGACCTTAAGTTATTGGAGCAGGATTGGGTCTTTTGGCTCATCCAGTCTGTTCCATCATTCCATCATGCCTGATTTATTATCCATCCCAACACCATTCTCTGCCCTTTTCCCATTAAACTTTGATGCCCTTAATAATAATTAAATCATCCTAACCTCTGTTTTAAATAGACCTACTGACTGCCTTCATGGCCGCCTGTGCCAATGAAATGTATCGATTGATCACCTTCTGAATACAGAAATTACTCATCTCTATTCTAGAAGGGCATCTTTGTATTGAGGGTGTAGTCTGGTTCTAGACTCTTCTATTATTGGAAACATCATCTCATATCAACGCTACCTACGCCTTTCAACATTCAATATGTTTCTATATGATGCTCCCTCATTCTTCTAGACTCCAGTGACTACAGGCCCAGATCTTCAAATGATCGTTATATCCTAACTGTTTCAGACTTGGGATCATTCTCGTGAATTTCCCCTGTAAACTCTGCAATGTCAGCACAGCCTTTCTTAGAAAAGTGACCCAAACCTGCTCATGATACTCCAAATAAGTTCTGGCTAAAGCTTCAGCTTTTATATTCTAGTTCTTTTGGAATGAATGCAAATATTGCATTTGCCTTCCTTACTAGCATCTAAATGTGCACATTAACCTTTAGGGAATCCTGCATTAGGAGCCGCAAAGTCCCTTTACATATCTGATTTCTGTTCTTTCCCTGATTAGATGGAGTCTATGCCTTTATTCCTCCTCCCAGTGTTCATGACCACACACTTCCTTACACTGTATATTGTCTGGAACTTCTCTGTCCATTCTCTAAATCTGTCCAAGTGCTACTGCAGACTCCCTGCATCCATAACACTGCCTGCCTCTCTGTCTATTTTTGATTCATCCACAGACTTGGCCTCAAAACTGCAAATTCCACGTTAGTCACTCTCCAATCATGTCTAACCTCAACTGATGCCTGTGGTGAAGCAACAATCTCTCCCGTGGCCTCTACAGTGTATTCTCTAACTTCTCACAAAATACAAGAATGTACCTGAAAGGCCCGGTAGGTTTAACAACCTTAAAGCATCTTATGGCCTCCAATATAGATCCCTGCTAACTTGAATGTGGTCGAAGATATCACATCTGATTCATGCCATTTCCGTAACTCCATCACTTTCCATAATTTTCTCAATGGTGATATAACTGTCAAAAATATTCATGGAAAGCCTCTCCCATATCCTTCAGTTCCACACACAGATGGCCATCCTCATCTCCAAGTGGATCAATTCTGTCCAAATTCCCTTTTCCTCTGAATGTACCGAGAGAATCTCAGGGGATTTTGCTCAATTTTCCTTCCAAATCCTGATCTTCTCCTATTGTAGTCCTAACTTTTATGAGAGATGCTATGTCTAATAATATTCTTGAACAATTCCCCTGGCATTGATCCAGGTCTCACCATTTCATAATTTCCTGGGTTGACTCTGTTGCCGGAGGAACAACATGCCCTGGAATTTCAGCATTCCCTTCTCTGATCTCACTATCCTCCAGGACCACATTGATGAATACTAATATGAAGTAGTGGTTTAGTCCCTCACCCACTTCAGAAGTAAACTTTCTCCTTTGTCCTTGTTTTGCTGTACCCTCTCCATAGTCCCCCTTCTCCCCAAAGTTATTTCCTGTCCCCGTTTGACACGTCTGATTCTCTGTTTAACTTCTCTCTTGCTTGCTTCATATTGCCAGAGGCCTTCTCCAATTTATACATCTGAAACATTCCTTATCTTTCATTTTCTATCAGATTGAATTCATAACATCTCCTACCCCTGTGCCAGACTTTACCAACCTTGTCTTTCTTCCACATAGAAACAGTCTGAATTCTGACCTTTAACCACTAGTCACATGTCAAATGTGGATGGACAAAACACAGCTGCACCCATTCCCCTCACCTCAGTTCCTGTCCAACACAGTTTCCCTTAGTTATATACCAATTAACCACATTACCTCTATGACGAGTCCTGTGCTTACTTACTGCTCTCAGAATGAAATTTCTATCTGTTGCCAGGCTCATTTTCCAATACAATGCCTTCTGTAACCCACTTCCCTGGTTAGACTACCCACTTCTATGTTAAGAAACATCCCAGTATTCTTCTAACATACACAATGATATCTAAGCCCCTGAGTCTAAGGGAGTCCCAGTCAACTGGGGAAATTATTCACCCACTGCAACGACCCTGTTGCTTTTACATCTTTCATGCCCTGCTACATTTCAGTTTCTTTACCTCCTGCTGGCATTTGGGAGGCCAGTAGCACAACTCCATTGGTGAATGCACCTCTCTTATCCTGAGCTCTATTCACACTGGATAAACCCTCCAGTGTGTTCTCTCTTAGTCCCTCACCCACAATTCCATATAAAGGCTGATCTGCCATCAGCCTCTTCTTGTATGTTGATCCCACTTCCCTGATTTTATAAACACTTATCTTGCTCCACGTTAAATCTTTATGGTCATCCAGCGTCTCCACTCCTCTCAGTTAGGGGATTCTAGTGTTTGTTATACAGTGTTTTGTTTGTTTTATCATGTCTGGTCTTGTCAAACAGTGCAGGCATGTTCTTTGGTTTCCTGCAGTTCACAATTTTGTGCACCACAGTCACAAACAGTCATATGATTATGTAGACAGAGAGGGAGTTTAAATGAAGTGAACATGGGCAGTTGGCATATTTTGCATGTTATCGTTCCAAGGGAATCGTTTGATTGTGCATATTTAGGCACTTATCAAGATCCAATAAAAAGAAGTTAGATTTAAAGAGAGCAGTCATTGTATGAGTGGGCCAAAATTGGAGTGGGGAGATGAGGCTTTGGCACATCTGAGAGGTGTAGGCAAGAAAGATAAGTTTTTCTTTATTCCTTACTTCTTCTGTATTACTCATTTGAAGCAGAAAGGATGCCAGACAAGATACTGCCTAATATCAGCGTCACAAAATTGGGTTGATAGAAGGTGACAGAGGGTGGTTGTGTCAGCTTATCATTCAGGTTGGAGGCCTCTGACCAGTGACGTTCACAGGGATCGGTTCTGGTACTGTCATTTGTCATCGATGTGAACACTTTCTCTGACATTGTTGTGAACGTGATTAGTGAGTTTGCAGATGACAGCGATGCTGTTGGTAGAGTGGGATCCCGAATGGGATGGGGACGAACTGGGGAAGTTGGCCAAAGAATGGCAGATGGATGTTGATGTGGAAAAGTATGAACTCTTGCATTTTGAGAAGTCCAAGGGAAGGACCTGCACAGTAAATTCTGTTCCTTGGAGAGTGTTGCAGGCAGAGTGTCCATGGAATACAGAAACATCATTCACTGAAAGTGACAACACAGGTAGTCAGGATGGTGAAGATGATGTTTGCCCTATTTGTCTTCATTGGTCAGGGAAATGAGTTACAGGATTTGGGATGTTATATGACAACTGTAATCGTCGAAGTGAGATTGCACTGTAATGTGCACAGTTCTAGTCACCCAGCTACAGGAAGGATGTCATGAAGCTGGAAAGTGTGGAGGGAGGTTTGAGGAGGGTGTTACTGACACTGGAGGATTTGAATTATTTGCAGAAGTTTGGACAGACTGGGACTCTCTTTCTCAACTGAGAGATTAAGGAGCTGACCAGTGACCATCCAAAGCTTTACAAAATCAGTACGCGATAACTGTTTGTGTCAGGGTAGGGAAGTATAAATTTACAGGACAATTGTTTAAGGTGTAGGGGAAACATTTAAAGGCTACCTGACTGGTGGGGGGATGTTGCATGTTTGATGAAGGAGACCAACAGTGCAGTAATGAGACGGATTTGATGAGATTTTCTAAGTAAAGGATTCAAATAAAATGATGAATGGTGATTTTGATGGGATTACACTGCTGGCCTCCCAATAGGCTGAGATATTGTGGAGCAGACATGTTGGTAAATCACACAGAGGTGTAATGGGAACAGGCTTACAGCAGTCGGGCATATTGACATCCCCAGCATTAACCAGATTACCTTTGTATGAAAAGCTTCAGTTTCCAGGAGTAATTTGGCAGATGCAGGATCAGTTCATCCCTCAGCAGGAACAATATTTGAAAGGGAGAATGAGGCAATCATCACCAACAATAGAAGACAAAAGCAGCATAAAATAACATGAGAGAGCAGAGAATATCACAAAAGTTAGTGGGAAGCTAAAGGATTAGGGAACTTAAAAAGAACAGAAGGTAACTAAAATTGTAATTTGGAGAGAACAGATGAATTATTAAAGTAACTGGCCAATAGTATAAAGGAGAATACAAGATTTTTTTCAGACATTTAAAGAGTAAAAGAGAGGCAAGACTGGATCAGGATTCAGGTTTCCCATTCTCACCTTCAGAATCACATCCCTCCCTGATCTTCTTTTACACTGTTTAGTTTATTCAGTATTTCTTATTTAACCTGGCAATCTTGATCATTTAGTGAAGAGGGCCACAGCGTGGCAAATGCATTTCAATACAGATAAATGTGTTGCAGTGCACATTGCAAAGTCAATCCAGTGTAGAACTTACACTGTGAATGGTCGGTCATTAGGGAGTGTATTGGGCCGGAGAGATTTAGGGGTAAATCTCTCACACACAGTTCATTGAAAGTGGTGTCACTGGTAGACAAGGTGGTGAAGAACTGGGTTTAACATGCTGGTCTTCATTAGTCAGGGGATTGAGTATATCAGTTGGGACATTATGTTACAGTTGTGTAAGTGACTGGAGGTCACACTTATCGTTTTGTGTACAGCTCTTGTCACCGTTTCAGGAAACGGGGTTAAACTGGGGAGAGTGTAGAGAAGACTTCCAAGGATGTTTCCGGGATCTGAGATTCTCAGTTACACAGAGATGTTGGTCGGACAATGTCCGTTGTTCTTTATTCTTTGGTATCAGAATCATTTACCACCGTGTTACATGACAAGGAATCTGTCTTTTTATTTTGACAGTAGTACAATGCGATGAAGGTGCAGATGTGAACATTGTATCGGCATAACGCCAAGAGATTCTGGGAATCGTGAACAACGCGGACAAAATGCTGGGGGAACCCAGCAAGTCAGGCAGCATCTCCCACCAGAGTCTTGATGGCTGTTTATTCCCACCATTGATGCTGCCTGACTTGCTGATTTCCGCCAGCATTGAGTGCGTACTGTGTCAGAGAGAGTGAGTTAAAGGAGCGGGCGGCTTAGACCAGTGTCCCTGTGTTTGTGAGTCCGAACACATCGTAGGATTTCTCAGCGCCTCCTGTAGAAAATGAAACGATGTTTTTTTGTTACGGAAGCACCCACTCCCCGGCTCGGTCTCGAAGAGGGAATTAACTGCAAAGTTTTAATTAGTTTAAATAATTCAGCCAAAAAGCAGAGAACAGGTCTACGATCGGGAGAGAGAACGCGGGCAATGTAGTAACGAAACGGGTTAAAATAGAAAGCGCTGCCTTTAATCCCGATTAAACTTCTTTCCAGCGAACATTCTGGCCTCAGAGACAGACAGGGACTAGTCCGAGTCTCCGCAGCGTCCGATTTGAATTGGAATCGGCGAGTTTTTGAGGAGAGAGAAGCACAGAAAAATGAAGCTGCCTGGAGCAGAAAGCAGGATGTCTCCGCCCCGTCCGCTCGCTGCCTTTAAATTGCTCCGTGCCGCCACCCTTCGCTTCATTTCTCATTCAGTTCTGATTGTGAGAAGGATTTATCAGAGTCGCCGACATGACCGAGACAGCACCCGCCGAAACGGCTCCTCCAGCCGCACCCGCCGCCGCAAAGAAGACTCCCAAGAAGAAGGCGGCTGCCCGGAGCAAACCAACCGGTCCCTCGCTGGGCGAACAGATCGATAAGATCGTGGCGGGTTGTCACGATAGGAAGGGTATGTCCTACGCGGCCATCATGAAGGCTCTGGTTGACAGCGGTGTCGATGTGGTGAAACGTCGCCCCCAGATCAAGATGAGCATCAAGAGGAAAGTGGAAAACGGCTCCTTGGTTCAGATGAAGGGTTCTGGTCTTTCGGGATCCTTTAAATCCGGTATAGGGAAAAGTGCCGTGAAGGTGGTGAAGAAAGCGAAGAAGCCATCGGCAAAGAAATCTCCAAACAAGAAATCTCCCAGCAAGAAGCCTGGCGCCAAGAAACCAGCGGCTAAAAAAGCGGGAGGTAAGAAACCAGCGACTAAGAAAGCGGCAGCAAATAAACCCGCGGCTAAGAAAGCGGCAGCTAAGAAACCCGCGGCTAAGAAAGCGGCGCCGAAGCCCAAGAGCCCCAAGAAAGCCGCAGCCCCGAAGACGAAGGCGGCCAAGAAGCCGAAGTCGAAATCCGCGAAACCCAAGAAGACAGCAGTCAAAAAGTGAATTGAGAATCCACCATTTGTGTGTATCTGAACCCAACGGCTCTTCTCAGAGCCACCCACATCTCAGAAAAGAGCTGATTCAAAGTGTTGTGATTCCCGTCCCGGGTCTGACTGAGCTTTCCGGGGGAACTTCTCACATAGAACCGGAGATTGACGGTACCTGACATATGGTGCGGCCGTGCCGAATCAGTGTCTGAAATGAGACACGGATGCCCGAGCTGAGATTGGGAGATATGGGATGTGGGCAGTTTTTGGCCCAATTCCTTCTCCGATGCCGGGAGAGAGTGACTGAGACATTGACAGCGGAGATTCAGCTGAGTTGATTGGGAACTGCTGAAACCTACGCGAGAGGGGAGGGGGCGTGTTGAGAGAGGGATCCGTCTCTGGACGGACTGTAGCGGGAGGATGTATGATAAACTACCCGGTGGCATTGCCGACTGACCTTCATGCAGGCCCCAGCTACAAAACTACATTGTTAATTTACACAAAACATCAATAACAAAAATGTACAAGAGAATGAAATCTAATTTAAAAAATCACTATTTCCTGGTAGTCACCGCCCCCCCGAAATCCCTCACTATACCCCTCGCGTCGGCATGCTCCACTCCAAGCACAGCGGAGACGAACGTATCCCCATGTCCAAAGCAAACAAAACGGTAACAGCCGCACCAGCCGTACACGACAGGTTTGTGAGAGAAGTGAAGGGCCAGATGAGACCCTGACAGGGAGGGAAGCGCGCTAATCTCTGGATGCATTCAAGAGTGAGATAGAGCTCTTAAAGATAGCGGGGTAAAGGGAGAGGGCAGGAACCGGGTACGAATTGTATATGATCAGCCATGATCACAGCGTATGGCGGTTCTGGCTAGAAAGGCCGAATGGTCTAATCCTGCACCGACTGTCCATTCTCTATTACTTCCTTTCCCTCGCCGAATTACCCTGTCTGCACAGAACTGATGCTCGAGGTCAATTAGTGCAAAATAGATCGGCAGGGCAGATCGCTACTACAATAATGATGAGCAAGCTACAGCCCTTCCCTTTGCCGTGGTAGTGGCTCTTAAAAGAGCCTTTTCTGGTGTTCGGTGTGCAGGCTGGGCTTAGGCGCGCTCCCCGCGGATGCGGCGGGCCAACTGGATGTCCTTGGGCATAATGGTGACTCGCTTGGCGTGGATAGCGCACAGGTTAGTGTCCTCAAAGAGCCCGACCATGTAAGCCTCACTTGCCTCCTGCAGGGCCATGACGGCCGAGCTCTGGAAACGCAGATCGGTTTTGAAGTCCTGAGCGATCTCCCGGACCAGGCGCTGGAAGGGAAGCTTCCGGATGAGCAGCTCGGTGGATTTCTGGTAGCGCCGGATCTCCCTCAGAGCCACGGTGCCGGGCCGGTAGCGATGAGGCTTCTTCACTCCGCCGGTGGCAGGAGCGCTCTTCCGCGCCGCTTTGGTCGCCAACTGTTTGCGAGGAGCTTTTCCGCCAGTCGATTTGCGCGCTGTCTGCTTGGTGCGGGCCATTCTGCTTCGGAATTGAGAACACAGACTGAAATACAGGAACAAGATAGACGAAACGAGCTCCAGCACAGGCTTTTATTCCGCTGGGAAGGGCCGGCCCATCGCTTATGATTGGCTGAACACCGACTGCCTATTAAAGGATCCACTTGCTGCGATTGGTTTATTAATTTCAAGCAGGCTGGCGGCGAATAACAATTTAGGACAAAATGGGAAACTGTTAACTGGCGGTCGGACTTCATCCAATCGGAATGCACTGTGATTGGCGCTCGATTAATTTCAAATCGCCCGCCAATTTCAGCGCACCCAGCAATGGTGCTTGATAAATTTTTATAATTTACAATTAATTCTATCACGGATTATACATTTTCAGTTTCATTTAATATCTAAATCACTCAGTTAAAATTTGAATGCATAATTACGGAATTGTTCCTCTAAACGAGGGAACTTATTTCTGACCCAGACGGACGGGAAGATTAAGATCAATATAAATGCATTCAGCATTTACGGTAATCACCGTCTGTCAAAGCAGAATCACGGCTAAATTTCAAGCGGAACAGAGAAATCGATTTCAAATGTCAATAGATGAATACAGTAGGATCGATAAAAAATAATTAAAAGGTTGTGGACACGGCTCCGTCTGTGAGGCGGTGGGTGGCTCTTAGAAGAGCCTTTGTGTTGTGCTCGGGAGGAAGTGGGAGTTTTTCAGCCGCCGAAGCCATAGAGAGTGCGGCCCTGGCGTTTCAGAGCGTACACCACATCCATGGCAGTGACCGTCTTGCGCTTGGCGTGTTCAGTGTAGGTGACCGCATCCCGGATCACATTCTCCAGGAAAACCTTTAGCACCCCGCGGGTCTCCTCGTAGATCAGACCCGAGATCCGCTTGACGCCGCCACGGCGAGCCAGACGCCGGATGGCCGGTTTGGTGATGCCCTGGATGTTATCACGGAGCACTTTACGGTGCCGCTTCGCTCCGCCTTTGCCCAGTCCTTTGCCTCCTTTCCCTCTGCCAGACATGATGCTGCTTCACTCCGGTCGCTGCTCAGTGACAAACCGACTGCTGATGTCTCCTTTTATACACAGCGCCCCGACCTGCCCGAGAAACGCGCAGAGAGACAGAGGCAGGGAGGGGAGGAGACAGAGTGAGAGCGACGGACATAGTCGATAGCGGCCTCTCATCGTCCAGCTCCGCCTTCACTTTATTACGCCCGCCATTATCCGACACAAAGCGCTTCAGCAGAAAAAAAAACTCCCTCACACACAACATACAGACTGGAGGATTTCTGGAAATTTGCTGATTCGCCCGCTTTAAATTATAGGAAGTGCTTTTCCATTTCGCAAATACCCAAGAACCCCGATCTCTCCCTCCCCGGCCCCAGGACCAGTGCGAGCGCCCTCACACACAGCAGTTGGTGGGCGAGTGTGCAGTCACTTCCAGTGATGAGAGGGTTAATTCATTAGAACGACTATTCCTCTGGGTCGCGAGGTAAATGAAAGTCCGGTCACACAAAGGAACAGGATACATAGGCAGACACAAGGATATATATACCGTACTTCTGATGTCTTCTAAAGCCCAGGTGAAGTGGTGGCTAAGGAGCTGGTGCGAGGTGGGTGGGTCACGTACAAGGATCATTGCGGTCCCGAAGGAAAGGTGAGACAGGTCCAAGGAGGAGGGGAGCCAATATGTTTTACGGTGACGTTTTTCGTGCTACACCAAAGGGTTTAAATGAGCAGGTATGAGGTCCAACAAAGTGATTTTCAGGAACTAGGTTAAAAAGCAGGACTTCCAGCATTGTAATTACGGAATTGTGGGTCAAACCTTGTGCTGGTGTGGTGAGAAAGTGACATGCGGTGCAGTTTAATATGTTGCTGAGGAACTGATGTAGGAGGGAGGTCTTCAGATTCATGGATCAATGGGCTCCCTTCCAGGCAGGTGGGAGACCGGGACAAACAAGGCCATTTCCATCTGAATCGGAGGGGAACCAATATCCTCACCAGGATGTTTGATGGTGTTACTTGGTAGAGTTTCAACTGGAGTAGCAAGTGGGAGAATGCATGAATGACAAGACAGTCTGAAAAGAACGAGAGCAAATGTCAGGCTAACAAACATGCTGGGACCGATAGGCTGAAATTAGTTTATTTCAACATTAGGAGGATTATGTTGTCGAACAGACGGCTGACAGCTCAACGATCCTGTGTTTCATTGTTTTACATGTGAGTGGGGTTTACCAAGAGCAGGGGTTACCCCACTGGGAATGTCACAACAAACTGGAAGGCTCATTTACAGAGGCAATCTACAGTTACACTGATAGGATTATCATACTGGCCCCCAATGACCAGTGCGGGGACTTTTTCTTCCCTAGAATTGATTGGAACTTGCTTAATACTTAGATGCACAAGATTTCTTCATTGAATCTGAAGAGTGTTTGAAACATTATGTACAGAGCCCAACCAGAGGAGAGAACAGACAGGAGGAATTCGTTTTGGGAAATGAGCCAGGCCAGCTGACAGTGAAGAGTCAGTGAATATTCTGGGATCTTATTTTTTTTCTTAGTGATGAGGAAGAATAAGATCAGATCTTGTATGAAGGTACTGAATTGCAGGAGGGCAGGTTAGTACGGAGTAAGACAGAAACCACGGGGAATTGATTGGGAGCAGCCACTGTCAGACAAGTCCACATCTGACATGCGGGAGCTGTTTAAAGACCAGCAGATCCAAGTTAACCAGAGAATGGAAAGGTCAACTCAAGATTAAAGGAAGAATGATGTGGTTGAAGTCAGACCAAGTGGCTGAGGTACTAAATGAGTATGTTGTGTCAATATTTACTGAGGAAAAGGAACGGAATGTCAATGAAAACAGACTGGAGCATGCTAATATTCAGAGACGTATTGAGATTAAGGAGGAGGTTGTGCTGGGACGTCTGAAAAGCAATAAAATGGATAAGATTCCAGGACCTGAAGGCATATATCCTGCAATAGTGAAAGAAGCAAATGCGCAGATTGTTGGCGATTTGACAAGGACCTGTGTGTCCTTGATCACAACATGAGAGGTCCCACAGGACTCGAGTGTCGTAAATGTTGCAGTTTTGTTCAAGAAGGGAAATAACAGAAATCCAGGAATCTATGGGCAAGGCAGCCTCATTTCAGTGGCAGAGAACCTACTGGGGAGGATATTGAGGTACAGGATTTATGCACATTTGGAAAGGCATGGCCTGCTTAGGGACAATCAGCATGGTTTTGTGTGGGCAGATCACACTTGACAAAATTGATCGAGGTTTTGGAGGTGGTGGTATAGACTCTAAGATATAGGATCAGAATTAGGCCCATCAAATCTTCTCTTTCATTTCATCATGGCTAATCCATTTTCTCTCAACTCCCGAATCTCCTGCCTTCTCCCTGTAACCCTTCGTGATCTGACCAATCAAGAATCTACCAACCTCTGCCTTAAATATACATAAAGTCTTGGCTCCACAGCTGCCCGAGGCAACAAATTCCACAGATTCACCACTCTCTGGCTAAAGAAATTCCTCACCTGCACATTCTACAAGGATGATGCTCTATTCTGAGGCTGTGTCCTCTGTTCTTAGACACTCCCATTGTCTGCACATCCACTTTATCAAGGCCTTTCACCATTCGATAAGTTTCAATTAGGTCAGCCCTCATTGACCTAAATTCCAGTGAGTACAGGCCCAGAGCAATCAAACGCTCTTCATATGCCGAGCTGTTTCATCCTGGAGGCAACTTTGAGAATCTCCTTTGAAACACATCTAGTTTCAGCTCATCCTTCCTAAGATAAAGGGCCCACAAATGCTCGCAGTACTCCAGTGAGACCTCACCAGTACTTTACTAAGTCTCAACACTGTTATGATTGGTGCAGATATTGTGGACTGAAGGCAGGTTGCCATCTGTTCCATACTGTGTACTGACGAATATGTTGGATATTCCAGCTATTGCAGGGACATGGTTACAGAGTCTTGGACTGGGAATCTGACATTCCTACATGTTTAATGTTCCACACGGAATCGGCAAAATGGAAAGGAGCAGGATGGATTTGTTCATAACGTGCTGGTGAAGGGGTGGATACAGTGCCATCAAAAGTATTCAGTTCCCTTTAGAGGTTTTCATGTTTATTGTTCTCCAACGTTGATTCACAGTGGATTTAATTTGGCTTTATTTTCCCACACTGATCAGCAAAATGGACTCTCTGGAGTCAAAGAGAAAAACAGAACTTTACAAAGTGATCTAATTAACTGCAAATATAAAACAAAAAATAATTTAATTGCATTGGTATTCACCTCCTTCAAGTCAGTAATTAGTTGATGCACCTTTGTCAGTAATTACCATTGGCTCTGTGTGGATAGGTCCCTATCCGCTTTGCACATCTGGACACGGAAAATTTTCCCCATTCTTCTTTCCAAAACTGCTGAAGCTCTCTCTGTCAGATAGCATGTGGTTCATGAGTGAACAGATCTTTTCAAGTCCAGCCACAAATTCTCAATTGGATTGAGGTCTGGACTCTGACTTGGCCACTCCAGGACATTAACTTTGGTTTTAAGTCATTCCTGTGTAGCTTTGGTTTTATACTTGCGGTCATTCTCCTGCTAGAAAATGAATCTTCTCCTAAGTCACAGTTCACTTGCAGACTGAATTAGGTTTTCCTCCAAGAATTCACTGAATTTGGCTGCATTCAATTTACCCTCTACTTTTCTGAGCCTTTCAGGGCCTGCTACAGTGAAAACGCCCACAGCATGATGCAGCCTCACCATGCTGGGATGGTGTGTTTTTGATGCTGTGCGGTGTTTGTCTTGCGCCAAGCTTAGTGTTTAATCTGACGGCCAAAAAGCTCAATTTTGTTTCATCTTTCGATAGAACCTCCAGGTGAGATTTCATGAAAGCTGTTTTCAACAATGGCTTTCTCTTTGCTACTGTCCCAAAAAGCTGTCAGGTGAAGTATCTGGGCAACAGTTGTTGTATACACAGTCTCTCCCATCTCAGCCACTGAAGATTGTGATTTCTCTGGAGTTAGCATAGGTCTCTTGGTGGCCTCCCTCACTCGTCCCCTTCTTGCACAGTCACTCAGTTTTTGAGGATGGCCTGATTCTGGCAGATTCACAGCTCTGCCATATTTGTTCCATTTCAGGATGAGTCACTTAACTGTACTTCAAGGGATATTCAGTGACATGAAAATTTTCTTATATCCATCTCCTGAATTGTGTTTTTCAATTACCTTTTTGCAGAACTACTCAGAGTGTTAATTTGTTTTTATGGTGTAGTTTCTCCCAGGATACTGACTACCAACAGTCGTGTATTTTTACTACAATCAATTGAAACACCTTGACTCACACAGCGACCTCCACTTAACAGATAATGTAATTCCTAAAACTACTTGACTGTACCTGTGATGATTTGGGGGTGAATATTTATACAGTCAATTTTTTTGTGTTTTATATCTATAATTAATTTAAAACAATTTATGGAGATCTGTTAGGAGTGGTCTCAAGATCCTCAGGTGTTCCTCCCGATGGGATAAAGCACAAAAGGTGAAATATCAAAGAGAGATGAGAATGGAAATGAGATTGTCATGAGAGATTTAATCGGAAGCAGATTGGGGCACCACTACATTGAGTACGTTTGCTCTGTGCGCTGCAACAACCACGATCTGCCAGTGGCAACCCATTCTAGTTCCATTTCCCATTCATAGACTGACACAGCCTTACAGCTGTCTTAACCCATGGTGGGGTAGTAACAGGGACAATCTGTCACTTCCTATTAATTGCTGCTTCAAATTGCCTCTGTCAAGCAAGTCCAACTCCTGGCTTTTACATATTGCTTAGCTACAAAGCCCGACAAACTCTTTCTTGTGATGGGGAGGGTCTAACTGGGTTTACTGGCATCATATAACTAACTGCTATGGGCAGATGGGGCTTTCACCCACGGTTGGTAGCTCGTCTAGTGGAAGGAAAATTCTGATCTGAAACCTCTACTGGCTTGTGGCTAGACCCATTCATGGGAAAGGCTTCGGGAGTAAACCCCGAGGAACAATCCAGAGCTGGATTCCCTGTCGGTCCGATGTTCAATGGAGACTGGCAATCCTGTGATACCATTGGTGCCTGACCCCATCGGTCTCTGCCGTTGCTCTGGATTCATCAGAGGTGTTGAGAGCCGAAGCCCCTGCATGGGTAACAGCTTGCTTTACATATTGTACTACTCTGGCTTGCAAATTGAGTTTCACAGCGAGGGTACAATATCCATGGTCGACCCTGACCCAGCAGAGGGCCATCACTACAAAGTCTGTCCATGGCCTCCTCTACTACTACGATGAGGCCAAATACAGGTTAGATGAGCAACATCTCATATTCTGACTGTGTAGCCTCCAATCTTGACAGCATGAACATTGATTTTTCCAAATTCTGGAAATCACTACCTTCTATTCCCCCCCCCCTTCCAAACTGCTCCTTTTTTTCTGACTTTTCCCCCATTCTGGTGCCATTTAACCCCTTGAATTCTCTTCACACATCTTCATGAGCTGCCCATCAACTCTCTCTGGTTCTCCACCTCCTTTGTGTCATCCCATGGTCTAACGTTCTGTACTAATGGATTCCTTTCTCTTCTTCTCTTTTCCTTTTCTACCTGTTACCCAGCTCCTCACATCATTATCCCTCCACAAACCACACCCCCACACTCACATATCCTCCTCCCCTCCCCCCACCACCTTATTCTGAATTTTGTCCCTTTCTTTCTAATCCCAGTGAAGGTTCTCAGCCCGAAATGTCGACCGTTTGCTGAGTTCCTCCAGCATTTTGTTGTCAGTTTGCTTCAGTCTGTGTATTGATCAAACTGGTACAGTTGAAGAGGAATTTGTAGAGTAGTCAGAGACAGTTTCTTTCAGCAGGATCATACCCAGGAACAGGACATTTCAGATGTAATCTGTGTAATGAGGTGGGAATACAGATAGATCTTGTGGTGAAGGATCTGTGAAGAAGTGATCACAATGTGGGAGAACTCCAGAGCCTGATTGCGGGTGAACACCAGGGTCCAGAACCAATGTCCTCAACCTAAATAAAGGCAATTACAGTGATGTAAAAGTGGAGTTGTCTGGGGCAGATAAGGTAAATAGGTGCAGGGACAGGTCAGTGATGAACAGTGGCAATGTTTAAGGAGACTGTTCATAACACTCAGCAGACATTGATACCAATTAGACAGAGGGATCAGAGACAGCAAAGAATCTTCTGTGCTGAATGGAGTTCAAATGATACATTAAATTAAAGAACATATAAAGAGGCAAGGGTTGGCGTTAGAAAAGAGGATCGGGATTTTTCCAGGAACCAGTGATGAGACAAAAGCTAAAACTAATAAGGAAAAAGCAGATAAGTTAACTCAATAATCTGCAGTAGTGTTCCCAATGGGGACACAGCAAACATCCCACAGATATCTAACGATGATATTTCAAAATTGTGCAATAATGTGTAACAATCACTATTGTTATGAAGGTACCACAGCTCTGAGGGGCCGAAGGAGCAGGAGCCGCCCCCTCCTTCCGGAGAATCGCAAGATCGCTATTAATTCGGGTCTCGGAAGTGAGTGACAATGCAATGCTTCTGACCATTGTTCTTAGAGGCACCTGTGTGTCCCTACTACGTGACAGATGCCATGGACATGAACACCCTCGGGACATGTGGGGGTGGAGATTGCATCCCCCTACTTTGATGGACAGCTACAACTCTGCAAGTAAAGATAGAAGCGGACTGCAGGATGCAGTACCCTAGCGATGCACCAGAAGAACTTGCTTGCTCAAAGCTCCCTTGAGAGCTGGAAGCCACTCAACTCCTAACACCTTTGCCTGGGGAGCGGGTGGCTGATAATACCGAGAAGGACTTCGAACTAACAACGGGGAAACCAACGCTCCCCTGGTTTTAACGGAGTGGCTTCATAAAGACATGGGAAAGTTTTCTTTTCGTTTTCACCGATCCCTCTAAAACACGTGAAACCCAACGAGTCCTCGAAAGGCTAAAGTCTGCAGACTTCTGAATGACTTTTTATATTTCCAATGGACAAAAATATTATCCCCTAGACAACAGCCGAGATTACTTCTTAATGATGATTATGACTATACCCGCGCTTTAGATTGAGTATTGGTGATGTGCATTATCTGAATGTTTGCATTAACCTTACTTTTGTGCCCCTTTATAAATAAAAACATTTGAAAATAGTGACATCAGACTTCAACGGACCTCTCTATCTTTGCTGGTAAGTTCTCCAGTTACGGGATACATAACACTATCAGGAGGGAGGAACTAATGGGATGAAAAGCAAACATTACCAGGTCCCAACAACCTGCACTGGAGGGTTTCACAGGAAGTCTGGAGAGAAAGTAGAGACATTGAAGTCTGTCAAAACTCACTGTTACAGAAAGGTCCCAGTGGAGTTGAAAACCATTGAAGAAGGGTGGAAGAAAGGTGACTGTAGTCCAGTTAACTTCACTTCAGCTATTGGTGTCTATAATCTGTGAAAACATAACAAATCTTTTAGAAAAGTTTAATGTCATTGAACTAAGGCAAGAGGGCTTACAGTCAGATTCACACAGCACAGAAACGAGCCCTTCAGCTCAAATGGTCCACGCTGACCAAAGTTCCCATCTGAGCTTGTGGTCAGTATCACCCTCGCCACCACATTATGAACAAGGTTATCCTCCTCCTTGTCCCATTTCCCTGCATTTGACCCATATCGTTCAAAACATTTCTGATTGGCCAGTTGTTCTCTCCAACAGGATATGGGGAAGCTTGTGATTAGAATACACGGTAAATGGAGTTTAATGTGTTAAGTGTGATGGCATGTGGTAGGAGGAATCAAAATTCACTACTATTTATGTGGAGATAAATTGTAAATAAGAGAAATAGAGTGGGGTCGAGGTGTTGCCTGCACAACAAAATAGAGACGGGTGCAGTGAGGGGTTCATAATACCACACATGACGAAGTTTCAGAGGTGAATGGCTCATGGACATTTATTGCTTGGACATGAGTGCAGAGAAACAGAGAAGTGTTGTTAGTGTCAAACAAACGAACAATGATGGATCTTGGGAAGTTAAAGCTTGTCAGGACATACCCAGTGAATGGCAGGGTCCTGAGGAGTGTTAATGAAATGATAAACCTGAGGCACAGGTAAATAGTTCCGTGCAAGTGCCAACACAGGTAGACAAGGTGGTGAAGAAGGTGCACAACATGCTTAAATTCATGGCAAAGGCTTTCAGAGGAGTTCGGACATCACATTACAGTTGTAGAAATCATAATTAAACCACACCAGGAGTAGCCTGTGCAGTTCTGGTCACCAGGAGAGGAAGGATGTGATTAAGGTGCAGAAATGATTCACAGGAATGTTACTCGGACTAGGGGCTTGAGTTACAAGGAAAGATCAGATTGAATGGGACTGTTTTCCCTGGAGTGAAGGAGGCTGAGGGGAGAAATGACAGAAGTTTATAAAACTATGAGAGGTGTAGACAAGGTAGACAGTCAGAATCACCTCCCCAGTGTAGAAGTATCAAATATGAGAAGGCACAGCTTTAAAATGCCAGGGTGAGAATTTAAAGGTGGATTTCAGGGCAGGTAAGATTTCTGTTTCCATACAAAGAGTGGTGAGGGCCGGGTTTCGGCTGCCATGGGCAGTGGTGGAAGCAGATACGATAATGACACTTAACAGGGTTTTAGATAAGCCATGAATATTCAGAGGATTGAAGCACATGAATTATACATAGGCTGGAGATTTAGTTTCATTTTGCATCCTCTTCAACACAGACAGAAGAAGGGCCTGTTCCTGTGCTATACTGTTCTGTGTTCTTATTGAGCCTGAGTGACTGGGGATTCATTAGCCGGGGTCACAGACAGGTGTATCAGTGGCAAGCAGAGAGATTGCAGGATGCTGCATTACCTGCCTGGTACCAGAGCCAAGGATGTAACTGAACAAGTACAGGCCATTCTGAAAGGGCAGGGTGAGCAGCCAGAGGACGTGTCCATATTGGTTCTAACAAAAGAGACAAAGTCCTGCAAAGAGACTCAGGGAGTTGGGGAAAAAGATAAGTAGAGTCTCTTGGGGGGGGGGGGGTGATGGGGGTAATCCCAGTGTCACCTGCTACCGAGGGAAGAAATAAAAAGGTGGTACAGTTATATGTGTGGCTAACAAGCTGGTGCAAGACGGAGGGTTTTAGTTAAATGGATCATTTGAGTTTTTTTTTTCCAGGAGAGGAGATGGGAAGAGTGAAAGGTCACTGGTGGCGTTGACGGATGTGGATTAACACAGAAGGTAAGTCCAAATAGACAAATTACAGTGTCTCAGTAGCACTACAAGTGCACAGATAAACAAGTATTAGAAGTAAGAGAAAGAATAAAAAGTTACCACAAACAGTCTAACATGAGGGGTGTCATCACTTCCCCGGCTACGGGTTGACTCATTACAGAGCCGGGGGTCAGAATGACTTCATACAGCGCTCCTTGGAGCAGCACAGTGATGTTAGTCTGTTACTGAAGATGCTCCTCTGTTCAGCCAAGGAGGCATGCAGAGGGTGAGAAACATTGTCCAGAATTGCCAGGATATCCATTGGATCGTTTGTTCTACCACGGTCTCCAGTGTGTCCAGTTTGACTCCAATAACAGAGTCAGCCTTTCTAATCAATTTATTCTCAGATGACATCATCCGTGTTGATGCCATTGGCCCAGTACACCACTGCATAGTTAGGCCAAGTTAATGAACACAGTGGCATTGAGGGCCTGAAGTGTGCTTGTATCAGTACCGAGTGTGGAACAGTTAATGCAGATGTACTTCGAGCCTGGATTAGTACATGGCACAGTGATTCAGCCATTACTAAGAAGGGCAGGACTGGTAGCTAAACATTCCAGGATTCAGATTCAGACAGTCCAGAGGGAGGTGAATGAGGTATGGGGAGCAGTACTGCGGATCAGGCAGAATATCACAAATTCAAGGTCATCCCAGAGGCTCATCCAGTAAGACAATGTGGGTGGAACTCAGGAATGAGAAAGATGAAATCACTGTGATGGGATGAAACTGTAGGGCTCCCAACAGCCAGTACGAGAGAGAGGAATAGATATGTCAGCAGGTAATGGACTGATGTAAAAACAACCGAGTACCTGTAGTGAATAATCTCTGGAAACTGACTGGGTCTCCCTTCCCACTTGAGTCTTGGTTGGGGCATTATTTGTTAAAAGTTTTCAGCAAGGTTTCCTAAAACAGTATGTGGCAGGAACAACCAGTGTTCAAAGAGAAATTAGTCAGGATTAATGGGTCAAATAGACTAGATCAACCCAGAATGATCCTGTGACCAGTAATAGTCTGAAAATTATTCTAGTCTCCAGTGAATCTTCTAAGCTCCTGGTTGGACAAGATCAATTGTGTAATCGGGACACACCTCTGTAAACACACTGACACCATATTCCAAGCACACTGAGCTGCCAGAGCACAGCACCGGCCAGTGAGGACACAGACCAGTACAACACCCGGCTCCCTTCTACAAAGTTCAAAGCTGAAAATAAATGTATTATCAAAATACATTTCTGCATTAAATACGCAACCCCGGGATTTATTTTCTTGTGGGCGTACTGCTGGTTTGTTAGAGCTGTTGGGGGGGTATAAACTAATTTGGCAGGGGCATGAGAACTGGCCTGAAAGGACAGCTGGTAAAGAAAGAAAAGATAGCATGCAGTCACGCTGTCAGGAAGAGCGAGCAGATAATAGGACATAACTGTAGCCAGCAGAGGGATGCAGAATCAATAAGGGTAGCAAATCCAATACTTGAAGTGTTATACCTCAATGCACAACTTATAAGAAATAAGGTGGATGATCTTATTGCCCTGTTATGGATTGTCATGTATAATGTGATCATCACGGAATCACGGCTGAAAAATATTTATAGTTGGGAGCTAAATGCCCAAGTTAGACACATCAGAGGGACAGGAAGGTAGGCAATGGGTTGACATGGCTCTGCTGGAAAAGAATGGTATCAAATCAGTAGAAAGATGTGCCACAGGATCGGAAGATGTTGAATCATTTTGCGTAGAGTTAAAAAAAACTCCAAGTGTGAAAGGACGTTGATGCAGTTATAAACAGGCCGTCAACAGCTGTTTGAATGTGGACCACAGATTACAACAGGAAATAGAAAAGGCATGTCAAACGGTCAATGTTATTGGAGATTTCATGGGAGATTTCGACATCCAGGTCAACTGGGAAAATCAGATTGGAAATAGATCTCGAGAGTGAGTTTGCTGAATGCCTAAGAGATGGCTCTTCAGAGCAGTTTGTTGTTGAGCCTACGAGGGAATCAGCTATTCTGGATTATGTATTATTTAATGAACAGGAGGCAATCAGGGAACATAAAGTAAAAGAACCCTTAGGAGGCAGTGATCACAGTATCACTGAGTTCAACTTGAAATTGGATAGGGAGAGAGTACAGTCTGACATAGCAATGTTTCAGTGGAGTAAAGGTAGTAACAGTGGTGTGAGAGAGGAGTTGGTTAAAGTAAATTGGAAGGAGATGCTGGCAGAGATGGCAGCAGAGCAGGAATGGTGAGAGTTCCTGAGAAAAATGAGGGATGTGCAGGATAATTGTATTCCAGAAACAAATATATACTCAAATGGCAAAATAGTACAACTGTGGCCGACAAGGATGTCAAAGCTAATGTAAAACCAAAAGGGAGGGCAGAAAACAAAGAAAAAAAAATAGTCAGAATACAGAGGATTGGGAAGCTTCTGAGAGCTTACAGAGAGCAACCTAAAGAGGATAAAGATTAAATATGCAAGCAAGCTAGCAAATATTATCAAAGTGGATAGTTTAAGATTTTAGAAGTATGTAAAACATAACGGAGAGATGAGACTGGATATTTGACTGCTAGAAGAATAGGCCAGATAAATAATAATGTGTTGGGGTGGGAAGGAGATGGCAGATGAACTAAATGAGTATCTTCCATCAGTGGAAGATACTAGCTGTGTGCCAGTTGTTGAAGGGTGTGAGGGGAGAGAAGGAACTGCAGTTATTATTATTATTATAAGGGAAAGGTGCTCAAAAAGCTGAAAGCCCTGAGGGTATACAAGTCACCCGGAACAGATGAACTGCACCCTAGGGTTCTTGCAGAGTTAGCGGTAGAGATTATGTTGCCATTAGTAATGATCTTTCAAAACGTATTGGACTCTGGCATGGTGCAAGGGGACTGGAAAATTGCAAATGTCACTCCACTCTTTAGGCGGCAGAAAGGAAATTATAGACCAGTCAGCCTGACCTCAGTTGTTGGGAAGATGTTGGAGTTAATTGTTAAGGATGAGGTTATAGAGTATTGGAATCACAGGACAAGTAAAGACAAAGTCAGCATGGTTTCCTTAAAGGGAAATCTTGCCTGATGAATCTGTTGGAATTCTTTGAGATTGCATGAAGGAAAAATAACGGGGATGCAGATTCTGTCATATGTTTGGGCTTTCAAAAGGCCTTTAACAAGGTGCCACACATCAGGCTGCTTACAAGGTTAATAGCCCATGGTACGGCAGGAAAGTTACTCACGTGATTACAGCATTGGCTGATTGGTAGAAGGCAGCAAGAGGGAATAAAAGGGTCCTGTCTGGTTGTCTGCCAGTGAGTAGTGGTGTTCCGCAGCGGTCGGTGTTGGGAACATTTCTTTTTGTGCTGTATATCAATGATTTAAATGACAGAATAGATGGCTTTGTTGCAAGATTGCAAGATGACAAGAAGGCAGGTACTGTTCAGGAAACAGGTAGGTTGTAGAAGTACTTTGACAGGTTAGGAGAATTGGCAAGACAATGGCAAATGAAATACACTGTTGGAAAATGCATGGTCATGCACTTTAGTAGTAGAAATAAACGTACCGACTATTTTCCCAATTGGGAGAAAATCCAAAAACCTGAGACTCAAAGGGACTTGGGAGTCTTTGTGCAGAACAACCTAAAGATAACTTGCAGGTAGAGTCGGAGGTGAGGAAGGCAAAAGCAATGTTAGCATTCACATCAAGCGGTTAGAATACAAGAGCAGAGATGTGATGCTGAGACTTTTTTAAGGCATTAGTGAGGCCTCACCTTGAGTATTGTGAAGAGTTTTGGGCTCCTCATCTAAGAAAAGATGTGCTGGCATTGGAAAGATTCCAGACGAGGTTCACAAGGATGATTCTGGGAAAGAAGCAGTTATCATACGAGGAACATTTGATAGCTCTGGGTCTGTACTCACTGGAATTTCGAAGGATGGGGGTGGGGTGGGGAATATAATTTTGAATGTTGAGAGGCCTGGACTGAGCAGATGTGGAAAGGATGTTTCCTATCTTGGGGGAGTCTAGGACTAAAAGGCACAAGGATAGAGGGGTGTCCATTTAAAACAGAAATGCGGAGAAATTCTTTAGCCAGAGTGTGCTGAATTAGTTCAATGTATAGCCACAGGCAGCTGTGGAGGCCACATCCTTGGGTGTATTTAAGGTAGAGCTTGATAGGCTCATGATAGGACATGGCTCGCTTCTCCACTCTGCACTGAACTAAGCATCTGTGCACAAACTCTCTTTGAGCATTTCAGTTCAATACTCTACAAAATTTGCTTGTGCTTATTGTTTGCAGGATTTGTCTGTCCTGCACATTGGGTGTTTGATGGTCTTACTTTATTTGTGGATTTTTTGGCTTTCTTTGTTTTATGGCAACCTGTTTGAAACAAACCTCAAAGTTGTAGAATGTATATGTACTTTGATAATAAGTTTACTTTGAACTTCGATTCAAAAACCTGATGCTTGAGGGATCAAATAAGGACACAAATTTAACAAAACTTAAAACTGATGCTCCTGTAGTTACAGGCCAGGATGCAGAAGAGTGGAAAATGATAAATATTCTTCCTCTTTTTAAGAACTGCAATAGGGACAAAAAGGGAAACTGTACCCTGGTGACTCTTATGTTAAGTGGGAGGGATATTATTAGAAAAGATATTTAAGGATGGATCAGCTCAGACTTTATAAGGCATTGGTCTAATCACACTTGGAGTATTGTGAACAGTTTTGGGCACTTATCTAAAAAACTACATGCTCACATAGGAGAAGGTCTAGAGGAGGTTCACAAAAATTATCATGGCAATAAAAGGGTTAATGAACAAGGATTGTTTGATGGCTTTGGGCCTGTACTCTCTGGGCTTTAGAAGAATAACGGAATCTCATTGCAACCAATCAAATATTGAAAGGTCTAGAATGGAGTGGGGAGGGTATTTCCGATAGTGGGGCAGTCTGGGACCACAGGGCACAGCCTCAAAATACTAGGACATACCATTATAACAAAGATAAGGAGCAATTTCCTGAGTAAAGAGTAGTGAATTTGTGCTGCCTATGTCAGGATGTTGTTCACTGACTAGAGCTCAGCGTTTATCACCATCATTCCCACAGTCCTGATCAATAAGCTACAGAACCTAGTCCCTCTGCAATTGGATCCTCGACCTCCTAACCAGGAAACCACAATCTGTGTGGTTTGGTGATAATCCACACAGATTGTGTGGATTAATGGAGATGGGCTAACCCCTATTGGCATCAATGGATCTGGAGTTGAGAGGGTAAACAGCTTTAAGTTTCACAGCAGCAACATACCCGAAGATCTCACGTGGTCTGTACGTACCTGCTGATTGGTGGAAAAGGCACAACAGCACATCTTTCACTTCAGATTACTAAGGAAGTTTGCTATGGGCCCCCAAATCCTAAGAAATTTCTTCAGGGGCACAATTGGGAGCATCCCCACTGGCTAGTATGGGAACTGTACCTCCCTTAATCGCAGAATTCTGCAGAGTGTGGCGCGAACAACCCAGCGCATCTGTAGTTGTGAACTTCCCATGACTCAGGACATTTACAAAGACCAGTGTGAGAAAAGGGCCCGAAGGATCATTGTGGACCCAACTCACTACAAGCACAATCTATTCCAGCAGCAACCATCCAGGAAACGGGTACTGCTGCATAAAAGACAGGACCAACAGGCTGCTGGACAGCTCCTTCCACCAGGCTATCAGACTGATTAACTCACGCTGATCTGAGGGAACCTCTATGTACATTGACTGTCCTATTTATTAACAATTATTATAAATTACTATGATAGCACATGGCATATTTAGATGGAGACATAACATAGATTTTTACTCCTCATGTACATGAACGATGCAAGAAATAAAGTCAATTCAAATTCAAATATCTCTTCTTTGCTGAGGATCAACACTGGCCCTGATGCACCTCAAGAATGTGCAGTTAGTCAACTGCTGTACTCCCTCTATAGCCATGACTATGTGACTAAGTATAGCTCAAATGCAATCTATAAATATGCCTCATACAACCATTGTTGGCAGAATCTCAGATGGAGATGATTGGACATACAGGAGTGGGATTTACCAGTTAGTTGAGTGGTGTCTCAGCAACAACCTTGTGCTCAATGTCAGTAACAGAAAAGAGCTGATTGAAGGAAGGGTAAGAAGAGGGAACATGAACCAATCCTCATAGAGGGATCAGAAGTGGACAGCGAACAATTTCAAGTTCCTGGGTGTCAATATCTCTGAGGATCTATTGATGCAGCTACAGTATAAAGAAGGCAAGGCAGCAGATATATTTCATCAGGAGTTTGCAGATATTTGGTTTATCACTTTAAAACACCCAAAAGCTGCTGTAGATGTATTCTATATATATTATTTAAACTTTGCTCTATTTTAATCTACTTTATATACATATACATATCCATATATACACACATACTGTAACTTATTTCGATATTATCATGTACTCCATTGAACTGCTGCTGCTAAATTAACAAATTTCCGGATAAAAGTGTTTCAGAGTGTTTAAAAATCTGTCATGATCTCTGATTCCTTGCAGAATGGGGCAGCAGATGAGATGGGCCAAATGGCCTAATTCTGCTCCTGTGTCTTATGGTCCGATGGTCCAGGAGCAGCTGCAGGATATTTCAAAGGGAAGGTTGAACAGCTGGACATCGTGGTGGACAGTGCATGTTGGTTATTGCAATGTAGGGAGGAGGAGGGATGTGGTCCTGTGCAGTGAATTTAGAAAAATAAGACAGAAACTAAAAAGTAGTAAGCTCTATATTACTCCCAGTGACACTTGTTAGTGCAGGGAGATATAGACAGATACCACTGATGAATGTGTGGCTGAGGAGCTGCTGCAGCGGGCAGAGTACAGGTTTCATGGATCAATGGGTCAACTTCTAGGGATGGGTAGGCAGAAACTATTCAGTCCCCAGGGTCTTCTAGGGAAGGAATCGTTTTCTCAATCCTGAAACAGCACGGAATAGTTTTGACGTGATAGGATGGAGGTTGAAAGGGTGAGCTGATGGAGGTGGATAAAATTATGTGAGGCATACAAGGTTTAGAGTGACAGGGACTGTTTCCCGTGGTGTGGCTGCCAAAAGCTAAAGGGAATTGTTGTAAGGTGAGGGGGTTGCTTTTAAGGGGAACTGAAGGGTAAATATTTGACACAGAGAATAGCCGGTATCCCAAATGACCTGCCAGAGGAGCTGGTAGAGGCAAATACACACAAAGCCTCTGTTCATGAACACTTCCCTGGAACCTGTCATTATTGTGTTCATCCTGCCCTGGTTTAACTCCCCGATGCTGGGTCCATTGTTGTTTTCCATCTGTGTGAACGATCTGGATGAGAATGTGGTAAACTGGATCAGCAAGTTTGCAGATAACACCAAGATTAGTGGCATGGTGGACAGCAAAGATGGCTAGCAAATCTTGATGTGGGATTTGGACCAGCTGGAAAAATGAAGGAGGTTACAATCTAGAACGCACTGCCTGTGGGGGTGGTGCAGGACCATCTGAAAGAGCATTTGGATCATCAGTACAGGGTAGGAGATAGACCAAGTGCTGAGTTAGTGCAGACAGATACTTGATGGTCAGTATAGACATGCAGAAAACACTGACTGTGAAAGCTCAGTGGGAACCTAAAACACAGAACTTCAGGATGGACTTACCAAAAACACTCAGAACACAGGACAATCGATTTTTAAACAACAACACACACAAAATGCTGGTGGAACACAGCAGGCCAGGCAGCATCTATAGGGAGAAGCGCTGTTAATGATTCGGGCTGAGACCCTTCGTCAGGACGAAGCAAAAGGAAAGATAGTAAGAGATTTGAAAGTACTGGGGGTAGGGGGAAATGCAAAATTATAGGAGAAGACCGGAGGGGTGGGATGAAGCTAAGAGCTGGAAAGGTGACACGTCCCATTCCCATTCTGATATGTCTATCCATGGTCTCCTCTATTGTCAAATTGAATCCAAACTCATGTTGGAGGAACAGCACCTTATATACCGGCTGGGTAGCCTCCAAGCTGATGACCACATTGACCTGCATGTGGCATCACAGAGAGACAGGGTTGTCTGTTGTACTTGCCTTGTCAGCCAAAGAACTGCGACTCATTAGAATTAGACAAAACTGATTAAAGGCAGATTGAAAGGGGATCTAAAGGGTACATACTTCACACAGAGAATAGCTGCTCTCCTAAATCAGCTGCCAGAGGAAGTGTGGGGGCAGAAACCCACAAAGTTTCTGTTCATTAAAACTTCTCAGGAGCCTGACATTCACTGTGCACATCCTGCCCTGGTTGAACCGCCCAGAATAGAGTCAGTGATTTATACAGAACTGAAACCGTCCCTGCGGTAAAACTCATCCAGGCCGACCTGAACTCGTCGCATTCGCCTGCATTAGACCCGTGTCCCTCTCAACCTTTCCTATCCACGTAACTGTGCAAATATGGTTTAAATATTGTACCTGAGACAGAGAGCCGGTGCGGTGAGACGCTGACAGACACTCACTGTTCCGAGGGCAGGAAGAGGAGAGGCCATTCCCACAGTGGAGCCAAAACCCAAAGTAGAGACCGACTCCACTTTACCACAACCCCGTGCCCACCATCCCGGACCGTTCCCCAGGGAACGACGTCAATAACGTTGGACCCGCTATGACGTCAGCTCGTCACAGATCGGCAAACCGCAACACGGTATCACGTGACGTTGAGTCAACAGCTCGGGAGGCGGGGCAAAGAGAACTGTCAATCAGTCGAGACGCTGAGAAATTGCGAACATTGTAACAGGTGGGTACGGGGGGAATTTCCGGGAACGGTGACCCCACCCCACCCACTGAAATTGAGTGTAATTTTTATTTGTAATTTTATATGTAATTGACAGTAATTTTAATTTGACTCTTCGGTCTTATAAATATTTCATAATTGTATTTTCTATATTTTTGTGTGGATAATATTTTTTAAATTGGGCTAAAAATACGTTGTAACCAGATTACTGAACACTTCATAAAAAGAACTTTCCGAAAAAATATTGTTAAAGCCAAAAATTTTAATCCAAACTAAGTTAACAGAAACATAGAAAACCTACAGCACAAGACAGCCCCTTCAGCCCACAAAGTAATGCCGAACATGTCGCTACCTTAGAAATTACTAGGCTTACCCATAGCCCTCTATTTTTCGCAGCTCCATGAACCTATCGAAAAGTCTCTTCAAAGACTATCGTATCGCCTCCACCACCGTTCCAGCAGCCCATTCCACGCACTGACCACTCTGAGTGAAACACTTATCACTGACATCTCCTCTGTACCTACTCCCCAGCATCTAAAACCTGTGTCCCCTTGTGGCAGCCATTTCATCACTGGGAAAAAGCCTTTGACTATCCACACGATCAATGCCTCTCATCATCTTATACACCTCTATCAGGTCTTCTCTGATCCTCCGTCGCCCCAAGGAGAAAAGGCTGAGTTCACTCAACCTATTCTCATAAGGCATGCTCCGCAATCCAGGCAACATCCTTGTAAATCTCATATGCACCTTTTCCATATCCGTCCTGCAGTGAGACGACCAGAACTCTGTACAGTGCTCCAAGTGAGGTCTGACCGGAGTCCTATATAGCTGCAACATTACCTCTTGGCTCCTAAATTCAGTTCCACGGTTGATGAAGGCTAATACATCGAACGACTTCTTAACCACAGATTCAAACTGCGCAGCTGCTTTGAGTGTCTTATGGACTCAGAACCCAAAATCCATCTGATCCTCCGCAATGTCAAGAGTCTTACCATTAATACTATATTCTGCCATCATATTTGACCTACCAAAGTGAACCACTTCGCATTTATTTCGGTTGAACTCCATCTGCCACTTCTCAGCCCAGTTTTGCATCCTTTCAATGTCCCGCTGTAACCTCTGACAGCCCTCCACACTGTCCACAACACCTTCAACCTTTGAGTCATCAGCAAAGTCACTAAATCATCCCTCCACTTCCGCATCCAGGTCATTTATAAAAATCACCAAGAGTATGTGTCCCAGAACAGATCCCCGAGGCACAACACTGCTCATCGAACTCCATGCAGAATATAACTGGTCTACAACCACTCTTCTGTGGGCAAGCCAGTTCTAGATCCACAGAGCCTCCTTAGTTTCTCAATAAGCCTTGCATGGGGACCTTATCAAATGCTTTGCTGAAATCCATATACACACATCTGCTGCTCATCCTTCATCGATGTGTTTAGTCACAACCTCAAAAAATACAATCAGCCTCCTAAGGCATGAATTGCCCTTGACAAAGCCATGCTGACTATTCCTTCCCATATTATATCTTTCCAAATGTTCATAAATCCTACCTCTCTGTATCTTCTCCATCAACTTACCAACCACTGAGGTAAGACTCACTGGCCTATAATTTCTTAAGCTATATCTACTCTCATTCTTGAATAAAGGAACAACATCTGCAACACTCCAACCCTCCGGAATCTGCCCCGACCACATTGATGAGGAAAAGATCATCGCCAGAGGCTTAGCCATCTCCTGTCTTGCCTCCCACAGTAGCCTGGGGTACATCTCATTCGGTCCTGATAACTTATCCAACTTGAGGCTTTCCAAAAGCTCCAGCACATCCTCTTTCTTTATATCTACATGCTCAAGCATTTTAGTCTGTTGCAAGTCATCACTACAATCACCAAGATCCTGTTCCATAGTGAATGCTGAAGTAAAATATTCATTACCTCTGTTACTTCCTCTGGTTCCATACACACTTCCCCACTGTCACACTGGATAGATCCTATACTTTCACCTCTTATCCTCTTGCTCTTCACATACTTGTAGAATGCCTTGGGGTTTTCCTTAATCCTGCTCACCAAGGCCTTCTCATGGCCCCTTCTGGCCTTCCTAATTTCCTTCTTAAGCTCCTTCCTGTTAGCCTTATAATCTTCTAGATCTCTAACATTATTTAGCTTTCTGAAACTTTTGTAAGCTTTTCTGTTCTTCTTGACTAGATTTATTACAGCCTTTGTACACCATGGTTCCTGTACACTACCATAACTTCCCTGTCTAATTGGAAAGTACCTATCCAGAACTCTACACAAATATCCCCTGAACATTTGCCACATTTCTTCTGTAGTCTTCCCTGAGAACATCTCTTTCCAATATAAGCTTCCAATTTCCTGCCTGACAGCCACATATTTCCCTTACTCCAATAAAACGCTTTTTCTAATTTGTCTCTTCCTATCTCTCTCCAACAATATTGTAAAGGAGATAGAATTATGATCATTATCTCCAAAATTCTCTCCCACTGAGAGATCTGACCAGGTTCATTTCACACTTGTTATCACAGTGCATATATTTCACCATATAGTTCAAAGTTCAAAGTAAAGTTTATTCTAACAGTGCATACACGTCACCTCATTCAACCCTGAGAATCATTTTCTGCAGGCCTCCTTTGTAAATCTATAAAACAGTAACTGTGAACTGTAAATATCAGGAACTATAAACTGTAAACAAATAGAGCAAGTGCAGAAAAATAAATAGCAATAGATAATGAGCATGAAATAACAATATAACAGTCCCCAAATGAGTCCTGACCTGCGTGCAGCTATCAGCTTTTCTTCAGGCCCCTGATGTTTGAGGGTTAATAACTGTTCTTGAACCTGGTGGTGCGAATCCTGAGGTACCTGTACCTTCTACATGATGACAGCAGTGAGAAAAGAGCATTGCCTGATTATGAGGATTTTTGATGATGGACATTGCTTTTCTATGGCTATGTTTCATGTAGATGTGCTCTGTGGTTCTGAATGTTTTAGCCGTGATGTACCTGAGCTGAATCCACTACCTTTTGTAGGATTTTCCACTCTAAGGCAATGATGATCCTATACAAGGCAGTAATGCAACCATTCAGCATACTTTCCACCTCAGACTTATAGAAGTTTGCCAAAGTTTTCAATGACATGCTGTATCTCTGAGAGCCCTGAGGAAGTAAAGGTGCAGTCGTGCTTTCTTCACAATAATATTTATATGATGGGTCCAGGACAGATCCTCTGACAGAGACACACTGCAATTTACAGTTATTGACTTTCTTCACATCTGATTGTCCAAAGATTACTGGCTCATGGATGTCTGGTTTCCTTCTCCAGAAGTCTGCAATCTGTCCCTTGGTCTTACTGAAACTGAGTGAGAGGTTGTTGTTATTATGCCACTCAGACAAGCTTGATCTCTGGAGTCTTGCTCTGTAAGATCTGTCTGTATGCAGGTAGGATGAATAAAGTCAAATTATCTGACTTAACAAAATGCAGTCTCGGGAGAAAACAATAGACATCCCTTATCATATTGCAGTAGAGGTCTAGTGTGGTGGGACCTTTGGCACAATAGGGTACTACTTTCAGATTCATTTTTCTCAGGTATTTACAGGAAAATAAATACAATGGAATTTATGAAAGCTATAAACAGCAAAGACTGACAGACAACCAATGTGCAAAAGACAGATCATGCAAATAATAAAAAAAAATAAATTTTACTGTGAAATTCAATTGTAGAATACTTGAAAGTGAGTCTGCAGAATATGGAATCAGTTCTGTGAAGATACCTGTGTCATTTCAAGACCATGACTTCTGTAGGTTAATAACTCTCCCTGGTGCTGGTGGTGTGGGACCTAAGGCTCCTGTTTATCCTTCCCGATGCAGCTGTGTGAGGAGAGCTTGAGGTGGATGAAGGATGTTTTTGATGATGGATGCAGTTTACTTGTAGAAGTGCAACTTGTAAATGTACTGAATGATGGGGAGGGCTTTACCTGTGACGAACTGAGATGCATCCACTAGTTAGAAACATAGAAAAGCTACAGCACAATACAGGCCCCTCAGCCCACGATGCCCTGCCAAACCCGTACTTATTTTGGAAATTACCTGACGTTACGCATAGCCCTATATGTTTCTAAGCCCCGTGTACCTATCCAGGAGTCTCTTAAAAGACTCCATTGTATCCACCTCCACACCTTGGCCGGCAGCCCACTCCACACACTCACCACGCTCTGTGTAAAAACTTGCCCCTGACATCTCCACAAAGTTCTTGTAGACCTTTCCTTTCCATTCCTGATCATTGTGTTTCCATATCAGGCCAGGATGAAATCAGTCAGGTTACTCTCCACTGTGCATCTATATATGTCAAAATTTTAGATGTCATGCTGACTATATGCAGGTAGAGTCACTGCCTTCTTTAAAATGGCACTTACTGCTAGTCCCACGACAGACCCTCTGAAATGATAATGGTGAGAAATTTAATGTTACTGACTCTCCATCTCCAGTCCCTGATGATGACTGGCTGATGGATCACCGGTTTCCTCCCCCTGTCGTCGGTGATCAGCCCTTCGGTTTTGCTGATATTGAGTGAGAGGTTGTCGTTGTGGCACCATTCAACCAGATCGTTCATCTCCCTCCTGAGGGCAAATGTGTCACCACCTTTGATTCATCCAACAACTGTGGTGTCATCTGCACACTTAAATATGGCATTGGAATTGTACTTAGCCACACAATCACAGGTATAATGTGAGTGGAGTAGTGGTCAATGCTCACAGCCTTGTGGTACACCAGTGCTGATGGTGATTGTGGAGGAGTTGTTGACTTTGAATGCAACGTCTTCACTGTGGAAGGGAAATAGAAATTACATCTGAGAGAGAAGATTACATTAAATTCAGCAAAATATCAGAATGAAAGTGAGCTACTTTTTCACAGAAATGTGAAAACAGGGCCAACTTGTCCACGCTGATGTTTGTCAGTCTGCAAGGAGTATTGTGAGCAATGCTGGGCCCTTTATCCAAGGAATGATGTGTTTGCATCAGAGAGGGTCCAGAGCAGGTTCACAAGAATGACCGCGGGAATGAAAGGGTTAACATATGAAGAGCATTTGATGCCTCTCAGCCTGTGCTTGCTGGAGTTTAGAAGAGTGAGGAGAGAGTCACATTATAACCACTTGTGTGAACGTGGAGAGGATGCTTTCTGTAGTGTGTTAGTCCAGCACCAGATGGCACGCATTCAGAATAGAAGGATGTGTCCTCAGAACAGAGATGAGAGGCCATTTTTTTTTTCAGCCAGAGGTTCATGAATCAGTGGAATCCATTGTCAAGAGTGGAGGAAGCCACACAGTGAGCACTGGATACAATCAATTGACATGTTAATCCATGGCCTCCTCCACTGTTGCGATGAGGCCACACTCAGATTGAAGGAGCAACACGTTATATTCCAACAATCTGATGACATGAACTTCAATTTCTCTAACTTCCGGTGTTGTTGCATGCCTCCTTCACCATTCTTCATTCCCTTTTCCATCTCAGATTATCTTCCTACCTGCCTATCACCTCCCTTTGGTTTTCGTCCCTGTTTTCTTTCTTCCATGGCTTTCTGTCCTCTTCCACTAGATTCTCCCTCTCTAGCCCTGTATCACTTTCACCAATCAACCTCCCAGCTCTTTACTTCACCACCCCTCTCACAGTTTCACCCATCACATTGTGTTGTTTTCTTCAGTCCTGCTGTAGGGACTCGGCCCGAAACGTTGACTGTACTCTTTTCCATAGAGTCTGCCGGGCCTGCAGAGTCCCTCCAACATTTTTTGTGTGTTGTGCAGATACAGGTGATGATCTGAGCAGGCTTGCAGGTGAAGTTTTGCTTCTCCTGGATGGACTATTTGGGTTTCTGAATGGTGGTGCAGGGGCAGGTGTAGCACATGTTCCGATTACAGGGATGAGCCAGCTGTGAGATCAGTGGGGAGGGATTGATGGATAAGGAAATCACGGATAGAATGATCCCGGCTAAAAGTGGAGAGTGGGACGGGGAAAGGATGTGTTTAGTGCTGGAATCCCTTTGAAGGTGGTGGACATTATGTAAAACGTTGTGCTGGACAGAAGCACACGGGAGGTGGTAAGTAAGGACAAGGGGAACTGTAACCGTGTTATGGCAGTGAGAAAATGGGGTAAGGGTAAATGTCTGAAAAATGGAGGGGATATAAGAGGGTGAGAGCAGCAGCAATGAGAGAGGAAGGGAAACCTCGTTCTTTGGAGAAGGAAGACATTGCTGACATTCCAGCAAGGAAAGCTTCATCCTGGGAACAGGTGTGATGGAGATGTATAAAACGGGCGGCATTTGCACAGAGGACAGGCTGGGAAGAGCTATAGTCAATATAGCCGTGAGAGTCGGTAGGTTTATAGAAAGGTATCACTAGACAATCTGTCTCCAGAGATGGAGGCAGTGGTATTGAGAAATCAGAGAGATGTGAATATGAAGTGACTGGAGGGTTATGGATGATAAACAGAAGGACATTTAATATGAATTGGCATCAATTTTAGTGCAATATCATGGGCCGAATGGCCTTTCCTGTGCTGCACTCTTTTGTTTGTTCCATATTCCAAGAAAGGGAACATGAAATGTCATGAGTGAGTTTAAGAACATTCAATGGTATTTTTATATACTCTTGAAACAGGATGGTTGCCATAGAGTATGTAGGACCTCTCAAAAACAAACGAGGGAATTTCTGCCAAAAGCCAAAATAAGTGGGTGAGATACTAAATAAGTAATTTGCGTCTTTGTTTTGGTGGATGGAATTTAATGTATGAAGTGTGAGGTGTTGTATATACATTTCGCAAACTGTATTCCACCTGCCGCTTGTTGTCCAGTCTTCTAATTTGTCTAATTTCTACTACAATCGCATTGTTTCCTCAGCATTATCAAACCCCTCCACCTATCTCCATATCATCCGCAAACAAAGCCATCAATTCCATTTTCTAGATCATTGACAAACTATGTGAGAATCAGCAGTCTCAATAGTGTCTGAACACCATCAGTCACCAGCAGCCAACCAGAAAAGGCCCGTTTTATTCCCACATTGCATCCTGCCTGCCAGCCATTCCTCGATCCATGCTGGTATCTTTCCTGTAACCCCATAGGACTTTATCTTGAAAAGGAGCCTCATGTGTGGCACCTTATAAAACACCTTCTGAAATTCCAGGTAAGTGACATCCACTGCCTCTCATTGTCCATCCTGCTTGTTACTTCCTCAAAGAACTCTGACAGATTTGTCAGGTAAGATTTCCCCAAGCAGACTTTGAATTATTTTATCATTGGTCTCCAATTACCTCGGAACCTCATCCTTAATAATAGACTCCAACACTTCCCCAGCCACTGAGGTTAGGCTAACTGGGCTATATTTCCCTTTCTTTTGCCTTCCACCTTTATTGAAGAGTGGAGTGACATTCCCAATGCTCCATTCCTCCGGGACCACGCCAGAATTAAGCGATTCTTGAAAGATCATTGCCAATGCATCCGTCATCTCTTGAGAACCTCTCTCGGGACTCTGGGATGTCCTCCACCTGTCGCAGGTGGTATATCCACCTTAAGGTCTTTGAGTTTGCATCTCACTTTTTCCTTTGTACTAGCAATGTCAATCACTCCTGTTCCGTGACGGTCACAGACTTACGCAGTCTTACGCTAGCGTCTTCCGCAGTGAAGAAACAAGCAAAGTAGCCATGAAGTTCTTCTGCTTTTTCTTTGTCCCCCATCACTAACGCGCCAGAATAATGTTCCTGTGGTCCAATATCACCTCTCTTTTTCTCTTTATAAAACGGGGGAAAATAACGGAAAAACCCTTTTGTAACGTTCTCCTTCGGGTGTAACGATAACGTCGAATTTAACGTCGAGATAAACCACAGTCAATGAAACCAGATCGCAGTAAGATTAACCATTTACTGTTCACTCTTCACATTAACATATGGTGAAAACTGTTGATAAAACAATACAAGATTGATACAGTATTTGTTCCTTCCTTAATATCACATTTCAAGTGTAAATACTTGCAAAGGTGACTATAACTACATTACACTAAGGTGCAGTATACAGGGAGAGTTTACCTGCTCCATTGACTACTTTAAATACACTTCCATGCAAACTATCCGCGACTCTTTAACTAACGAAAGCATAAACATTATCTACCGTCGTTACTTCTAACAGGATCGGCATTAACATCTTAGTTCAATATATCGATTATCTATTAACTTACAGCGTTGCTCTCACTGTGATTTCTCATGCCTGCAAACAACTTCTGCTCAGGTGAGCCTCGTGGAAAGCCCCCACCCTCGCGCTAATTTCAAACCGGTGTTTTCCCACAAGACGCGGCGAAACCGGATGTGACGTCATCACATGCCGATATATTTTACATGCAATGAATATACTTTAAACACTTCTAATTCTAACTAGAAAATACTATTGAATGAATTACTAAGCGAAAATATTATAAACTAAATAACTGTCGTAAAGACAGCACACTCCCCGCTTGATCTTCGTAAGGTCACAATGGGCACAGTACAAACTTAGTCTCTTAATCAGTCATTGGGTAGAAGTAGAATAACTTCTGTAACTGGCCTTTGGTAAATTTTCACATCGCCTTGGTCGGTAGTCTTCAATTCGATCTTCCTGACATGTCCATCCTCGCTAGGGAATGTAGCAGTGATTCTGGCCGTTGGCCAGCTGTTGCGGGTGGTTTGCTTGTCCCTGAGCAGGACTAAGTCTTCAACTTGAAGATTCCTTCGGGGTTCTGTCCACTTTTGTCTCTGTTGCAACAAAGGTAGATATTTTTGTCTCCAGCGAGGCCAGAACTGATTTGCCAGAGCCTGGACTTGTCTCCATTGCTTTGTGTACAAATCCTTGTCTGAGAAGTCTCCTGGTGGAGGAGGTGCTCCTGCCTTCTGCGTAAGGAGCGTTGATGGCGAAAGTATAAAGGGGTTTTCTGGGTCAGAAGACACAGGTAGGAATGATTGTGCGTTTATAATGGCTGTGACCTCTGCCATTAGAGTGCACAGTACCTCGTGGGCCAATCGGGTGCGTTGCTGCATCTCAGGTTTCCTTTTCTGGGCTTTCCGTAAGGACGTGAACCGTTTGACTGCCTGCTCTTTGTTATCTGGTGAGCGCTGGCGTGGTTCTCTGAAAGGCAATGGGGCAACCCCATTATTTGCTTCATCTCTGAAGACCTTGGTGTCTTTGGGTTTTAAAGAAATGGTATCTTGAGCTGATTGTGCAAGTTTGTTTCCGTGCTCGGTTTGAACGAAAACTGACTGACCTAGCGTCTCGTCGGTTACTTTACGCTTGGTAATGTCTTGTTGTGCTTCTTTAGGGTACACCTCAGTGAGGCAGATCTCGGAACAAGAACGGCTTGACTGAGTTTGACCGCAAACGTCTGTACAGTTCGAGCTGACAATTGTTGTCCTGGAGTGAACCTCTCCCTCCCCGCCGTCCTGTTCTGGGGGTGAAGGAGCATTGTCGGTTCTTTCATTCTTGACTTCATCACGGAGCCGTGAGGGTAAATTTCCTTCCTCGTATGGATGTGATGCAATCGTGACTCTCTGAGGTTCCTCGTAGCTGGGGAAGTTATCGAATACGTATGGAGAGGGGAGACGAGCCTGCCTGTCTATTTGAGATTGTACATAGTCGCTTGTGCGTTCCAGTCTGGTCCTTTCTAAAGTAGATCTTACTGCGGTCAGATCACGCGACCTTTCAGCTTCTTCTATGTACTTTGCTTCCACCATGGCAGCTTCTTCTTCTCTTTCTAGCTGCAGCACTTGCAACTCTGTCGATATTTTTGCCATTTCCAACTGGGTTTCGGCTTCCCTGGCGGCCTCTTCGGCTTCTCTGGCGGCCCTTTCTTTCTGGATTTTGGCTTCTCTGGCGGCCTTTTCTTTCTGGATTTCGGCTTCTCTGGCGGCCCTTTCTTTCTGGATTTCGACTTCTCTGGCGGCCTCTTCTTTCTGGATTTCGGCTTCTCTGGCAGCCTGTTCTCTTTGTCTGGTGGCCCTTTCTTTCTGGATTTCGACTTCTCTGGTGGCCTGTTTCATTTTCAAAACTGCTTCTTGTTTGGCGTAATGCAGTCGCACCTTGGCGGCTTCTGCCTTGGCTCTTGCCTGTGTGGACTTACTTGATGTCGGTTTACTGCCCTTGTCGCTGGGTGCCATCGACTTGATCCCGGATCGAGCTGACATTGCAGCACTTGGAACACCTGATAACGCCCGGGTGGGCTTACTTGATGTCGGTTTACTGCCCCTGTCGCTGGGCGGCGTCGACTTGATGCTGGATTGAGCTGACATTGCAGCACTTGAAACACCTGATAATGCCGCTTTTTCACTGTAACGTTCTCCTTCGGGTGTAACGATAACGTCGAATTTAACGTCGAGATAAACCACAGTCAATGAAACCAGATCGCAGTAAGATTAACCATTTACTGTTCACTCTTCACATTAACATATGGTGAAAACTGTTGATAAAACAATACAAGATTGATACAGTATTTGTTCCTTCCTTAATATCACATTTCAAGTGTAAATACTTGCAAAGGTGACTATAACTACATTACACTAAGGTGCAGTATACAGGGAGAGTTTACCTGCTCCATTGACTACTTTAAATACACTTCCATGCAAACTATCCGCGACTCTTTAACTAACGAAAGCATAAACATTATCTACCGTCGTTACTTCTAACAGGATCGGCATTAACATCTTAGTTCAATATATCGATTATCTATTAACTTACAGCGTTGCTCTCACTGTGATTTCTCATGCCTGCAAACAACTTCTGCTCAGGTGAGCCTCGTGGAAAGCCCCCACCCTCGCGCTAATTTCAAACCGGTGTTTTCCCACAAGACGCGGCGAAACCGGATGTGACGTCATCACATGCCGATATATTTTACATGCAATGAATATACTTTAAACACTTCTAATTCTAACTAGAAAATACTATTGAATGAATTACTAAGCGAAAATATTATAAACTAAATAACTGTCGTAAAGACAGCACACTCCCCGCTTGATCTTCGTAAGGTCACAATGGGCACAGTACAAACTTAGTCTCTTAATCAGTCATTGGGTAGAAGTAGAATAACTTCTGTAACTGGCCTTTGGTAAATTTTCACATCGCCTTGGTCGGTAGTCTTCAATTCGATCTTCCTGACATGTCCATCCTCGCTAGGGAATGTAGCAGTGATTCTGGCCGTTGGCCAGCTGTTGCGGGTGGTTTGCTTGTCCCTGAGCAGGACTAAGTCTTCAACTTGAAGATTCCTTCGGGGTTCTGTCCACTTTTGTCTCTGTTGCAACAAAGGTAGATATTTTTGTCTCCAGCGAGGCCAGAACTGATTTGCCAGAGCCTGGACTTGTCTCCATTGCTTTGTGTACAAATCCTTGTCTGAGAAGTCTCCTGGTGGAGGAGGTGCTCCTGCCTTCTGCGTAAGGAGCGTTGATGGCGAAAGTATAAAGGGGTTTTCTGGGTCAGAAGACACAGGTAGGAATGATTGTGCGTTTATAATGGCTGTGACCTCTGCCATTAGAGTGCACAGTACCTCGTGGGCCAATCGGGTGCGTTGCTGCATCTCAGGTTTCCTTTTCTGGGCTTTCCGTAAGGACGTGAACCGTTTGACTGCCTGCTCTTTGTTATCTGGTGAGCGCTGGCGTGGTTCTCTGAAAGGCAATGGGGCAACCCCATTATTTGCTTCATCTCTGAAGACCTTGGTGTCTTTGGGTTTTAAAGAAATGGTATCTTGAGCTGATTGTGCAAGTTTGTTTCCGTGCTCGGTTTGAACGAAAACTGACTGACCTAGCGTCTCGTCGGTTACTTTACGCTTGGTAATGTCTTGTTGTGCTTCTTTAGGGTACACCTCAGTGAGGCAGATCTCGGAACAAGAACGGCTTGACTGAGTTTGACCGCAAACGTCTGTACAGTTCGAGCTGACAATTGTTGTCCTGGAGTGAACCTCTCCCTCCCCGCCGTCCTGTTCTGGGGGTGAAGGAGCATTGTCGGTTCTTTCATTCTTGACTTCATCACGGAGCCGTGAGGGTAAATTTCCTTCCTCGTATGGATGTGATGCAATCGTGACTCTCTGAGGTTCCTCGTAGCTGGGGAAGTTATCGAATACGTATGGAGAGGGGAGACGAGCCTGCCTGTCTATTTGAGATTGTACATAGTCGCTTGTGCGTTCCAGTCTGGTCCTTTCTAAAGTAGATCTTACTGCGGTCAGATCACGCGACCTTTCAGCTTCTTCTATGTACTTTGCTTCCACCATGGCAGCTTCTTCTTCTCTTTCTAGCTGCAGCACTTGCAACTCTGTCGATATTTTTGCCATTTCCAACTGGGTTTCGGCTTCCCTGGCGGCCTCTTCGGCTTCTCTGGCGGCCCTTTCTTTCTGGATTTTGGCTTCTCTGGCGGCCTTTTCTTTCTGGATTTCGGCTTCTCTGGCGGCCCTTTCTTTCTGGATTTCGACTTCTCTGGCGGCCTCTTCTTTCTGGATTTCGGCTTCTCTGGCAGCCTGTTCTCTTTGTCTGGTGGCCCTTTCTTTCTGGATTTCGACTTCTCTGGTGGCCTGTTTCATTTTCAAAACTGCTTCTTGTTTGGCGTAATGCAGTCGCACCTTGGCGGCTTCTGCCTTGGCTCTTGCCTGTGTGGACTTACTTGATGTCGGTTTACTGCCCTTGTCGCTGGGTGCCATCGACTTGATCCCGGATCGAGCTGACATTGCAGCACTTGGAACACCTGATAACGCCCGGGTGGGCTTACTTGATGTCGGTTTACTGCCCCTGTCGCTGGGCGGCGTCGACTTGATGCTGGATTGAGCTGACATTGCAGCACTTGAAACACCTGATAATGCCGCTTTTTCACTGTAACGTTCTCCTTCGGGTGTAACGATAACGTCGAATTTAACGTCGAGATAAACCACAGTCAATGAAACCAGATCGCAGTAAGATTAACCATTTACTGTTCACTCTTCACATTAACATATGGTGAAAACTGTTGATAAAACAATACAAGATTGATACAGTATTTGTTCCTTCCTTAATATCACATTTCAAGTGTAAATACTTGCAAAGGTGACTATAACTACATTACACTAAGGTGCAGTATACAGGGAGAGTTTACCTGCTCCATTGACTACTTTAAATACACTTCCATGCAAACTATCCGCGACTCTTTAACTAACGAAAGCATAAACATTATCTACCGTCGTTACTTCTAACAGGATCGGCATTAACATCTTAGTTCAATATATCGATTATCTATTAACTTACAGCGTTGCTCTCACTGTGATTTCTCATGCCTGCAAACAACTTCTGCTCAGGTGAGCCTCGTGGAAAGCCCCCACCCTCGCGCTAATTTCAAACCGGTGTTTTCCCACAAGACGCGGCGAAACCGGATGTGACGTCATCGCATGCCGATATATTTTACATGCAATGAATATACTTTAAACACTTCTAATTCTAACTAGAAAATACTATTGAATGAATTACTAAGCGAAAATATTATAAACTAAATAACTGTCGTAAAGACAGCACACCTTTATATTGCCGTCATATCAGCATCGGTCGATGACTCTGCAGGAGACTGAGGTACTGACTGCCTCCAGTGGTGTATGACATCGATCGATCACCATTCCCGAGCTGCTTTCTGACTCGGGTCACTCTGATTCCTCGCTCTGATGCAGTTCCCGGTATGTCCGGGTGAGGGCGCCATCGTCCGGAGACGCACACCACCGGTGAATAATCAACCCGGAATCAATGAGAGAAGTTCGTTCGGCTAATCTTCGAGCGCAGTAGGTGACTGGATGGCTGGAGAGACCTGAGACACTTTCTATGGGAAGGACAGGAGTGAAAGGCTCCAGTATTGCAGTCAACAAAAATCAAAATAATTCTATTTACCCTTTTGTATTATTGTATATATATGACAGAGTGAAATACCAAGCCCAGTTCCTCGTTAGTATAGTATAGTGGTTAGCATCCCCGCCCAACACGCGGGAGACGAAGGTTCAATTCCCCGACGGGGTGACGGTAGTTTTACTGTATTATTATTCAAGATGAATAATGAATTTTAAACATTAATTGCGGACAAACAATTCGGTATTGAAGCGATCAGTTCTTTTGATATTGGAAAGGTGGAATAGCCCGGGTACTGTGAGCTCGAGACACGGGGGATCGCAGAAGAGAGAGACATTGGGTTCAACCTCTTTCCTCAAATATAATCCGAGAGAGTCTGTAGCTCAGCACCATTCATTGTTACACTCAGTGACAGAGTCCATCACTCCGAACACATTTAAACCGTTGCTTTTGTTGTCAGCTATCAACTCCCGCATGGTCCCACCACTTTACTAAAGTTACTGACGAATATCAGACCTGATGTAGAGTCCCGGTCCGAAACGTCGACTGTCTATTCTTTTCCATCGATGATGTCTAGCCTGCTGAGTTCCTTCAGCATTTTTTGTGTGTTGCTTGGATTTCCAGCATCTGCAGATTTCTCTTGTTTGTGACCAATACTAAATGTCACCCTATAACTCGTCATTTTTATCCTCATCTTGTTTTGGTATGCAAATGGCTCCAGGTACCCTGCAATGCAAAGGGGAACCAGGGCCTCTAACGACCTTTCTTGCCAAGTTTGACTGCACACTATCTGTAAACGTTCCTTGCCAAGGCGCGACATTAATTTAACTTGCTGTATCTTGCACACTCCCCACTTCCCTTTCGTCCTGTAAAGGACAGCATGGATTGTGGCTGCAGTTGAACTGCACAGAGAATTTGGGTGTCCTCAGTGATCCTGTCATCGACTATCTGAAGAGGAGGATTGCTGAACTATAATGGAGGCAGCTGATCTTTAAACCATCACTTCAGCGAGTGCTCTCAGGAAAGACATTAGAACAAATTTCAAAACCGGCAAGAATATAACCCTTGCCCACTGTACACTGGAGTTGCATAAACTTCCTAGCAGCCAATGAAGCTAATCAAATGGATTCCAGAGGTCATGTCTCTCCTGCCCAAACTTCTTAACCTTAGTAACTTCTAACGGGATCTTCACGATTAAATTTGTTGACGTTCCCAGATATAGCAAGTATGTTTGTGGATCATTCCAGACAATGATGTCACAACTACCTCCCCTCTCAGGCAACAGAAAGTTTAATGCTGTTCAGTTTTGAAAGGCCACATTGCAGTTTTCTGCCACCTTGTTGGAAAAGTCTTTGGTGTCCAGACTTGTTTCATATAGGATTATGGCGGTGTTGTTAGCCAATTGCTGCAACACTGGGTCCATATTCATTCTCTCAGGACACCGTAAGGTAGGTCTCCAGAACAGGAACACTACAATCCAGTAACGTTCATCGTTCTCCTTCATCCGTCAATGCTGGCAGGTGTTACATATTTGCTGCTATGTACGCCAAAGAACAATAACCCCTTATCAGCTTTTGTTCAGGGCAAAGACCCATTTAAAGGCAAAACTGATATCCTTGCAAACAACAGTAGGCCTGCCAGCCAATACTGTAAGTGTCAGTACCAGAAGTTGTTGCATCACTGGTGACATAGACATTGCACGTATTGTAACCTAAATCTGATCCCGTTACTCAGTAATTGCAATAACAGACTTCACCATTATCCTCATGAAGCATCTTCAGAGCAGAAGATGTATGCAGTCCATTATGAGCAGTTTAATGCCATCGGTCCATTGGCAAGTGTAATTTCGCTGACCAGTGCTGCCTTCACAGCTCTGATCATGTTATTGAAGTGGAAAACAGAATCAAACTCAGTACAATTGAGGGGTAGAGGCTACACTGTTAACCCACCTTCCGAATAAATGGGTCCCCTACAGCACTTTCAACAACTTGACCGTTTAGTAACAACATGTTTTCATAACTCAGGGTCATGTTCTTTGAGTGGAACAGGAGCTGTGTCGCCTCATCTTTGACATGAGGTGCACAAACCACATATCCACTGACATTTTCCCAGTATCACATCGGGAGAAGAAGCCATTAGGGCCAAAAATTGACACATGGGCTCAGGAGGCATTTTACAACGGGCAGAATTATATAATTGTACAAGTTCTACAGTACAGTTTGGGATAAGGTTACTTAAAGCAAACTTTGCTGTCGGTGGTGGTAATGGTAGTCGAGACTGAAAATGAGCTTTATCACACCTGCCTTGGCACTGAGGGCATCTCTGAGCTCAGTAGCCAGGCTGTCCATAAACAAAGTGCACCTTCCACTGACGTCTCAATCTTTTACCCCTACCGTGTCCATTACCAACATCCCCATGTTTGATGAAGTGAATAAAGGAACTGCACAATCCATACATTTAGAATGGTTTGTTTATTTATTTATTTATTTTGCTAAATAACACTATACATTCTTCAGAACAGAAATAGTACCAGTCACAAGTGGGTGACAACTCAAATGCTGGTAAAGCAGATAAAGTTGAAACTAAACTTAGAAGGAAATTGTAAATAGAAATTAATCTAGTAATGATCAGCAACAATGTGATCACTGTCATTTTTATTAAATATAGAACAATACAAGTTAAAATAACATTCCAATTGTATATGGAAGCTGTCATAATATGTTTATACAACATTCGATGTTAATGAGAGACAATGGTAGAGCGGTCCAGGGGGTCCCCATTCCTCACACAAATATTATGCATTCCCTTAACATTTTGAATCACTTGATTTCATGTGGAATTATTATAAACATGACAGAATTTTACCTACCTCTTTTCATCTCGAACAAGTAACATTCTACTTTTTCCGGAATCGGGCCTGTGACCCATTCACAATAACATTCATTACGTTAGAGTAAATCCGTGTACTTCTGAAATACCTTGTAAGCGTACCTTACAAATTCATTCATTCATCTGCTTCTTTTTTGCAATACTGTGTATCTCATGTTAACATTGAGTGTAAAGGAAACACTTCATTTCAACATACCATATTAGTTGAGAGTGCATGAAAGTCACCATACCGATCATTCTCACACAGTGCTATTGAGAGCCTCTGACTGTGGTTTACACCAGCCTCATCAAGTACTCAGGGGTACTACTTGGGTGAGTTTTGTTCTAACTGTGCCTGGGGGATGCAGAGGAACAGGGAATTATAAACATCATTATCTCCTCAGTCTCTGGAACCGGGTGTTTCTTGCTAGACACTGTGGTAGACTGTTCTTTCTTTGCCTTTTCATTCTCTAACTTTAATTCGCATTCTCTGCTCCTACTGCGAGAATCAACTAAATATTTTCGCATTTCACTCTTCCAGTGAACAATCACAGGACGCTTAAACGTTTTCTCCCATTTCTCTCCTTCCATCTACACTTCTGCAAGCATTCTCTTCTTCCATTCCACCCACTTCTCAACATATTTCATAGTTTCTGCTCCAGAGCACACGCCACCGGAGTTTTCTCAAGTGACCAGGACAGGGACTCTCACGTGACCATTCAGACACACAATCAAGGCACTCACTCATACTTCAGAATTCACTTTCGCTCGGAATCGCTTCTTTCGTGCATCATGGAATCGATTCTAGCGCAAGGCACTCTCTGTCCATCATGAGGCGATAGGATTCAATCCAACACGAGGCCCCCTCTTTCCCTATTGACTCATGGGATCCAGCACGGCCCGAGGCAGCTAATGTTTCCATTTGTTCACTCACTTGATTCAAGCCCATCTAATGCTCCTGTGTTACTGTTGCAGATTTCCTACATTTGACAAAGGTGATGGACTACTCCACACAAGAGGAATTCTGTGTGAGGACTGATCAGCTAGTGGGGTTGAATTCCTTTCTATTGTACAATAATTCAAGGGTTCGGTATCTCAGTACAAGTGTGTATACATTATGCAACCTCGAGATTCCTCTCCTAACGAGCAGCCACAAAAACAGGGACGCCCCCTATCAAAGCATAGAAACAGGAAGACCGTCATCACCCAATGTCAGAGAGAACACAAACGCAAGCGAACACCATTCTGAACTGAATTCCGCTAGCGAGCCCACAGTTCAAAGCAGAGCCGAGTGAACTTGGGGAACAGTGATATGAGGGCCTTGGCACCCTGATATTTTCAGTTTGGTCCGGCACCTCAATCGATGGCCAAACGTCGGGTGTAATCGCTTCGATACGCTCTAGGACCTGGACCTTGTCGCATCGATCTGATTCCCGATTCGGCACGGCGATTAAGTTTCCGTCCAAACATCGAGTTCAGTGGAATCGGTATGCGCTGGTGCCCGAGCGTCATCACCTCCATTCGGCCTTTGGCAAGGCGCTGAAATTGATCGAACCTTGAGTCCGTTTCCCTCTTGGCGACCGGCCTGCCTCCTCACCTTGCTGCGGTTCTGCCACTGCGAATTACCCTAATGACCTAAGGGAAATTACAGATTATTACAGTAATCGTTAGCCAGAAAAATCTGAATTAACAAAAATGTATTTCGTGTTTCATTAGCCACCAACGAGAAATCGCTTAAATTCACCATCACCATCTTAAATCCATTTCGAATCAACACCCACAGAGATTATCCTGAAGTCACCCATAGTGATAACCCTGTTTTTGTTCCTTCCTATAATTTGTCTCTGTGACTGATGGAGATGAGGCTGTGTAATATAATCCCATCCGATTGTTTGCCCTTCCTTAATATTGTAGCCTCACTCTTAATGCTTCTCACATTCAACTGAACACATTTCAATCCATCTGTCCTGTCGTTTATATCCCCGAACTCCTAGCCATCCATCATACAGCATTACTGAGCATGGCACCTATTTTATATTCAATCCCTCCATTCAGTGACTGGTGTTCTGGTTCACATCCCCCTGTCAATCTCGATTCAACCCTCCCGGGGTGCAGTAATGAACTTTATGATACTGACCCTCCTCCAGTGACGGTGCAAACTATCACTCTTGTATATATCATCCCTGCACCAGGAGGATTCCCAGTGATCAGGTCAATGCAAGCTCGCTTTTCCCTCGGAGGCGGGGTGGGACTCCAAATGGAGATCAGGGGCTGAGGCTGGTTGGTGATAAAGTTTAATGAGAACACAAAGGGAAAATTTATTCACTCTGATGTGGGTGCTGGAACGAGCTGCCAACAAGTGATGCATGCAAGTTTGATGTCAACTGTTAAGAGAAGTTTAAGTAGGTACTTGGATCGTAGGAGTATGAAGGGATATGTTCCCAGTGCAGGTCGATAGGAGTGGGCAGATTAAAGGATTGCGCGCAGATTAGATGGAACGAATGACCTGTTTCAGTGCTATACTTTTCTATGGCGATATGAATCTATGATCCAAAATCCTGAACCTCTGCCCCTGCACCAGCTCTTTGGTCACTCATTCATCTGCTCTAACTTTCTCTTCCTACCCCCACTACCACACGGTACTGGGAGTCACCCAGAGATTACAACCCTTCAGGTCCCGCTCTTTAACTTCTTCCCTAACTCTCTATATTCACAGTACAGGGCATCATCTCCTTTCTATCTGTCCATTGTTACCGACGAGAACCACCACCTCCGGCTGAATAAACGCTGACCCCCTTGAGAGATTTCTCCATCTGCTCGGAGACGTCCCTGACCCTGGCACCAGGCAGGGGACACGCCGGTTTATGATGATGCTGGTGATGCACGGCGATCACTTGCCAGTATCAAACAAAACCACAAACTACTTTATGAATCACACATTCTCAGCAAAACGATCACTGCAATCAAAATGCTGTTGCTTGCAACTCGGAGTTGAGTTTCCAACCGCCTATACGAACTGTAGTTTTTGCGGTGTGAACTGCAGTTTTGAAGCCGCGGGATGGTTGTGCGTGGCGCATACGGACCGAATCGAGGCGATGGGGCCCGGGCCGGAGAGTGGGGAATGAGACAATGTTGGGCCACTCCTGGAGCAGACATGGAAGTGATTCGATGTGACAGAGCTGAGGCGGGACAAGCGGACCTAATGCAGAGTATTGCCTGACCTAGCTTTTACCCAGTGAGCCCCAGAGCCACTCTCAGCTCCTCAGCTTCTCCTTCATTCTGAGGAAAGCAAAGCCAATCCATCCAGTCCCACCTCATCACGGAAAGGCCACATGCCGGACAACATCCCGGTGAATCTGCTCTACACTGTCAGGGAGGTTCATTGCTGCTACCATGGGATTAGCGGGGGGAGGGGAACCAGAGCACCAGGTCACAGATCACAGTGCAGTCATGTTCTTCCTACAGTGTGTCGCCCAGAACTGCACACAGTACTCCAGCGGTGTGGGAAACCAAATATTAGCAAGCTGGTGCCTGACACCTCTTTGTTAATCTAATATCTCTTTATTTTCTGTCAATAAATACTACACCACCCAATAGACTCACTGTTCTTAATTTAAAATTTCAGCGAGAAATCAGCTAATATTACAAATCGTTGGCATTAACATTGTCCTGATGAGGGTTCTACCCAAATCGGCGTTTATTTCTAACCTCCCATCGACAGACCAGTAGACCATTTTATATGTCTGTTTGGTTTTATATCTCGCTCTTTATTTCCCTTTTAAAATATTTGTTATTTTCCTTTCCTTGGGCCCGGTGTGGAGATTTGACTTTCCCAACACATACCCTCCATACCACCACCACACCCCCAGTCGAGCATTTTTCATGAATTATTTGTATCATTTGAAGGCTTCTCATTAGCTGCTCTGATTGACAGCTTATTCGGACCCCACTCTTCGCACTGGTGGTATGTCTTACAACAGGGTATAGTTTTCATTTCGGCCAGTCATTCAGAGTGGTGGTGGATTGTGAAGAAATGTCATCAGAATTTACAGACGCCTCCAATATTGATTAATCTGAGGATTAACAATGTATCGATGGTGTTGTGCCTGGGCTTAGATTGGCTTCATGTACAGATGATGGGGTCTGTGGAAAAGGGGTTGCAATACTGCCTATGTGGTAAGGTCTGAACAAGCAGTGTTAGCAGCAATGGAAGAATGGTCTTTGGACTGGGTTTTAAATTTTCTGTGTCTAAATCAAAATGTGTGTGTTTTTCAAAAGCAAACACGAGGAAATCTGCAGATGCTGGAAATTCAAGAAGCACACACAAAATGCTGGTGGAACACAGCAGGCCAGGCAGCATCTATAAGGCGAAGCACTGTTGACGTTTCGGGCCGAGACCCTTCGTCAGGACTATCTGAAAGGGAAGATAGTGGACAGTGCTTCTCCTTATAGATGCTGCCTGGCCTGCTGTGTTCCACCAGCATTTTGGATGTGTGTGTTTTACTCGGAAACATGGTGCGGATTATATTCGTCTTACAGTGTATGAGAGTTTGCTGTCTAGTATTCCTGTGCTTAAAAATATCGTTCTTAGGCTGATATGGAGAGCATATATGTAATACTTAACCAACAGGCTGGTATATGTCTAAGGGAAAAGGAGATCCATCCACACACCACCCCCACCTCCCACAAACGCAGGTACTGTGAGAATTAAATTTATGCATCGCGCACGCACACAGTATCAAATTCACACCAGATACCGTTATGAAATACACTTTAAAGAGTTTACTAAAACTAAAAGAGTACTAGGCAATACAATATATATGAAAGAAAAGAAAAAGTAAAAGGCGCCAACTTATCAAAGTTAAGTCAGTTTAGTGCACATCGTTGGAGCTCAACCATCGAACCATCCGACCGTCCCCTCGTCGCTTGCCTCCGACCTCCACGTCGGATGTTCTACAGACCAGTGCACTTTGACTCTGTAGTGGAGCATTTCAGACCACAGCTAGAGATGCATCGGAGGTCAAACAAGGCGAGATGTTTGGCGACATGCCGAGAGGAGAAAATGAGCCCTGCAAACTGGACTTGGTTACTAGGGTGAGGAAGCACCGTCAGACTAATTCTGTTTTAATGGTTTGTTGGGAATATACCAGCAGAGCTGATAAATGTTTTCTGCAGACACTTACAGAATATGGGTGGGAATATGGTCCTGGGGATTTTTGGACAAGTGTTCCAGCCAGGAGGTCCATCATGAACATTTCCAGCTGTGGGAATAGATTTGAGATTACTAGAGGATAAACAAATTCTTGTGGTGGTGAGAGGGCGTCTTGTCGTTTATGCAGCTAGTATTATTTCCTTTTTGCCTATCTTTACAGATGGTTCTAAAAACCCAGTTAGTAACCGGGTGGGCTCAGGGGTATTTATCCACAGCTGCCCCCCTCACTCAACTCCCTGCAGTGTGCGGACCGTCCCAACCGCGCAACAGACGACGCCATTGCCATCAACCTCGACCTGACCCTAACTCACCTGGACAAAATAAAAGACAGACACGTTCGGATGATGTTCATAGACTTCAGTTTAGCATTCGACGCAATCATCGCTCAGAAACTGATTGGAAATCTGAGCCTATTGGGTCTGTACACCTCCCTCTCCCACTGGAACCTAGACTTCCTGACGGAGACCTTTGTCAGTTCGGACCGGGAGCAACACCATCACACTGAGCACGGAGGCCCCCCGGGGCTGTGAGCTCCTTCCAGTGCTGTTCACTCTGCTGACTCACGATTGTTCTGCAACACACAGCTTGAACCACATCATCAAGTTCGCCGATGACACGACTGTGCGGGGTCTCATCAGCAAGAACGAGTCAGCTTACAGAGAGGAGGCGCAGCGGCTAACGGACTGCTGCAGAGCCAACAACCTGTATCTGAACGTGAACGAATCAAAAGAGATAGCTGTTGACTTCAGGAGAGAATGGAGCGACTACTTCCGGCTGACGTCGACGGCTCCTCGGCAGAGGACGTTAAGAGCACCAAATTTCTTGGTGTTCACCTGGCGGAGAATCTCACCTGGTCCCTCAACACCAGCTCCATAGCAAAGAAAGTCCAGCAGCAACTCTACTTCCCGCAAAGGCTGAGTAAAGTCCATCTCCCATCCCACATCCTCATCACATTCTACAGGGGTTGTATTAAGAGCATCCTGAGCAGCTGCATCCCTGCCTGGTTCGGAAATTGCACCATCTCGGGTCGCAAGACCCTGAGCGTATAGTGAGGTCAGCTGAGAAGGTCATCGGGGTCTCTCTTCCCGCCATCACGGACATTTACACTACATGCTGCATCCGCTAAGCAAACAGCATCATGAAGAACCCCATGCACACCTCATACAAACTCTTTGCCCTCCTGCCGTCTGGGAAAAGGCACCGAAGCATTCGGACTGTTACGACCAGACTTTATAACAGTTTCTTCTCCCATGCAATCAGACTCCTCAATACTCAGACCTGGACTGACACCTTACTTCCCTATTGTCCTGCTTATTAATTATTCTAATGCCTGCACTGTTTTGTGTACTTTATGCAGTCTTGGGTAGGTCTGTAGTCTAGTGTAGTTGTTGTTTATTTTTCTCTGTGTTGCTTATTACATAGTTCAGTCTAGTTTTTGTACTGTGTCATGTAACACCATGGTCCTGAAAAACGTTGTCTCATGTTTACTGTGTACTGTACCAGCAGTTATCTATACAACAGAACTTATGGCAATTATCATTAGTCTGCAATTGGTTGAACATGTCAAACAGAGTTGTTATCTGCCCAGACACTGCCTCGGTAATGTAGAGTTTGTAATCGAAGTCTTTAAGAAGACCACAGCTGATCTGTTGATGGAAGTGTATTATGATCTATATGCTCTGAAGTGTGGGGGAAGAACACAGAACACAGAACATAGAAATTTACGGCACATTACAGGCCCTTCGGCCCAAAATGTTGTCCAGACCATGTAACCTACTCTAGAAATTCCCTAGAATTTCCAAGAGGCTCCTAAAAGACCGCATTGTATCCGCCTCTACCACCACCGCCGGCAGAGCATTCCACTTACCTACCACTCTGTGTGAAAAACTTAATCCTGTCATCCTTCCAGTATTTATTTCCAAGCCCCCTAAAACTATGCACCCTCGTGTTAGCCATTTCACCCCTGGGGGGGGGGAGCCTCTGGCTATCCACAGGATCAATGCCCCTCATCATTGTATACATCTCTATCAGGTTACCTCTCAGGCTTCGTCGCTCAGAGGAGAAAGGCCCAAGTACACTCACCAGTGTGTACAGTTTTCATTGGCACCTACACATCTGGGTGTGTTGGGTAATGAAAGGGCAGATGTTACAGCTAAACAGACACTTGCTAAGTCTGAGGTAGATATTATAGTTCATATGCGAAAGCATGAAGTCAAATGTTGTACTAGGTTGCCTGGGGTTTGGAAATAGTAGACAGTCTGTAATAACAGTTCCACAGGGAGGTGGTATTATAGTTTGTTTCTAGCAATCCAAGAGTGGTACCTTTTGGAAAAGAATAGGAAGGAAGATGTGTGGTTTATGTGACTAATTGTCGGACATACGGGTTTGCACTTCTCATTGGCATTTGTTGGGTAGCAGGGGGGGTGTGTCACGTGATTTTTGTAATGTCCCAGAGAGGGTGAAACACGTGATCATGATGTGCCACAGATATTATTTGGAACGAAGGAAGCTGTTTAGACATGTAATGGGTGGAACTGTGGCGCCCAATTGGCAGGATATACTGGCACCTGAGGCAGGAACGGTTATGTCGTGTTGGACCCTATTCAACGTTTTAGCTAAAATAGATTTGGGACGTAGCATCTGATCTGACGTAGCAGCTTCCCTTCGTATTCCATTACAGTAGGTGGTGCTAATGCACCTGATGGGAGAAAGTAGGAGGAGAGTGTAATGTTGAGGCGGGAAAAGGCAATAAAAGTGACGACTTGTTTGTCCTGCAACCAATACGTGTTGCGGCGGTTACCAGCTCATTGATGTCCTCTGTTGGCGGCTGGGTGTAACACAGGACCTAGACCCTCAATGGCCTCTGAGGCAGCTGGGTGATTTATTGACCTCAATGTGTCTTCTCTTTATCATTTTCCGGCACAGGAGTCCGGATGTTTCGTTCACGTCATCGTGCAAGTTAAATAAATCCACAACTTGATATACTCATGACTCGATTGACGGCATTCCCGACTGCAGGGAACAATGTTAGTTTGGGTATTTAATGACCATTCCGTTTCAGTCTGCAAGAATCTGACAAGTGATTTCTGATTGAAATATTTAGTCCTTAATTTGACGTGAATGCGAATTTCCTAAAATTTCCTGTTTTTATTCAGGACTAATGTGCAGTCTTGCGTTTGGTGAAACATTTAATTCATCCACTGTTACGTCGGTCTTTTAAATTAATACTCTGATTTCAAAAAGCCTGTTGCTGCTCTTTGCCTTAAATTCCTTCAGTTTTGCAGGTCAGTGGTGTGGGGCCGTCAGACAGTCCCGTCTCCTTTTCTCCCTGACGCAGCTCCCCACAGTGAGAATAAATCGAGGAGAGGTCAGCATATCTTCATATACAGAAGGGATGAAAGGGCATGCGTAGTGATCGGGAAGAGAAACTGAGGTTAGATGAGCGACCAGGATCGAAATGAATGGCGGAGTTGTCTCGAAAAGCCGAATAGCCTACTCCGACTTCTATTTTCTATCTTTCAAAGTCCAACCTTTGGGATCAGAATCTCAGACAGAAGACGTCATCGTTCATTTGCCACTGGGGACGTAGCTCAGTGGGGAAGCGCATGTGTGAAGTCCAGGGTTCAAACCCAGCATTTCAACACTGTTGTTTGTGAAGTTTGAAAACTAGGTGGAAAATCCCAGATGAAGATATTTTCCGCACGATGTTTGGCCTTTCATTGCCTCGTTGAGACGCCGGGATAATCCTGTGACACGTGGGACAGTTTAGAATCATTCCTTGCTGTATATCAGTCCTCGGCAGGGGAATACTAAAGACACCCGCACATTTCGGGAAGGGACGGAAGCTCGGCCGTGATCTTCCGAACATGAGAGCAACAACTATAATTCTCATTGAAACCTACTGAAGGTTGAAGGACCAAGACAAGGTGGACGTGGAGAAGATGTTTCCTATGGTGGGGGACTGTGGTAAGGAGGATCTTGTTTTTAGCCAGAGTAACAAATCTGTGGAATTTCAGCCGCAGACTGCGGTGGATGCAAGTGCATGGGGTTGAGTGGGAACCGGGATCAGCCGTGATGGAACGGCGGAGCAGACTCGCTGAGCTGAATGACCGATTTCTGTTTCTATGTCGTATGGTTTTATGGTCTAACTAAATCCCGATGAAGGGATTGTTTGAGGTACGTACTTGCGATGCGGAAACCAAGTCCGCATCTAAATCCGCGAGTTCCGTTCACAGGGAGGCGAGGTGAACTTCCAGTTCAACTTGGAATCCAAAACTTATTCAATGATCAGGACAGGGTGGGAACGTAAATGGGACCTCGGGATTGAATGTAGTGACTTCCGAGTGTGGCTCAAAATGTTGCTTTTTGATAAGAAGCCCCAGAAGATGGATGAATTGTCCATGTTAACAATTAAATAAGGTAAAGCACATTCAATGGTGAAATATGTGGAACGAGGTGCAAGATGGGATAAAGCATAAACGACACAGAGAGAATAACTGGGTGGTCCAGAAAGTAAGGAAGAAAGAAACGAAAGTGGAGACAGAAAGAGGTAAAACAAGGAATTATCAACAGAAAGTGAAGTAATTGGGTATGAATAAGCGGGAAAGATGGAATTGATGCAACATGGACAGACACAGACGGAGACCCAGACATGTACAGACACCGGCACAGACACAGATAAGACCTAAACATATACAGGCATCGACACAGCCATAGACAGAAACAGACACAGACAGAGATGCGGACATTATACAGACACAGACACAGACTGAGACATGCACAGACATTGTCAAGACAAAGACATATACAAGCACCGACACAGACACAAACAGAAACATAGACCCGGACTTATGCAGATACGCAAAAACACACATCCACACCAAGACACACACGCGGAAACACGCTCAGAACGACACACGCACACGCAAGAGATTGCACATCATTCATGGAAGAGCAATTGTGTTATTTTCATAGCAGAGTGGCGCAGCGGAAGCGTGCTGGGCCCATAACCCAGAGGTCGATGGATCGAAACCATCCTCTGCTATGTCAGCTGCTGCCAACAACAATATTCTGTGAGTGCGCTTTAAAATACGAGGCCATCCCATCATGGGTAGATTCAAGGAAATCAACTGGCTTTCGGCTTGTATCTGTTTTCCTTTTTCACTTTTGCGGAGGTTTCTATTTGGTTGGAAAGATTAACCCTTCGTGCATCGAGGTATCTTAATATCATCTATTCTCTGCAGGCCAGGAAAAGAGCGCACTCCGCCTTTCCGGCCGAGATCTTACATCAGGACTGGAGAAAAAGATGAGAAGACCTTGCACAGGAGTCCCTCTCTCTCTCTCTTTCTCTCTCTCGATTTTCCAAATCGTTCGCTGTATCGATTTCTCAGACAATAAATCCTGCTGGAGAATGCTCTTCATCCCATTGCACAATCAGGCACAAATGGAGAGTGTCCACTGGCCGGTGCTCGACAAAGAAGTAGCTGAATCGGAAAGGATTCCCGAGTCCTCGCCAGTCGCAGAGGAAGCAATGTTCGTTATTATCTGTGTTATCAATGATTACTCTGTATCTCAATTGTGATATGCAGGAAGGTTTGGACCTGAACAGTTCTGCTTTTAAAGAGGGGATGTAGCTCAGTGGAAGAGCGCATGCTTTGCATGTATGAGGTCCCGGGTTCAATCCCCGGCATCTCCACGCTAGAGAGCATTGAATTTTGAAGCTCCAACTCAACGTGAGTCTCAACGTGGACACTCCTAAATCAGGAAGGTGCAGTCTAACCGCTCATTACCGCAAAAAAAATGACTCCTCGAGAAAGTGGACCACCAAAGCCATAGAGATCACCAAGAAAGCACACCGATGTGTCCACCTCCTGAGGCTTGAGAATTTCCTTATCATTATTCTAATATAGCTTTTATTTTACATTAGCACTAAACACTCTTATTTTAGGTCTCTTAACCACTTTCTAAACCGTCTGGTATGAGAATGGCAAGGCATCCGACGGCAAGACCATACAAAGGAAAGAGATTCTAACATTGAGACCCAGTGATTTGCGGTCCATTCAGAACTATGGGAATTCTGAACTTCATTCGATCAGATGGACGGATTGGCAGGTGAACAGGACTCGGGATTGGTAAAATAAATCCCGGAGTGTGGGGTATTCTCCGCTGCACCTCAGACTGCCGTCGCTGCTCGTCACGTCGAAGTCTGACTAAAGTAACAGACAGAAAGTGGAGGAGAATTTCAGCGGGCCAGGGGGCATCTCCGCCCGAAACATCAACTGTTTACTCCTCCCCACAGATGCTGTCTGACCTGGTCATTTGCTCCGGCATTCTGTGCTCTGGATTTGCAGCATCTGCAGAATCTCCTGTGTTTATAACCTAAATAACAGCCGCAGACAGAGAGAAGACACAGAGGGAGATAACCAGTGTGTCTGACTGCAGGGCCGTAGGAATATAGTCAGAATGATAATGAATATCACATCCGTTGCTGAAATGTCGGGAGCGAGATATCCTGCTGGGTCGGAGCACAGACACCGGATAATAACCGGATGGGGTAGGAAGCGATGAACAGGGAGAGGAGGACGGGGAGGAAGTTAAAAGCGTAAGAGAGAGACGAGGGAAATTAGACAGGCAATATATTCAAACAAACAAAACAATAGATAATCGGGGGAAAGCGGCCAAATTAACAAATAAAAAGACAGGAGAAGAACAGAGCTATTTACCTATCAGCAGAATGGCGCGGAGGGAATGTGCTGGGCCCGTTATCCAGAGGCCGGCAGATCCAAACCATCATCTGCTATTCTTCAGCACAATATTTTACCGCAAATCCCCGTCAGGTCACCTGTGTACACAACACACATTTCACTAAAAAATAAAAAAAATACTTGTGCTTCCAATTTAAGTTTCCATCCACTCACTCCATCATTTTCTGAGATTTCTTGAGAATTTCGCGGGTAAAACGACAATTCCTGTCGTGCTCAGCGATTGTCCAGCATATCTTGGTCTCCGCTTCATGAAGCTGTGTCTGGTATTGAACTGATTGAGCAGACAATACAGGAAACAATCATTACCTCACGAAAGACTTGTGAGTGATGAAACGGGATTAACCTTTCTGATCGTGACACTCGGTTAGAAATGCTGAGAGAAGAAGATAACTTTCAGTGTCAAAGAAGGAGAGAAGTTGGGTGGGAAGTGAAAAGGGGGACATCTCTGATGGGGCGAGACCAGCACACGATGGCCGTAAGACATTCGGAAAGAGAAACACTGGGCTAAAATGGCAGACGAACGTCGGACAGAAATGTTAATTTCACAGAGAAAGAAGTAACGTGGCTGAGTGATTCCAGACCGAGACGTTTGTGAGACATGTGCTGAAAAACAGGTACAGCACACGGCGATCGCCGGGAATCGAACCCAGGTGAGCTGCTTGAAAGGCAGCTATGCTCATCGCTATACCACTATCGCTCCATGTTGCAGGAGTTTCGAGTAGCGAAACGTCTCCCATGCTCCATGTGTTTCCACAGACCCCGAGCTGCTCTCTGTCGGATCAATCCTCACTCTGCAGCAGGTTTTATTGCGGCCAGTTGACATCGCCATCCTCAATCAGAGGGAGTTATACAACAGCCAATGAACATTCACCAGCGATCGGACTGAGTGAGAGCCGAACTCTCAGAGAGTCGGAAGAGTCGGAAGGGCTGCAAATGGTGCCTGTATCACATCAGCACATGAGAAAACAAATCCTGATCGTGCCTGTTCTTTAGAAAAGCCGATGTATCCGTACGAGGGTGATTGATAAGTTCGTGGCCTACAGCAGAAGGAGATGAATTATAGAGCTTTCGTTACATGCACAAGCACGTCAATTCTTTGACTGATTATTCCGAAAGTTTGAACTTAATAACTCGTCAGGTGTGATTGATAAGATAGTTGCTTAAGGTAGAAGGAAATGAGTTTTTAATTCCCGTTACATACACCAGCGGTCCAACACTTTGAGAGATAATGCAGAAAGTTTGAAGTTAGTAACTCAGCTCCTTCCGCCGTAGGCCACGAACCTATCAATCACCCCTGCTTTGGACACTTTCTGGAGGTCCAAGATCGGTATGTTCCACGACTCTGGACTAATTGTGTAAATGTAGGAGGGGACTAGGTTGCAAAATAATTGAGTTAGATTTTCTAAAACTGACTCCTTCTACTATAGGGCACGAACCTATCAATCACTCATCGTAGGTGTGAGATCAGTTTAGGAATAAATAAAATAATAACCAACAACCACTTTGCTGGGATTATACTGCGATTCTCTCCATAGTTGGTAGAAGATTGAGGAGCAGATCCGCTGGCAAATAACACGGAAATGTCAGGAGGATAGGGTTACAACGATCAGACATTTCAACTTCTGCAAAATTAACCAGATCACTTTTTTTGTGCAAGATAAGAAATGAAATATCTGAAATACTCCCGGGAGAGTATTTTTGTTCCAGGCCATCGATAGTCCTACTAGTGTTGACAATGGAACTAGATTAGAAATTTACTCTGTAACTTGTAAATAATCAAAACTCGCACTTTACTGTCTCTGCATAAATGGCAACGTAACTATGTCAACACCGGGCCAATAACATAGAACAAAAATTTTGCTGTTCACTCTGCACCAATACTCACTCAGACGACTTTTCCCAACAATATCACCAAATTAAGGCAGCTCAGATGGCCACGTGATCGATCCTTCCTTCTCCCAGTCACTGACTTGGGGGATCTTCCTTGCGATGGTGGGTTTCAGGAAAGAGTTAGCACTGCTAGCACGTTCGAAGTTTCCACTTCTATATTCATATTTTCCAATTCAGTTGTCCCATTCCAGCGTCACTGGCCGTAGGACATCTGATTGGCTTGAATTCTCCCTTTTGTGAGCTCTGCCCCAAGCCAGCATCCATTTATTTCCCTCTTCCCATTAGGCGTCAATTGGTAATTTATGGCTCTTTGTTCCCTTTAGAAACCAGTTTAAATCACTCCAAACAGGCATTAACCCCAACATTCACACATTTGCATGTTATATTATATCAAAAACACCTCACAAATAACTTCGGAATTGGAACATATGTCTTAACCCGCAAATCACCTGAAACAACTTTGTGTTTCTTTTAAAACACAGAAATGTTCTTCTCACAAAATGGAAGATGTAAAGCGGTTCCACAAAATGACATCTTCATTTACAAGTCCATGGCTGGTACAAAGACACTTGATCTGTCTGCTTCCACTATCCTTGAGCCATTCGAGTTCCATGTTATCTTACATATTTTAAATCCTCCGTGGCCAACATCTCCTCTTTTTCTGTCCACGGAAATTGCTGGGGATCACATTACTGTTAATATGTCTCAGTGAATATGGCACAGAAGGAACAGCAGCATTCATGACTAATCAAAAAATACAGATAAGGGTTTAAAAATATTATCCGAATAAAAATATGAAGAAACATGATAAGTGTACCCTATTTCTTACCGTTCTGTACATCGGTAATTTAACGGGAATTAGTATTACTAGTCTATGGAGTTTAGGAAAAATGGTACATGGATCTTATAAAAATAGAGGCCTCTGCGTAATCCACGGTAACTTAAGTTCATGTTCAGCACAACATGCGGGCCGAAGGAACTTTATTGTGCTGTAGGTTTTCTATGTTTCTATATTGAAACGCAATATAACTGTATGAAATCAAACAAAATCAGCAAAAATAAATGTGTAAAGGCATGGTGTTCGCAAACACTGAAGTCATTAAAGTTGCCCTGAAACACACACTGGGGAAAATAGCATGGGTAACCACTAGAACAAAGAGCAAAGCAATGACAACATATGAAGTAATACACATCAAAGGATGTAAATTAACATTTAAACCCCAGTTCCAAACTCTATTCCAAAAACGATGGATTCTGCAAAACATCACTGGCTAAACTGACGTGATATCTAATAGTCTTTGATGGCACATCCCACTGTTTAATTTGGTAAATAACTGTATCTGACTCGACCGTAATATAAATTGTAGATGGAAGAACACTCGAGCACTTGTAGTCGTGGCCGAGTGGTTAAGGCGATGGACTAGAAATCCATTGGGGTTTCCCGCGCAGGTTCGAATCCTGCCGACTACGTGTTTATATCGGTTTTGATTCCCTGATCCCTCCCACAGATACAGATTGTAAAACGAAACTCCGATCACTGTTCGTCGCCTGCAAAACCAGGGAAATCCCCTGTGTTCCGCATTTATTCAGGCGGCCTCTACTATGCAATCGGTCAGCCGCTGTTCGACAGTTATCCGAAATGTTGGTGGTTCAAGCCTATCCAGGGGCGCTGTTGATCCAGTGGCCTTTGCTGTCCTTTTTGTGCGCTCCGTGCTGTCCCTAATACATTCATTTAAAAATACATATATCCACATACGGAAAACAGAACACTACCACGACCTGTCTTGCTTAAATTCATGTTGCTATAAACTAAATATATTGTACATGGACGATAAAACCAGCAGAAACTAGTACAGGGCACCAATGCATTTCATGTTTAAATTTATGTTATCGCCACTTGAACCAGATGGATAAATTCACTCAACTTAACTCACACCAACATTGACTGTTTCCACAACTCACTTTCAAACTCAGCATTTCAAGCTGTCGACATTTTTGCTTTGTTTCTTATTATTATCACTTTCTCAGCTCAAGCTGGTAAAACCTGAAGTCCGGGCGTACTGACGCACACTCATTCCTCAATAGCTGCGGACTGCCGACCATTCTAGTCGCGTATAGTATAGTGGATTTCAGGAGATTTACAGAAATATTGGTTTGCAGTCCTTACCGTTTAATACTATTGTGTAGTGACTATGAGATGATAGTTGTTGTTGATAATACATTAGGACATTCTACACCCTGTTCATTCTCAATTGTCTTTAAATTTCTTCTTTTAATTCAGCAGATTTCTGGTGTTTTTCACTTATTAGTTGTTGTATGTTATGTGTGTTTGCAATGGCTATATCTATTATGTATGTTGTTACTGCTTTTTCATTATATATTCAGACGGTTATTATGGATTGTCCTATCTGTAATAATGGATCAGACAAAAATTAATGTGTAGGACTCTGACCCTAATCTAGAACAGGTTTGTATTTATAGTAAGGTGTTCTGTCTTTTATGAGTTTGTATTTTAAAGCAAGATTTTGGTGACTGATGTTTGTCAATTGATTGTTCCGTGTAAATAATCAGATTGAGTTAAACTGCTGCTCAATCCTGTAATGTGTTGGATTGTTCCTGGTGGCTCTTGTCATTTTCTGCATTTATCATCATTTATTTGTATGACGTTTATTATGTATTTCTAATATTTTTCGGTTAGCCAGCTGGCCCTTTATTACCACAAGGAACCCCTCTGTTTCTGGGAAGAGGTCTTCAACTCTGAGCCAAGCGTTCCACATTTCCTTCTTCACATCTTGTCTGCTCAGGTCATGGGGATGTTTTCAATGGAGGGATGCTCCCCCATTGATTACCTTTATATTATTATCATTTTTATTTTACGTTTTTGTATTTCCACAGTCTGTTATGTTTTCTACATTGATTGTCTGTCTTGTGTGCACTCTTTCACTGTTACTACACTGAATGATAATTAGTAAAAACGCTTAGACTCACAGAAAATTGCCCATGAATTAATGCGAGTGTCGATTTGGTCCCGGGAGTTCCATGCCCATTGTGTCCTGAAAGAGGTTATTTTTATAGCCAGAAATTGTAGATTTTTAAATGGCCGAGAATCGAACTCAGGTCTACTGGTTCGAAAGCAGCTATGCTCACCACTATACCGCAATGGCCTCATGATCGAGTGGAGATTTAGGTGGTGACCGTCTCCTTTGCTACAAGATTCAGTTCTGTAACTCAATTATTAGTTTCCGCGCTGCTTTCTGAAGGATCATTCCTCACTCCGTTGTTGCTCCTATTCCGACCAGTGGATGTCGCGTCATTCCCACAGACCGGAGAAAGACAATCCTCTGTGTTCGGACTGCAGGGAAAATCAAGTCAAGTCAAGTCACTTTTGTTGTCATTCCGACCATTACTGCTGGTACAGTATATAGTAAAAAATAAGACAACGTTTTTCAGGACCATAGTGTTACATGACACAGTACAAAAACTAGACTGAACTACGAAAATACAGCTCAGACAGAAAAAAAAACAACAGTTACACTAGACTACAGACATACCCAGGACTGCATAAAATGCACAAAGCAGTGCAGGCATTAAAATAAATAATATACAGGACAATAGGGCAGTAAGGTGTCAGTCCAGGCTCTGGGTATTGAGGAGTCTGATTGCTTCGTGGATGAAACTGTTACATAGTCTTGTCGCGAATGCCTGAATTCTTCAGTGCCTTTTCCCAAACGGCAGGAGGGAGAAGAGTTTGTATGAGGGCTTTGTGCAGTCCTTCATAATCATGTTTAATTTCCGGATGCAGCGTGTAGTGCAAATGTCCGTGATGGCGGGAATAAAGAGCCCGATGATCTTCTCAGCTGACCTCTCTATCCACTGCAGATTCTTGCGATCCGAGATGGTGCAATTTCCCAACCAGGCAGTGATGTAGCTGCTCAGGATGCTCTCAATACAACCCCTGTAGAATGTGATGAAGTGTGGGGTGGGGTGGGGGGGGGAGATGGACTTTACTCAGCCTTTGCGGAAAGTAGAGATGCTGCTGGACTTTCTTTGCTATGGAGCTGGTGTTGAGAGACCAGGTGAGATTCTCCGCCAGGTGAACACCAAGAAATTTGGTGCTCTTAACGATATTTACTGAGGAGGCGTCGATGTTCAGCGGGTAGTGGTCGCTCCGTGCCGTCCTGAAGTCAACAACCATTTATTTTGTTTTGTTCACATGATGTTGCTCCTGATCCGGACTGACTGACATCTCCCAGTCAGGAAGTCTGATATCCAGTTGCAGAGGGAGGTGTGCACGCCCAATAGGCTCAGCTTTCCAATCATTTTCTGAGGGATGATTGTGTTGAATGCTGAACTGAGGTCTATGAACAGCATCTAAACGTATGCGTCTTTTTTTGTCCAGGTGGGTTAGTGCCAGGTGGAGGGTGATCGCAATGTCATCGTCTGCTGAGCGGTTGGGACGGTACGCAAACTGCAGGGGGTCCAGTGAGGGGGGCAGCAGGGTCATGATATGCCTCATGACGAGCCTCTCGAAACAGGTCATGATGATGGACGTGAGTGCAACGGGACGGCAGTCATTTAGGCAGGACACTGAAGAATTCGGCACGGGAACGATGGTGTCGGCATTGAAGCACGTTGCAACGGTGGCGCTGCTCAGGGATATGTTGAAGATGTCAGTGAGAACACCTGCTAGCTGGTCTGCACATCCTCTGAGCACTCTACCAGGAATGTTGTCTGGTACAGCAGCCTTCCGTGGGTTGACCCTGCTCAGCGTTCTTCTCACATCGGCCACGGTGAGACACAGCACCTGGTCATTTGTAGGCGGGGGGATGGGGGCTTCCTCGCCACCACGTCATTTTCCACCTCAGAACGGGCGTAGAAGTTATTCAGCGCATCTGGGAGGGAGGCATCACCCTTACAGTCAGGTGATGTCCTGTAATTGGTGATATCCTGCATGCCCTTCCACATGCGCCGCGTTTCGTTGCTGTCCTGGAAGTGGCTGTGAATTCGCTGGGCGTGTGCACGCTTTGCCCCTCTGATGGCCCGGGAATATTTGGCCCTTGCTGTTGTTATGGCTGCCTTGTCGCCTGCTCTGAAAGTGGAGTCACGGGTCCTCAGCAGCGCACGCACCTCCACGGTCATCCATGCCTTCTGGTTAGCGCGTAAAGTGATGGTCTTGGACAGAGTAACATCATCAATGCACTTGCTAATGCAGCTAGTCACTGGTGCCGTGTACTCTTCTAAGTTGGTAGAGTCGCCAGCAGTTGCAGCCTCCCTGTACATGTGCAAGTCAGTTTGCTCAAAACAGTCTTGCAGAGCAGAGACAGCTCCTGCTGGTCAGTTTTTCACCTGCTTCTGAACTGGTCTGGAGCGCCTGACGAGCGATCTGGATGCTGGGATTGGCATAACAGAGATGTGGTCTGAGTAACCGAGGTGGGGGCGGGGCTCCGCCCGGTACGCGTCGGGGATATTTGTATAAACTAGGTCCAACGCGTTCTCCCCCCTCGTTGCAAAGTACACACACTGATGAAATTTGGGAAGCAAATCGAATCTTGACAGAATCGGCGGTAGAAATGGTTCCCTGCCTCACGCATCAGAGAAGTGGAAAACAAATCCTGATTAGAAATGTTTCAAACAATTGAAAGAACATGCAGTTGGACGTTAATGGGAGCCCTTCCTTTGGCCAGTCATTGAACTCATTAACTGACTGAATCGCTAAAGAATCCTGAGACCCCTCCCTCAGACAGTGTGAGGGGATGTGTGAAAGGCGCCTGCTCTACGCTCAACAAACAGACATCAAAATGACTCTGTGATCTCTCTTATACCCTGACATCCGTATGATCGCCCTGATGAAGGGTCTCTGACAGAAACGTCGACTGTTTACTCTTTTCCATTGATGCTGCCTGGACTGCTGAGTTCCTCCAGCATTTTGTTTGCATTACTTTGATTTCCAACATCTACAGATTTTCTCTTGTTTGTAATCCGTGTGACAGATTCCATACCCTCCTTTATTTCTCATTAGTGTGGTTTCTCATTCTCCCCTCCAAACAATCGGTATACTAGGGTTCGATTCCCTGTCGCGGTGACCTTTTTCCTGCTGGGTATGAAAACTGGAAATACAGGAGAATTTTTTGAATAAAACAAACTGTGTTGAAGTGGTCATTTAGAATATGAAACAACCCAGACGGCAGATAGCCCAGGACGGGAGAGATCATCGAGAACGTTGTGTTCAGCACCTTTTCTCTAGTAATCCATGAACGGGTCTATAATTGAGCGCCGTTCGGCGTTACACTCGGTCACCGATTCTGTCACTTCGAAACATTAAATAGGGGCTGTTGCTGTGAGATATTAACTCACACACTTCCCAGCACGCATGCCCTCAGTGTGTCCCAGTGACTGTAGAATGCAGGGAGAACAGCTGAAACACTTTGGAAAGAATTATGCCAAGTGGGCAATATGTTTAATGCCCGTTTTAAATCCACCCTGACCCTCCCGCAGCCTCGGACCCTCCGAACAGACGCTCAGAAAGTGAACTGAGGGAAGAAACGGCGATGTTTCGCTCTCTGACGTCTTTCAAACACGAGAGCATGCGCAGCGTCGTTCCGCCCCTTGACCTGATTGACAAGACAGCAGAACCCATGCTCGGGAGCGGTCATGCAGCAGCCGGGAATAGAGAACTTCTGGGCCCGGGAGTAGGGCGCTACCGGTGTCCTCCTTCCACCAGCAGCATATCGCTCTGTGAGCAGCTTTACAGACAGGCTCGGTGATCGGCACTGACTCCGGAGATGGCGGTTGCGAGAAAGAGTCGGAGTGTAACAGCGACTGAACTCGGAATGCGGAGTGAGTGGGTATTCCCATGCTGGGCTGGGTAGATAGGGCGGTGAAGGCGGGGTGGGAAGGAGCTGCCGGTGAGGTGCATTGCTGCCTCTTCTCCCCATACCGGGGGGAGGGGGGCGTATATCCATGTTTAGTCCCAGTCTCCTCGTGTTGGTTTATTTTTCAGGACACGAGCCGGACGGGTTTACAAAGAGCGGCTGTTGCAGCATCCCCGAGAGAAGTGTGGCGGACACAGTTTACACTGGCAACACACACAAAATGCTGGTGGAGAGCAGCAGTCCAGGCAGCATTTACGGAAGAAGTACTTGTTTCCATAGATGCTGCCAGGCCTGTGAAGCTCCTCCAGCATTTTATGTCTGTTGCTCGAATTTCCAGCATCTGTGGATGTTCTCTTGTTTGCGAATTTCGATGATCGTTTGCAGAAAACGTGTGATGAAAAAACAGCAATGAACCTCAGGTTACTGACCATCACCCCCTTCCAGTGAAGATGGAAACCATCCCTTTGGTATCGATCACCCTTGCACAGATGAAGTCCCAGTGATTGGGTAAATGCAAGCGGGCTTTTTCCACGGGGGTTGGGAGGGACTACAACCAGAGAGCCTGAGTTAAGGGTGAAAGGTGAAAGTTTAAGGAGAACAGGAAAGGAAAATTCTTCACTCAGATGGTTGTGAGAGTGTTGGGACGAGCTGCCAGAATGAGTGGTGCATGCAAGTTTGATTTCAATATTTAAGAGAAGTTCGGATAGGTACGTGCATGTAGGGGTATGGAGCGATATGGTCCCAGAGCAGGTCGATGGGAGTGGGCAGCATAAATGATGTAGCACGGATTAAATGGAACAAAGGGCCTGTTTCTGTGCTGCAGTTTTCTATGACTCCATGAATCTATGATTCAGAACCTTGAAACCCTGCACCTGCACCAGCTCCTCAGCCACGCATTCATTCACACCTGAAAACGCCAACAGGAATATTAGACTTCAAATCCCAACCAGCACCCCCCCCCACCCAATAAAAATAACATGACGCTAACAAGAAAGAAAACACTTTCTTAAAAAAAAACTGAAGGATAATAATATAAACTGCAGTCATCAGGAATGTCTTCGAATTTCGAAAATGTTGTATCCTCGTTCAGCATCGCTGAGCTCGGCGCGTACTCCGTACTTCAGACGCAAAGGCGTAGTCTCACGACCGATGAGCCCTCTCACTAAAATTGTCACAGATAATCCATTGTTCCACCGAGACTCGAACTCGGATCGCTGGATTCAGAGTCCACAGTGCTCACCATTACACCATGGAACCAGATGTGCTGATACGAGCAACAAAAAAGAGGATGAATCTTAGGGTGGTATGTGGTGACACGTGTAAACATTGACAGTATATTTACATTGAACTTTATACTTCATAGAGCATGTCTTGTGAGGATATGTTGAGGAAGGGAGCAGTTTTCTGTTTGGAGGGAGTAGGATGAGACGTGACTTGAAAGAGGTATACAAGATGCGGACTGACTGGGAGAGCTCAGTCAGTCCAGATCGGGAGCAGCATCTCCAACACCATCACACTGAGCACGGAGGTTCCCCAGGGCTGTGTGCTCAGTCCACTGCTGTTCACTCTGCTGACCCACGACTGTGCAGCAATACACAGCTCGAACCATATCATCAGGTTCGCCGATGAGACGACCGTGGTGGGTCTCATCAGCAAGAACGGCGAGTCAGCACACAGAGAGGAGGTACAGCGGCTAACGGACTGGTGCGGAGCCAACAACCTGTCTCTGAATGTGAACAAAACAAAAGAGATGGTTCCTGACTTCCGGAGGGCACGGAGCGACCACCCTGCGCTGAACATCGACAGCTCCTCGGTAGAGATCGTTAAAAGCATCACATTTTTTGGTGTTCACCTGACGGAGAATCTCACCTGGTCTCTCAACACCAGCTCCATAGCCAAGAAAGCACATCAGTGTCTCTACTTTATGCGACAGCTGAGAAAAGTCCATTTCCCAACCCCTTCATCACCACATTCTACAGAGGATGTACCAAGAGCTCCTGAGTCCGAAAAGAGCAACGATAGTAAAGTCAGCTGAGAAGATCAACAGGGTCTCTCTTCCCGCTATTACAGACATTTACACTACACGCTGCACCCGTAAATCCAATGACACTGTGAATGACCCCACGCACCCCTCATACAATATTTTCTCCCTCCTGACATCTGGAAAAAAAATACCAAAGCATTCGGGCACTGACGACCAGACTGTGCAACAGCTTCTTCCACCAAGCCATCAGAACCTTTAATACTCTGCGTCTAGACTGACATCTGCATCATTTATTATTATATTGAAATTTGTCCTCTGCTGTGACTACTGTCTTATTTATTAATTGTACTACCCTGTACTGTTTAGTGCCCTTTATGTAGTCCTGTGTAGGTCTGTAGTCTAGTGTAGATCTTGTGTTCTCTTACATAGTATAGTGTGGCCTTGTGTTGTCTCACTTAGTCTGGTGTATTTCTGTCCTGTTTCATGAAGCACCATGGTCCTGGAGGAACGTTATTTCGTTTATACTATGTACTTTTATACTATGTAGTTTCTGGTCGAAATGACAATAAAAAGCGACTTGACATAGCTTGCTGATAGAAGGCATGTATCGATTAGACAGCTCGAACATTTTTCTTCGGGTGGACTGGCGGGAAAGAGAGGTGGGCGGTGTAATTTTCAGGTCATTGAAGGAATGCATAGCAGTGGGGGATGCCATAGGCTCTTTTTTCACTCTCAGAAAATGAATAGAATACACAGCTAGGGGTAGTGTTAGAAGCAGATACATTAGGAACATTTAAGTGACATTCCCCAGGAAGGGGGTGATTCAAAACACGAGGGCATTGGTTTGACAACAGAGCTGAGAGGTTTTAAAGTTTTAAATTTTGAAAGATTATAATTTTTTTTTGTATAAGGACTGGAGATGGAATTTTTGAATGCGTCCAGCAGAGCGTTCTGTGCCAGTACATAAATTGTCTCCCTGGATGTTGGACAGAAGGTGGAGTAAAGTGGAAGTGGACGAGCACTTTGGAACTCGTCAGCAGAGAACACGGGATGTTTCAAATTTGTTCCGAGTAGGGATATGTTTAGTCTGGAAATAAAGGCCATGTCATTAATTTCATTATCATAGACAGGATCTGGGAAGTATGGATCGACAGAAGCTATAGTACTGTACCTCGAAAAAGTATTTAGCCCATAATCCTTCATTTATGGGTTTCGGCTCCACTGTGGGAATCGGCCTCTCCTCTTCCTGCCCACGGAACAGTAAGTGTCTGTCGGCGCCTCACCGCACCGGCTCTCTGCCTCAGGTACAATATTTAAACCATATTTGCACAGTTACATGGATAGGAAAGGATGAGAGGGACACGGGCCGAATGCAGGCGGTTGGGACGAGTTCAGGTCGACAACTTGGTCGGCGTGGATGAGTTTTACCGAAGGGACGGTTTCAGTTCTGTATAAATCACTGACTATTCTGGGCCGTTCAACCAGGACAGGATGTGCACAGTGAATGACAGGTTCCTGAGAAGGTTTAATGAATAGAGACTTTGTGGGTTTCAGCCCCCACACCTCCTCTGGCAGCTGATTTAGGATAGCAGCTATTCTCCGTGTGAAATATGTACCCTTCAGATCCCCTTTAAATCTGTCTTTAATCAGCTTTGTACAATTCTAATGAGAGGCAGTTCTTTGGCTGACAAGACAAGTACAACACACAACCCTGTCTCTCTGTGATGCCACATGCAGGTCAATGTGGTCATCAGCTTGGAGGCTACCCAGCCGGTATAAAAGGTGCTGTTCCTCCAACATGAGTTTGGATTCAATTTGATAATAGAGGAGAATATGGATAGACATATCCGAATGGGAATGGGACGTGTTGTGGCGACCCATTTCCTAGCGTATCCGAACCAACTCACAATTAGATAGCCTACGGGGGTTTGCGAGCACAGAGCTTTGGAGCCTCTGCGCCATGGGGGGCCGGTTGACAGAGGCTTAAAAGTGAGGCTGAAGTTTTCGAATAAAGTTTTTTCCTTCGACTGCAGTTACCGACTTCGTGTCGTAATTTTAGCGCTGCGTGTAGCACACCGCTACAATTGGTGACCCCGACGGTCCAAACGATTTTTGGACCAGAAATGACCGACGCCGCCTCTGTTCATGCGGTTTCGTTGAAACTGCCAGGTTTCTGGACACAGCGCCCGGACCTATGGTTCCAGCAAGCCGAAGCCCAATTCCACGTTCGCCAGATCACCTCAGAAGACACCCGCTACTACTACGTGGTGAGCTCCCTCGACCAGGACACAGCGGCCCAGGTCGCGGAGTTCGTACAGTCGCCCCCGGCAGACGGCAAGTACACGGAATTCAAAGCCCTGCTCCTCAGGACTTTCGGACTCTCACGGCGCAAGCGGGCTGCCCGTTTACTGCACCTGGATGGCTTGGGCGACAGACCTCCATCGGCTTTAATGAATGAGATGTTGTCTCTCGCCGACGAACACACACCCTGCCTCATGTTTGAGCAGGCATTCCTGGAGCAGCTGCCCGAGGACATCCGCCTGCTGCTGTCCGACGCGGATTTCAGTGACTCCCGGAAGGTGGCAGCCCGGGCGGACTTGCTGTGGAACGCCAAAAAGGTGAGCGGGGCGTCCATCGCACGGATCTCCCAGCCCCGCTCCCGGCAGCAAACCAGTCCAGGCCCGGCCGCAGAGCCCGCTAACCCCCGGCCCAATGAACACTGGTGCTTCTACCACCAGCGGTGGGGTGCAGAAGCCCGCCGTTGTCGCCCGCCCTGCAAGTTCCCGGGAAACGCCAGGGCCAGCCGCCGCTGATGGCTACGGCGGCTGGCCATCGGGATAGCCTCCTGTATGTGTGGGATAGAAGGTCGGGACGCCGGTTTTTGGTCGATACTGGGGCTGAGATCAGCGTTTTACCTCCGACGAGTTACGACACCCGCAGCAGGGCACCGGGTCCCCCCCGAGGGCCGTGAATGGTAGCACCGTAAGGACCTATGGCACCCGCCAGGTGCAGCTACAGTTCGGCTCCAGCCAGTTCACGTGGGACTTCACACTGGCCGCCGTAGCCCAACCGCTTCTGGTTGCGGATTTTTTGCGGGCTCACAGCCTGCTGGTCGACCTGCCCAGGAAGAGACTGGTACAAGCCGAGACCTTTCAGACGTTCTCCCTGGGTGCAGCCCAGTTGCCGGCCCCTCACCTCGGCTCCATCACGCTGTCCGACAACGACTTAACCAGGGTCCTGGCGGAGTTCCCATCGGTTCTGGCACCGCAGTTCACAGCAGCCATGCCCAGGCACGGCGAACAGCACCACATCCCGACCCAGGGACCACCCCTCCATGCCCGTGCTCGGCGGCTTCCCCCGGACAAGCTCCGACTGGCGAAGGAGGAGTTCCAGAGGATGGAGGAATTGGGGATCATCCGGCGGTCCGACAGCCCATGGGCCTCCCCCCTGCACATGGTGCCCAAAGCGACGGGGGGCTGGAGACCGTGCGGCGACTACCGCAGGCTGAACGAGGCTACCACACCGGACCGCTACCCTGTGCCGCACATTCAGGACTTTGCGGCAAACCTGCACGGCGCACGGATCTTCTCCAAGGTAGATCTCGTCCGGGGATACCATCAAATCCCGATGCATCCTGACGACGTCCCCAAAACGGCTCTCATCACCCCATTCGGCCTTTTCGAGTTCCTCCGCATGCCGTTCGGCCTGAAGAATGCCGCACAGACGTTCCAGCGGTTAATGGACGCGGTGGGACGGGACCTGGACTTCGCGTTCATCTATTTGGATGACATCCTCATAGCCAGTGGCAGTCGTCAGGAGCATCTGTCCCACCTCCGTCAACTCTGCGCCCGACTGAGTGAGTACGGTCTTACAATCAACCCTGCCAAATGTCAGTTCGGACTCGATACCATTGACTTCCTGGGCCACAGAATTACTAAAGACGGGGTAACCCCTCTGCCCGCTTCCCCCGACCCACCACGATCAAAGGCCTTCAGCAATTCGTAGGTATGGTCAATTTCTACCGCCGCTTCCTCCCTTCAGCTGCCCGGATCATGCGCCCCCTGTTCGCCCTGATGTCGGGTCCAATCAAGGGCATTAACTGGGACGAGGAGTCCGCCGCCGCTTTCGTTCAAACGAAGGAAGCTTTGGCGGACGCCGCAATGCTAGTACACCCCTACTGCCCTCACAGTGGACGCATCCAACACGGCAGTCGGTGGGGTGCTGGAGCAGCTCATCGCAGGTCGCTGGCAACCCCTGGCGCTTTTCAGCAAACACCTGCGACCACCCGAGCTTAAGTACAGTGCTTTCGACCGGGAACTGTTGGCGCTGTACCTGGCAATCCGGCATTTCAGGTACTTCCTAGAAGGTCGGCCCTTCACCGCGTTCACGGACCACAAACCGCTTACCTTTGCGTTTACGAAAGCATCCGACCCCTGGTCATCCCGCCAGCAACGCCACCTGTCCTACATCTCTGAATACACGACGGATGTCCGGCACGTCTCGGGTAAGGACAATGTCGTGGCGGATGCGCTCTCTCGCCCTACCGTTCATGCCCTTTCCCAAGGGGTAGACTTTGAGGCACTGGCAGAGGCGCAGCAGGCGGATGAGGAGATTCCGAGTTACAGGACCGCAGTCTCCGGTCTGCAGCTCCAGGACCTCCCCGTGGGCCCAGGTGAGAGGACCCTACTCTGTGACGTCGCCACCGGCCAGCCCCGTCCAGTCGTCCCGACAACATGGCGGCGCCGCGTTTTCGACTCCATTCATAACTTGGCGTAACCCTCCATCCGGACAACTGTCCGGATGGTTTCCAGCAGGTTCGTTTGGCACGGACTCCGCAAACAGGTCAGTGAATGGGCCAGAACGTGCATGCACTGCCAGACGGCCAAGGTGCAGCGGCACACCAAAGCCCCACCGCAGCAGTTCCATCCCGCCCACCGGCGTTTCGACCACATTCATGTGGATATCGTGGGCCCCCTGCCAGTGTCGCGGGGAGCGCGTTACCTCCTGACTATCGTGGACCGGTTCACAAGATGGCCAGAGGCAGTCCCGCTCACCGGCACCACCTCCGAATCTTGCGCCCGAGCCCTGATCGCCACCTGGTTATCTCGCTTTGGTGTACCAGCCCACATTACCTCCGACAGAGGCGCCCAGTTCACCTCCAGCCTGTGGTCAGCTATGGCCAGCCTTTTGGGGACTCAGCTGCACCACACAACTGCCTACCACCCACAGTCGAACGGGCTAGTGGAGCGTTTCCACCGTCACCTGAAGTCGGCCCTCATGGCCTGCCTGCGAGGAGCCAACTGGGCGGACGAGCTTCCCTGGGTCCTACTCGGCATCCGCACAGCGCCCAAGGACGACCTGCACGCCTCGTCGGCCGAATTGGTATACGGCGCGCCCCTGGTCGTCCCCGGGGAGTTCCTACCAGCCCCAAGGGGGCAAGAGGAAGAACCCGCAGTAGTCCTGGGCAGACTACGCGAGAAGCTCGGTAACCTGGCCCCCATACCCACTTCACAGCATGGGCGGCACCCGACCTGCGTACCCAAAGACCTACAGAACTGTAAGATTGTGTTTGTACGAAGGGGCGGGCATCGGCCACCGCTGCAGCGGCCATACGAGGGGCCGTTTATGGTGCTCCGGAACAACGGGTCCACGTTCGTGCTGGACGTTGGGGGGAAGGAGGAGGTTTTCACGGTGGACCGCCTCAAACCGGCCCATGTGGACCTGGCGCAACCGGCCGAGTTTCCGGCGCCTCGGCGCAGAGGCCGACCTCCCAAGCAGGTTCTGGCCCAGACTGTGGACATTGGGGGGTGTATCGCCGGTTCTGGGTGGGGGGGGTTATGTGGCGACCCATTTCCTAGCGTATCCGAACCGACTCACAATTAGATAGCCTACGGGGGTTTGCGAGCACAGAGCTTTGGAGCCTCTGCGCCATGGGGGGCCGGTTGACAGAGGCTTAAAGGTGAGGCTGAAGTTTTCGAATAAAGTTTTTTCCTTCGACTGCAGTTACCGACTCCGTGTCGTAATTTTAGCGCTGCGTGTAGCACACCGCTACAGTGTCACCTTTCCAGCTCTTAGCTTCATCCCACCCCCTCCGGTCTTCTATCATTTTGCATTTCCCCCTACCCCCACTACTTTCAAATCTCTTACTATCTTTCCTTTTGGTTCGTCCTGACGAAGGGTCTCAGCCCGAATCATTAACAGCGCTTCTCCCTATAGATTCTGCCTGGCCTGCTGTGTTCCACCAGCATTTTCTGTGTGTTGTTGTTTAAAAATCGATTGTCCTGTGTTCTGAGTGTTTTTGGTAAGTCCATCCTGAAGTTCTGTGTTTTAGGTTCCCACTGAGATTTCACAGTCAGTGTTTTCTGCATGTCAATACTGACCATCAAGAATCTGTCTGTACTAACTCAGCAATTGGTCTATCTCCTACCGTGCACTGGTGATTCAAATGCTCATTCAGATGGTCCTGCACCAACCCCACAGGCAGTGTGTTCCAGATTGTAACCTCCTTCATTTTTCCAGCTGGTCCACATCCCACATCAAGATTTGCTAGCCATCTTTGCTGTCCACCATGCCGCTAAACTTGGTGTCATCTGCAAACTTGCTGATCCAGTTTACCGCATTCTCATCCAGATCGTTCATACAGATGGAAAACAACAATGGACCCAGCACTGGGAGTTAAACCAGGGCAGGATGAACACAGTAATGACAGCTTCCAGGGAAGTGTTCATGAACAGAGACTTTGTGTGTATTTGCCTCCACCAGCTCCTCTGGCAGGTCATTTGGGATACCGGCTATTCTCTGTGTCAAAAATTTACCCTTCAGTTCCCCTTAAAACCACCCCCTCACCTTATAACAATTCCCTTCAGCTTTAGGCAGCACACCACGGTAAACAGTTTCTGTCACTCTAAACCTTGTACGCCTCACATAATTTTATCCGCTTCCATCAGCTCACCCTTTCAACCTCCACCCTGTCACGTCAAAACTATTCCGTGCTGTTTCAGGATTGAGAAAATGGTTCCTTCCCTAGAAGACCCTGGGGACTGAATAGTTTCTGCCTACGCATTCCTGGAAGAAGTCCCATTGATCCATGAAACCTGCACTCTGCCCTCTGCACCAGCTCCTCAGCCTCACATTCATCAGTGGTATCTGTCTATATCTCCCTGCACTAACAAGTGTCACTGGGAGTAATATAGAGCTTACTCGTTTTGATTTTCTGTCTTATTTTTCTTAATTCACTGCACAGGACCACATCCCTCCTCCTCCCTATGTTGCTATTACCAACATGCACTGTCCACCACGATGTCCGGCTGTTCAACCTTCCCTTTGAAATGTCCTGCAGTTGCTCCTGGACCATTGGACCATAAGACACAGGAGCAGAATTAGGCCGTTTGGCCCATCTCATCTGCTGCCCATTCTGCAAGGAGTAAGAGATCATGACAGATTACTAAACCCTCTGAAACACTTTTATCCGGGAATTTGTTAATTTAGCAGCAGCAGTTCAATGCAGTACATGATAATATGGATTACAGTATGTGTGTATATATGGATATGTATATGTATATTAAGTAGATTAAAATAGAGCAAAGCTGAAATAATATATAAATAATATATATAGAATACATCTACAGCAGATTTTGGGTGTTTTAAAGTGACAAACCAAATATCTGCAAACCCCTGATGAAATACATCTGCTGTCTTGCCTTCTTTATACTGTAGCTGCATCAATAGATCCTCAAAGATATTGACACCCAGGAACTTGAAATTGTTCACTGTCCACTTCTGATCCCTCTATGAGGATTGGTTCATGTTCCCTCTTCTTACCCTTCCTTCAATCAGCTGTTTTCTCTTACTGACATTGAGCACAAGGTTGTTGCTGCGACACCACTCAACTAACTGGTATATCCCATTCCTGTATGTCCAATCATCTCCATCTGAGATTCTGCCAACAATGGTTGTATGAGGCATATTTATAGATTGCATTTGAGCTATACTTAGTCACATAGTCATGGGTATAGAGGGAGGAGAGCAGTTGGCTAACGGCACATTCTTGAGGTGCATCAGGGCCAGTGTTGTTCCTCAGCGAAGAGGAGATATTTGAATTTGAATTGACTTTATTTTTTGCATCTTTCACGTACATGAGGAGTAAAAATCTACGTTATGTCTCCATCTAAATGTGCAATGTGCAATCATAGTAATTTGTACTAATTGATAATAAATAGTACAGTCAATGTACATAGAGGTTCCCTCAAATCAGCGTGAGTTAATCAGTCTGATAGCCTGGTGGAAGGAGCTGTCCAGCAGCCTGTTGGTCGTCTTTTATGCAGCATTACTGTTTCCTGGCTGATTGCTGCTGGAGTAGATTGTGTTTGAAGTGACTTGGGTCCACAATGATCCTTCGGGCCCTTTTCTCACACTGGTCTTTGTAAATGTCCTGAGTCATGGGAAGTTCACAACTACAGATGCGCTGGGCTGTCCACGACACACTCTGCAGACTCCTGCGATTAAGGGAGGTACGGTTCCCATACTAGCCAGTGATGCAGCCAGTGGGGATGCTCCCAATTGTGCCCCTGTAGAAAGGATTTGGGGGCCCATAGCAAACTTCCTCAGTCATCTGAAGTGAAAGAGGCGCTGTTGTACCTTTTCCACCAATCAGCAGATACGTACAGACCACGTGAGATCTTCGGGTATGTTGCTGCAGAGAAACTTAAAGCTGTTTACCCTCTCAACTCCAGATCCATTGATGCCAATAGGGGTTAGCCCATCTCCATTAATCCACACAATCTGTGTGGATTATCACCAATCCACACAGATTGTGGTTTCCTGGTTAGGAGGTCGAGGATCCAATTGCAGAGGGACTAGGTTCTGCAGCTTATTGATCAGGACTGTGGGAATGATGGTGATAAACGCTGAGCCCTGGTCAATGAACAACATCCTGACATAGGCAGCACAAATTCACTACCCTTTACTCAGGAAATTGCTCCTTATCTTTGTTATAATGGTATGTCCTAGTATTTTGAGGCTGTGCCCTGTGGTCCCAGACTGCCCCACTATCGGAAATACCCTCCTCACTCCATTCCAGACCTTTCAATATTTGATCGGTTTCAATGAGATTCCCTGATTCTTCTAAAGTCCAAGAGTACAGGCCCAAAGCCATCAAACAATCCTTGTTCATTAACCCTTTTATTGCGAGGATCATTTTTGTGAAACTCCTCTAGACCCTGTCCTATGTGAGCATGTAGTTTTTTAGATAAGTGCCCAAAACTGTTCACAATACTCCAAGTGTGATCGGACCAATGCCTTATAAAGTCTGAGCTGATCCATCCTTAAATATCTTTTCCAATATTATCCCTCCCACTAACGTAAGAGTCACCAGGGTACAGTTTCCTTTTTTGTCCCTATTGCAGTTCTTATAATGAGGAAGAATATTTATCATTTTCCACTCTTCTGCAACCTGCCCTGTAACTACAGGAGCATCAGTTTTAAGTTTTGTTAAATTTTTGTCCTTATTTTATCCCTCAAGCATCAGGTTTTTGAATCAAAGTTCAAAGTAAACTTATTATCAAAGTACGTATACATTCTACAACTTTGAGGTTTGTTTCAAACAGGTTGCCACAAAACAAAGAAAACCAAAAGAACCCACGAATAAAATAAGACCATCAAACACCCAATGTGCAGAAAGACAGACAAATCCTGCAAACAATAAGCACATGCAAATTCTGTAGCGTTTTGAACTGAAATGCACAAAGACAGTCTGTGCACGGATGCTTAGTTCAGTGCAGAGTGGAGAAACGAGCCATGAACAATCATGAGTCTATCAAGCTCTACCTTAAATACACCCAAGGACGTGGCCTCCACAGCTGCCTGTGGTTATAAATTGAACTAATTCAGCACACTCTGGCTAAAGAATTTCTCCGCATTTCTGTTTTAAATGGACACCCCTCTATCCTGAGGTTGTGCATTTTAGTCCTAGACTCCTCCAACATAGGAAATATCCTTTCCACATCTACTCAGTCCAGGCCTTTCAACATTTAAAATGATATTCCCCCCCATCCATCGAAATTCCAGTGAGTACAGACCCAAAGCTATCAAATGTTCCTCATATGATAACTGTTTCTTTCCCAGAATCATCCTTGTGAGCCTCTTCTGGAACCTTTCCAATACCAGCACATCTTTTCTTAGATGAGGAGCCCAAAACTCTTCACAATCCTCAAGGTGAGGCCTCACCAATGCCTTAAAAAAGTCTCAGCATCACATCCCTGCTCTTGTATTCTAACCGCTTGATGTGAATGCTAACATTGCTTTTGCCTTCCTCACCTCTGACTCTACCTGCAAGTTAGCTTTAAGTTGGTCTGCACAAAGACTCCCAAGTCTCTTTGCGTCTCAGGTTTTTGGATTTCTCCCTATTTGGAAAATAGTCTGTACGTTTATTTCTACTACTAAAGTGCACAACCATGCATTTTCCAGCAATGTATTTCATTTGCCATTGTCTTGCCAATTCTCCTAACCTGTCAAAGTACTTCCAGAACCTACCTGTTTCCTGAACAGTACCTGCCTTCTTGTCATCTGCACACTTGCAACAAAGCCATCTATTCTATTTTTTAATTCATTGATATATAGCATAAAAAGAAATGTTCCCAACACCGACCGCTGCGGAGCATCACTTCTCACTGGCAGACAACCAGAGAGGACCCTTTTATTCCCTCTTGCTGCCTTCTACCAATCAGCCAATGCTGTAACCACGCCAATAACTTTCCTGTTATACCATGGGCTATTAACTTTGTAAGCAGCCTCATGTGTGGCACCTTGTTAAAGGCCTTTCGAAAGTCCAAATATATGACAGGAGCTGCATTCCCGTTATCCATCCTGCGTGCAATCTCAAAGAATTCCAACAGATTCATCAGGCAATATTTCCCCTTAAGGAAACCATGCTGACTTTGTCTTTTGTTGTCCTGTGTTTCCAATACTTTATAACCTCGTCCTTAACAATTAACTCCAACATCTTCCCAACCAGTTAGGTCAGGCTGACTGGTCTATAATTTCCTTTCAGCTGCCTTCCTCCTTTCTTAAAGAGTGGAGTGACATTTGCAATTTTCCAATCCCCTAGCACCATGCCAGTTTTGAAAGATCATTACTAATGGCACCATAATCTCTACCATTAACTCTGCAAGAACCCTAGGGTGCAGTTCGTCTGTTCCGGGTGACTTGTATACCCTCAGGGCTTTCAGCTTTTTGAGCACCTTTCCCTTATAATAATAATAACTGCTGTCCCTTCTCTCCCCTCACACCCTTCAACATCTGGCACACGACTAGTATCTTCCACTGATGGAAAATACTCATTTAGTTCATTTGCCATCTCCTCCCCCCCCTCCCCCCCCAGCCTCAACACATTATTATTTATCTGGCCTAATCTACTAGCAGTCCAATATCCAGTCTCATCTCTCCGTTATGTTTTACATACTTGAAAAATCTTAAACTATCCACTTTGATAATATTTGCTAGCTTGCTTGCATATTTAATCTTTATCCTCTTTAGGTTGCTCTCTGTAAGCTGTCAGAAGCTTCCCAATCCTCTGTATTCTGATTTTGTTTTCATTGTTTTGTGCCCTCCCTTTTATTTTTACATTAGCTTTGACTTCCTTGTCAGCCACAGTTGTACTATTTTGCCATTTGAGGATTTGTTTCTGGAATACATTTATCCTGCACCTCCCTCATTTTTCTCAGGAACTCTCACCATTGCAGCTCTGCTGCCATCTCTACCAGCATCTTCTTCCAATTTCCTTTAGCCAACTCCTCTATCATACCACTGTTACTACCTTTATTCCACTGAAACACTGCTATGTCAGACTGTACTATCTCCCTATCCAATTTCAAGTTGTACTCGACGATACTGTGATCACTGCCTCCTAAGGGTTCTTTTACTTTAGGTTCCCTAATTGCCTCCTGTTCATTAAATAATGCATTATCCAGAATAGCTGATTCCCTCGTAGGCTCAATGACAAACTGCTCTGAAGAGCCATCTCTTGGGCATTCAACAAACTCACTCTCGAGATCTATTTCCAATCTGATTTTCCCAGTTGACCTGGATGTTGAAATCTCCCATGAAATTTCCAATAACATTGCCCGTTTGACATGCCTTTTCTATTTCCTGTTGTAATCTGTGGTCCACATCCAAACAAATGTTGACGGCCTGTTTATAACTGCATCAACGTCTTTTCACACTTGCAGTTTTTTTAACTCTCCGCAAAATGATTCAACATCTTCCGATCCTGTGGCACATCTTTCTACTGATTTGATACCATTCTTTACCAGCAGAGCCATGCCATCCCCTATGCTTACCTTCCTGCCCCTCTGATTTGTCTAACTTGGGCATTTAGCTCCAAACTATAAATATTTTTCAGCCATGATTCCGTGATGATCACATTATACATGACAATCCATAACAGGGCAATAAGATTATCCACCTTATTTCTTATAATTTGTGCATTGAAGTATAACACTTCAAGTATTGGATTTGCTACCCTTATTGATTCTGCATTCCTCTGCTGGATGCAGTTATGTCTTATTATCTGCTCACTCTTCCTGACAGCGTGACTGCATGCTATCTTTTCTTTCTTTACCATCTGTCCTATCCTGAGTCCTTTCAGGCCAGTTCTAATGCCCCTGTCAAATTAGTTTATACCCTCCCCAACAGCTCTAAGAAACCAGCAGTATGACCACAAGAAAATAAATCCCGGGGTTGCGTATTTAATGCAGAAATGTATTTTGATAATACATTTACTTTCAGCTTTGAACTTTGTAGCAGAGAGCCGGGTGTTTTACTGGTCTGTGTCCTCACTGGCCGGTGCTGTGCTCTGGCAGTTCAGTGTGCTTGGAATATGGTGTCAGTGTCTTTACAGAAGTATTTCCTTATTATACAATTGATCTTATTCAACCAGGAGCTTAGAAGATTCACTGGAGACTAGAATACTTTTTTCAGACCATTACTGGTCACAGGATCATTCTGGGATGATCTAGTCTATTTGACCCATTAATCCTGACTAATTTCTCTTTGAACACTGGTTGTTCCTGCCACACACTGTTTTAAGAAACCTTGCTGAAAACACTTAACAAATAATGCCCCAACCAAGACTCAAGTGGGAAGGGAGACCCAGTCAGTTTCCGGAGATTATTCACTACAGGTACTCGGTTGTTTTTACATCAGTCCATTACCTGCTGACATATCTATTCCTCTCTCTCTTACTGGCTGTTGGGAGCCCTACAGTTTCATCCCATCACCTTTCTCAAGGTGATTTCACCTTTCTCATTCCTGAGTTCCACCCACATTGTCTCACTGGATGAGCCTCTGGGATGACCTTGAATTTGTGACATTCTGCCTGATCAGCAGTACAGCTCCCCAGCCTCATTCACCTCCCTCTGGACTGTCCGAATATGAATCCTGGAATGTTTAGCTACCAATCCTACCCTTCTTAGTAATGGCTGAATCACTGTGCCATGTACTAATCCAGGCTCTAAGTACATCTGCATTAACTGTTCTACACTCGGTACTGATACAAGCACACCTCAGGCCCTCAATGCCACTGTGTTCATTAACTTGCCCTAACTATGCAGTGGTGTACTGGGCCAATGGCATCAGCACGGGTGATGTCATCTGAGAATAAATTGATTAGAAAGGTTGACTCTGTTATTGGAGTCAAACTGGACACACTGGAGACCGTGGTAGAACAAACGATCCAATGGATATCCTAGCAATTCTGGACAATATTTCTCACCCTCTGCATGCCTCCTTGGCTGAACAGGGGAGCATCTTCAGTAACAGACTAACACCATTGTGCTGCTCCAAGGAGCGCTGTATGAAGTCATTCTGACCCCCGGGTCTGTAATGAGTCAACCCGTAGCCGGGGAAGTGATGACACCCCTCAAGTTAGACTGTTTGTGGTAACTTTTTATTCTTTCTCTTACTTCTAATATTTGTTTACCTGTGCACTTGTAGTGCTACGGAGACACCATAATTTGTCTATTTGGACTTACTTTCTGTGTTAATCCACATCTGTCAACGCCACTACTGACCTTTCACACTTCCCATCTCCTCTCCTGGAAAATAAACTCAATGATCCATTTAACTAAAACCCTCCATCCTGCACCAGCACATTAGCCACACATATAACTGTACCACCTTTTTATTTCTTCCCTCGGTAGCAGGTGACACTGGGATTACCCCCGTCACCCCCCCCCCCAAGAGACTCTACTTAACTTTTTCCTGAACTCCCTAAGTCTCTTTGCAGGACTTTGTCTCTTTTGTTAGAACCAATATGGACACGTCCTCTGGCTGCTCACCCTGCCCTTTCAGAATGGCCTGTACTTGTTCAGTTACATCTTTTGGCCCTGGTACCAGGGAGGTTATGCACCATCCTGCAGTCTCTCTCCTTGCCACAGATACACCTGTCTGTGACCCCGGCTAAAGAATCCCCCGTCACTGAGGCTCACCGAGAACACAGAACAGTACAGCACAGGAACAGACCCTTCTTCTGTCTGTGCTGAACACGATGTGGAATGAAACTAAATCTCTTCAGCCTGCGTATAATTCATGTGCTTCAATCCTCTGAATATTCATGGCTTATCTAAAACCCTGTTAAGTGTCATTATTGTATCTGCTTCCACCACTCCCCATGGCAGCCAAAACCCAGCCCTCACCACTCTTTGTATGGAAACAGAAATCTTACCTGCCCTGATATTCACCTTTAAATTCTTACCCTGGTGTTTTAAAGCAGTGCCTTCTCATATTTGATACTTCTACACTGGGTAAGTGATTCTGACTGTTTACCTTGTCTACACCTCTCATAGTTTTATAAACTTCTGTCAGGTCTCCCCTCCGCCTCCTTCACTCCAGGGAAAACAGTCCCAGTTGTCTGATCTTTCCTTGTAACTCAATCCCCCAGTCCAGGTAACATTCCTGTGAAACATTTCTGCACCTTTCCAGCTTAATCACATCCTTCATCTCGTGGTGAACAGAACTGCACAGTGTACTCCTGGTGTGGTTTAATTATTGATTTGTACAACTGTAATGTGATGTCCCAACTGCTCTGAAAGCCTTTGCCATGAAGGTAAGCAAGTCGTGCACCTTCTTCACCACCTTGTCTACCTGTGTTGGCACTTTTGGGGAACTATTTACCTGTGCCTTAGATTTATCATTTCATTAACACTCCTCAGGACCCTGCCATTCACTGTGTATGTCCTGACCTGCTTTAACTTCCCAAAATCCATCATTGTTCATTTGTTTGACACTAACAACACTTCACTGTATCTCTGCACTGGTGCCCCAGCAATAAAAGTCCATGAGCTATTCACCTCTGAAACGTAGTCATATGTGGTATTATGAACCCCTCACTGCACCCATCTCTATTTTGTTGTGCAGGCAACACCTCGACCCCACTCTGTTTCTCTCATTTATAATTTATCTCCACATAAATAGTAGTGAATTTTGATTCCTCCTACCACATGCCATCACACTTAACACATTAAACTCCATTTACCATGTACTCTAATCACCAGCTTCCCCACATCCTGTTGGAGAGAGAAAATGTCCAATCAGAAAGGTTTTGAAGGATATGGGTCAAATGCAGGGAAATGGGACAAGGAGGATGATAACCTTGTTCATAATGTAGTGGCGAGGGGTTACTTACCACAAGCTCAGATGGGAACTTTGATCAGTGTGGACCATTTGAGCTGAAGTGCTGGTTTCTGTGCTGTGTGAATCTGACTGTAAACACTCTTGGTTTAGTTCAAAGACATTAAACTTTTCTAAGTGACTTGTTATTTCTTCACAGATTATAGACTCCAATAGCTGAAGTGAAGTTAACTGGACTACAGTCACCTTTCTTCCACCCTTCTTCAACAATGGTTTTTAACTCCATTGCGACCTTTCCGTAACACAGTGAGTTTTGACAGACTTCAATGTCTCTACTTTCTCTCCAGACTTCCTGTGAAACCCTCCAGTGCAGGTTGTTGGGACCTGGTAATGTTTGCTTTTAGTCCCATAATTTTCTCCCTCCTGGTGGTGATTGGTACACATTATTGCACAATGTTGAAATGTCAACGTTAGATATCTGTGGGATGTTTGCTGTGTCCCCATTGGGAACACTAATGTAAGTTATTGAGTTAACTTATCTGCCTTTTCCTTATTAGTTTTAGCTTTTGTCTCATCACTGGTTCCTGGAAAAATCCAGATCCTCTTTTCTAACGCCAACCCTTGCCTCTTTATATGCTCTTTAATTTAATGTATCACTTGAACTCCATTGACCACAGAAGGTTCTTTGCTGTCTGTGATCCCTGTATCTAATTGGTATCAATGTCTGCTGAGTGTTATGAACTGTCTCCTTGAACATCGACACTGCTCATCACTGACCTGTCCCTACACCTATTTACCCTATCTGCCCCAGACAACTCCACTTTCACATCACTGTAATTGCCTTTATTTAGGTTAAGACATTGGTTCTGGACTCTGGTGTTCACCCTCAATCTGGCTCTGGAGTTCACCCACATTGTGATCACTTCTTCACAGATCCTTCACCACAAGATCTCTCTGTATTCCCACCTCATTACACAGATTACATCTGAAATGGCCTGTTCCTGGGTAAGATCCTGCTGTAAGAAACTGTCTCTGGCAACTCCACAAATTCCTCTTCCACTCTACCAGTTTGATCAATACACAGACTGAAGCAAACTGACAACAAAATGCTGGAGGAACTCAGCAAACGGACAACATTTTGGGCTGAGAACCTTCACTGGGATTAGAAAGAAAGGGACAAAGTTCAGAATAAGGTGGTGGGGGAAGGGGGGGGGAGGACATGTGAGTGTGGGGGTGTGGTTTGTGGAGGGATAATGATGTGAGGAACTGGGTAACAGTTAGAAAAGGAATCCATTAGGACAGAACGTTAGACCATGGGATGACACAAAGGAGGTGGAGAACCAGAGAAAGTTGATGGGCACGTCATGAAGATGTGTGAGGAGAAGTCAAGGGGTTAAGTGGCACCAGAATGGGGGAAAAGTCAGAAAAAATGGAGCAGTTTGGAAGGGGGGGGGAATAGAGGGTAGTGATTTCCAGAATTTGGAGAAATCAATGTTCATGCTGTCAAGATTGGAGGCTACACAGTCAGAATATGAGATGTTGCTCATCTAACCTGTAGTTGGCCTCATTGTAGTAGTAGTGGAGGCCATGGACAGACTTTGTAGTGATGGCCCTCTGCTGGGTCAGGGTCGACCATGGAATTGTACCCTCGCTGTGAAACTCAATTTGCAAGCCAGGGTAGTAGAATACGTAAAGCAAGCTGTTGCCCATGCAGGGGCTCCTGCTCTCCACGCAGCTGATGAATCCAGAGCAACAGCAGAGACCGATGGGGTCAGGCACCAATGGTGTCACAGTACTGCCAGTCTGCATTGAACATCGGACCGACAGGGAATCCAGCTCTAGATTGTTCCTCGGGGTTTACTCCCGAAGCCTTTCCCATGAATGGGTCTAGCCACAAGCCAGTAGAGGTTTCAGATCAGAATTTTCCTTCCACTAGACGAGCTACCAACCGTGGGTGAAAGCCCCATCTGCCCATAGCAGTTAGTTATATGATGCCAGTAAACCCATTTAGACCCTCCCCATCAGTCGAAAGAGTTTGTTGGGCTTCGTAGCTAAGCCATATGTAACAGCCAGGAGCTGGACTTGGTTGACAGAGGCAATTTGAAGCAACAATTAATAGGAAGTGACAGCTTGTCCCTATTACTACCCCAACACTGGTTAAGACAGCTGTAAGGCACCGATATGTCAATCTGTGAATGGGAAATGGAACTAGAATGGGTTGCCACTGGCAGATTGTGGTTGTTGCAGCACACAGAGCAAAGGTACTCAATGTAGTGGTGCCCGAATCTGCTTCCGATTAAATATCTCATGATAATCACATTTCCGTTCTCATCTCTCTTTGATATTTCTCCTTTTGTGCTTTATCCCATTGGGAGGAACACCTGAGGATCTTGAGACCATTCCTAACAGATCTCCATAAAGTGTTTTAAATTAATTACAGATATAAAACACAAAAAAAATGACTGTATAAATATTCACACCCAAATCATCATTGGTACAGTCAAGTAGTTTTAGGAATTACATTATCTGTTAAGTGCAGGTCTCTGTGTGAGTCAAGGTGTTTCAATTGATTGTAGTAAAAATACACAACTGTTGGTAGTCTGTATCCTGGGAGAAACTACACCATAAAAACAAATTAACACTCTGAGCAGTTCTGCAAAAAGGTAATTGAAAAACGCAATTCAGGAGATGGATACAAGAAAATTTTCAAGTCACTGGATATCCCTTGGAGTACAGTTCAGTCACTCATCCTGAAATGGAAAGAATATGGCAGAGCTGTAAATCTGCCAGAATCAGGCCATCCTCAAAAACTGAGTGACTATGCAAGAAAGGGACGAGTGAGGGAGGCCACCAAGAGTCCTCTGCTAATTCTAGAGAAATCACAATCTTCAGTGGCTGAGATGGGAGAGACTGTGTATACAACAACTGTTGCCCAGATGCATCACCTGTCAGAGCTTTTTGGGAGAAAGAGAAAGCCATTGTTGAAAAAAGCTCACCTGGAGCTTGCCAGAAGACTCTGAAGTCAACTGGAAGAAGGTTCTATCGACAGATGAAACAAAATTGACCTTTTTGGCCGTCAGATTAAACACTAAGCTTGGCGCAAGACGAACACCACACAGCATCAAAAACACTCCATCCCAGCCTGGTGGAGGCTGCATCATGCTGTGGGGTGTTTTCACTGCAGCAGGCCCTGAAAGGCTCAGAAAAGTAGAGGGTAAATTGAGTGCAGCCAAATACAGTGAAATCTTGGAGGAAAACCTAATTCAGTCTGCAAGTGAACTGTGACTTAGGAGAAGATTCATTTTCTAGCAGAAGAATGACTGCAAGTATAAAACCAAAACTACACAGGAATGACTTAAAACCAAAGTTAATGTCCTGGAGTGGCCAAGTCAGAGTCCAGACCTTAATCCAATTGGGAATTTGTGGCTGGACTTGAAAAGATCTGTTCACTCATGAACCACATGCAATCTGACAGAGCTTCAGCAGTTTAGTAAAGAAGAATGGGGAAAATGTTCAGTGTCCCGATGTGCAAAGTGGATAGAGACATATCCACACAGAGCCAACGGTAATTACTGACAAAGGTGCATCAACTAATTACTGACTTGAAGGAGGTGAATACCAATGCAATTAAATTATTTTTTTGTTTTATATTTGCAATTAATTAGATCACTTTGTAAAGATCTGTTTTTCACTTTGACTCCAGAGAGTCCATTCTGCTGATCAGCGTGGGAAAATAAACCCAAATTAAATCCACAGTGAATCAAAGTTGCAGAACAATAAACATGAAAACCTCCAAAGGAGGCTGAATAATTTTGATGGCACTGTATCCACCCCTTCACCAGCACGTTATGAACAAATCCATCCTGCTCCTTTCCATTTTGCCGATTCCGTGTAGAACATTAAACATGTAGGAATGTCAAATTCCCAGTTCAAGTCTCTGTCACCATGTCCCTACAATGGCTGGTAGATCAAACATATTCGTCAGTACACAATATGGAACAGATGGCAACCTGCCCTTCAGTCCACAATATCTGCACCAATCATAATAATGCTGAGACTTTATAAAGTACTGGTGATGTCTCACTGGAGAATTGTGAGCATTTGTGGGCCCTTTATCTTAGGAAGGATGAGTTGAAACTGGATGTGTTTCAAAGGAGACTCAAAATTGCCTCCAGGATGAAACAGCTGGGCGTATGAAGAGCGTTTGATTGTTCTGGGCCTGCACTCACTGGAATTTAGGTCAATGAGGGCTGACCTAATTAAAACCTATCGAATGGTGAAAGGCCTTGATAAAGTGGATGTGCAGAGGATGGGAGTGTCTAAGACCAGAGGATGCAGCCTCAGAATAGAGCATCATCCTTGTAGAATGTAGAGATGAGGAATTTCTTTAGCCAGAGAGTAGTGAATCTGTGGAATTTGTTGTCTCGGGCAGCTGTGGAGCCAAGACTTTATGTATATTTAAGGCAGAGGTTGGTAGATTCTTGATTGGTCAGATCATGAAAGATTACAGGGAGAAGGCAGGAGATTGGGGCTTTGAGTGAAAATGGATTAGCCATGATGAAATGACAGAGCAGATTTGATGGGCCTAATTCTGATCCTATATCTTAGAGTCTATATCACCACCTCTGAAACCTCGATCAATTTTGTCAAGCGTGATCTGCCCAAACAAAACCATGCTGATTGTCCCTAAGCAGGCCATGCCTGTCCAAATGTGCATAAATCGTGTAGCTAAATATCCTCCCCAGTAGGTTCTCTGCCACTGAAATGAGGCTGCCTTGCCCATAGATTCCTGGATTTCTGTTATTTCCCTTCTTGTACAAAGCTGCAACATTTACAACACTCAAGTCCTGTGGGAACTCACATGTTGTGATCAAGGACACATTGGTCCTTGTTAAATTGCCAGCAATCTGCTCATTTGCTTCTTTCTCTATTGCAGGATATATGCCTTCAGGTCCTGTAGTCTTATCCATCTTATTGCTTTTCAGACGTCCCAGCACAACCTCCTCCTTAATCCCAACACGTCTCTGCACATTAGCATGCTCCAGTCTGTTTTCATTGACATTCAGTTCCTTTTCCTCAGTAAATATTGACACAACATACTCATTTAGTACCTCAGCCACTTGGTCTGACTTCAACCACATCAGTCTTCCTTTAATCTTGAGTTGACCTTTCCATTCTCTGGTTAACTCGGATCTGCTGGTCTTTAAACAGCTCCCGCATGTCAGATGTGGACTTGTCTGATAGTGGCTGCTCCCAATCAATGCCCCGTGGTTTCTGTCTTACTCAGTACTAACCTGCCCTCCTGCAATTCAGTACCTTCATACAAGATCTGATCTTATTCTTCCTCATCACTAAGAAAAAAATACGAACCCAGAATATTCACTGACTCTTAGCTGTCAGCTGGCCTGGCTCATTTCCCAAAACTAATTCCTCCTGTCTGTTCTCTCCTCTCGTTGGACTCTGTACATAATGTTTCAAACACTCTTATGATTTGCTGAAGAATTCTTGTGCATCTAAGTATTAAGCAAGTTCCAATCAATTCTAGGGAAGATAAAGTCCCCGCACTGGTCATTGGGGGCCAGTATGATAATCCCATCAGTTGATCTGCAGATTGCCTCTGTAAATGAGCCTTCCAGTTTGTTGTGACATTCCCAGTGGGGTAACCCCTGCTCTTGTTAAACCCCACTCACATGTAAAACAATGAAACACAGGAGCTTTGAGCTGTCAGCCCTGTCTGTTTGACAACATAATCCTCCTAATGTTGAAATAAACTAATTTCAACCTATCAGTCCTAGCATGTTTGTTAGCCTGACATTGGCTCTCGTTCATTTCAGACTGTCTTTTCATTCATGCATTCTCCCTCTTGCTATTCCAGTTCAAACTCTGCCAAGTGACACCATCAAACCTTCTGGTGAGGATATTGGTTCCCCTCCAGTTCAGATGGAAATGGTCTTGTTTGTCCCGGTCTCCCACCTTCCTGGAAGGGAGCATGAATCTGAAAACCTCCCTCCTACATCAGTTCCTCAGCAACATATTAAACTGCACGGGCATATCATTTTCTCACCACACCAGCACAAGGTTTGACCCACAATTCCGTAATTACAATGCTGGAAGTCCTGATTTTTAACCTAGTTCCTGAAAATCACTTTGTTGGACCTTGCTCATTTAAACCCTTTGGTGTAGCACGGAGAAAGTTCACCGTAAAACATATTGGCTCCCCTCCTCCTTGGACCTTTCCCTCGGGACCGCAATGATTCTGGTACGTGAATCCCCCACCCATCTCGCACCAGCTCCTCAGCCACCACCTTACCTGGGCTTTAGAATACATCAGAAGCACGGTATATATATCCTTGTGTCTGCCTATGTATCCTGTTCCTTTATGTGACCGGACTTTCATTTCCCTCGCGACCCAGAGGAATAGTCGTTCTAATGAATTAACCCTCTCATCACTGGAAGTGACTGCACCCTCGCCCACCAACTGCCGTGTGTGAGGGCGCTCGCCCTGGTCAAGGGGCCGGCGAGGGACAGACCAAGGTTCTCGGGTATTTGCGAAATGGAAAAGCACTTCCTATAATTTAAAGCAGGCGAATCAGCAAATTTCCAGAATTTGTACAGAATCTGTACGTGGTGTGTGAGGGAGTTTTTTTTTCCGCTGAAGTGCTTTGTGTCGGATAATGGCGGCCGTAATAAAGTGAAGGCGGAGCTGGACGATGAGAGGCCGCTCTCGGCTCTGTCCGTCACTCTGACTCTGTCTCCTCCCCTCCCCGCCTCTGTCTCTCTGCGCGTTTCTCGGGCAGGTCGGGGCGCTGTGTATAAAAGGAGACATCAGCAGACTGTCACTGAGCAACTACCTGAGTGAAGCAGCATCATGTCTGGTAGAGGGAAAGGAGGCAAAGGACTGGGCAAAGGCGGAGCGAAGCGGCACCGTAAAGTGCTCCGTGATAACATCCAGGGCATCACCAAACCAGCCATCCGGCGTCTGGCTCGCCGTGGCGGCGTCAAGCGGATCTCGGGTCTGATCTACGAGGAGACCCGCGGGGTGCTGAAGGTTTTCCTGGAGAATGTGATCCGGGATGCGGTTACCTACACTGAACACGCCAAGCGCAAGACGGTCACTGCCATGGATGTGGTGTACGCTCTGAAACGCCAGGGCCGCACTCTCTATGGCTTCGGCGGCTGAAAAACTCCCACTTCCTCCCGAGCACAAAACAAAGGCTCTTCTAAGAGCCACCCACCGCCTCACAGACGGAGCTGTGTCCACAACCTTTTAATTCTTTATCGATCCAACTGTATTCATCTGTTGACATTTGAAATCGATTAATCTTCCGCTTGAAATTTAGCCGCGATTCTACCTTTACAGACGGTGATTACCGTAAATGCTGAATGCATTTATATTGATCTTAATCTTCCCGTCCGTCTGAGTCAGAAATCAGTTCCCTCGTTTAGAGGAACAATTCCGTAATTTTGCATTCAAATCTTAACTAAGGGATTTAGATGTTAAATGAAACTGAAAATGTATGATCCGTGATAGAATTAATTGTAATTAATAAAAATTTATCAAGCACCATTGCTGGGTGCGCTGAAATTGACGGGCGATTCGAAATTTATCGGGCGCCAATTACAGTAAATTCTGATTGGATGAAGTCCGACCGCCAGTTAACAGTTTCCCATTTTGTCCTAAATTGTTATTCGCCGCCAGCCTGCTTGAAATTAATAAACCAATCGCAGCAAGCGGTTCCTTTAATAGACAGTCGGTGTTCAGCCAGTCATAAGCGGTGGGACGGCCCTCCCCCAGCGGTATAAAAGCCTGTGCTGGAGCCCGTTTCGTCTATCTTGTTCCTGTATTTCAGCCTGTGTTCTCCCTCCCGAAGCAGAATGGCCCGCACCAAGCAGACTGCAAAGCACAAGCAAATCGACTGGCGGAAAAGCTCCTCGCAAACAGTTGGCGACCAAAGCGGCGCGGAAGAGCGCTCCTGCCACCGGCGGAGTGAAGAAGCCTCATCGCTACCGGCCCGGCACCGTGGCTCTGAGGGAGATCCGGCGCTACCAGAAATCCACCGAGCTGCTCATCCGCAAACTTCCCTTCCAGCGCCTGGTCCGGGAGATCGCTCAGGACTTCAAAACCGATCTGCGTTTCCAGAGCTCGGCCGTCATGGCGCTGCAGGAGGCAAGTGAGGCTTACCTGGTCGGACGCTTTGAGGACACTAACCTGTGCGCCATCCACGCCAAGCGAGTCACCATTATGCCCAAGGACTTCCAGTTGGCCCGCTGCATCCGCGGGGAGCGCGCCTAAGCCCAGCCTACACTCCGAACACCAGAAAAGGCTCTTTTAAGAGCCACTACCACGGCAAAGGAAAGGGCTGCCAAATACTGTACATGATTGATGTTTTGTGTAAATAAACTAGTTTTGTAGCTGGGACCTGAATGAAGGTCAGTCGGCAATGCTACCGGGTAGTTTATCATATATCCTCTCGCTGCAGTCCATCCCCAGTGACGGATCCCTCTCTCAACACGCCCCCTCCCCTCTCGCATAGGTGTCAGGAGTTCCCAATCAACTCAGCTGAATCTCCGCAGGTGTCTATGTCTCAGTCACTCTCTCCCAGATCGGAGAAGGAATTGGGCCTGAAACTGCCCACATCCCATATCTCTCAATCTCAGCTCGGGCATCCGTGTCTCATTTCAGACACTGAGACGGCACGGCCGCACCATATGTCAGGTACCGTCAATCTCCGGTTCTATGTGAGAAGTTCCCCCGGAAAGCTCAGTCAGACCCGGGACGGGAATCACAACACTTTGAATCAGATCTTTTCTGAGATGTGGGTGGCTCTGAGAAGAGCCGTTGGGTTCAGATACACACAAATAGTGGATTCTCAATTCACTTTTTGACTGCTGTCTTCTTGGGTTTCGCGGATTTCGACTTCGGCTTCTTGGCCGCCTTCGTCTTCGGGGCTGCGGCTTTCTTGGGGCTCTTGGGTTTCGGCGCCGCTTTCTTAGCCGCGGGTTTCTTAGCTGCCGCTTTCTTAGCCGCGGGTTTCTTAGCTGCCGCTTTCTTCGCCGCTGGTTTCTTAGCTCCCACTTTTTTAGCCGCTGGTTTCTTGGCGCCAAGCTTCTTGCTGGGAGATTTCTTTGCCGATGGTTTCTTCGCTTTCTTCACCACCTTCACGGCACTTTTCCCTTTACCGGATTTAAAGGATCCCGAAAGACCAGAACCCTTCATCTGAACCAAAGAGCCGCTTTCCACTTTCCTCTTGATGCTCATCTTGATCTGGGGGCGACGTTTCGCCACATCGACACCGCTGTCGGCCAGAGCCTTCATGATGGCCGCACCGGACATACCCTTCCTATCGTGACAACCCGCCACGATCTTATCGATCTGTTCGCCCAGCGAGGGACCGGTTGGTTTACTCCGGACAGCCGCCTTCTTCTTGGGAGTCTTCTTTGCGGCGGCGGGTGCGGCTGGAGGAGCCGTTTCGGCGGGTGCTGTCTCGGTCATGTCGGCGACTCTGATAAATCCTTCTCACAATCAGAACTGAATGAGAAATGAAGCGAAAGGCGGCGGCACAGAGCAATTTAAAGGCAGCGTGCGGACGGGGCGGAGACATCCTGCTTTCAGCTCCAGGCAGCTTCATTTTTCTGTGCTTCTCTCTCCTCAAAAACTCGCTGATTCCAATTCAAATCGGACGCTGAGGAGACTCGGACTAGTCCCTGTCTGTCACTGAGGCCAGAATGTTCGCTGGAAAGAAAGTTTAATCGGGATTAAAGGTAGCGCTTTCTATTACTGCATTGCCCGCGTTCTCTCTCCCGATCGTAGACCTGTTCTCTGTTTTTTGGCTGAATTATTTAAACTAATTAAAACTTTGCGGTTAATTCCCTCTTCGGGACTGAGCCGGGGAGTGGGTGCTTCCGTAACAAAAAACATCTTTTCTCTTTCTACGGGAGGCGCTGAGAAATCCTACGATGTATTCGGACTCACAAACACAGGGACACTGTTCTAAGCCGCCCGCTCCTTTAACTCACTCTCGCTGACACAGTACACACTCAATGCTGGCGGAAATCAGCAAATCAGGCAGCATCAATTGTGGGAATAAACAGCCGACATTTCGGGCTGAGACCCTTCATCAAGACTCTGGTGGGAGATGCTGCCTGACTTGCTGGGTTCCCCCAGCATTTTGTCCCGTTGTTCGCGACTCCCAGAATCTCTAGGCGTTATGCCGATACAATGTTCACATCTGCACCTTCATCGCATTGTACTGCTGTCAAAATAAAAAAGACTTTTTCCTTGTCATGTAACACGGTGATAAATGATTCTGATACCAAAGAATAAAGAACAACGGACATTGTCCGACCAACATCTCTGTGTAACTGAGAATCTCAGATCCCGGAAACATCCTTGGAAGTCTTCTCTACACTCTCCCCAGTTTAACCCCGTTTCCTAAAACGGTGACAAGAGCTGTACACAAAACGATAAGTGTGACCTCCAGTCACTTACACAACTGTAACATAATGTCCCAACTGATATACTCAATCCCCTGACTAATGAAGACCAGCATGTTAAACCCAGTTCTTCACCACCCTGTCTTCCAGTGACACCACTTTCAATGAACTGTGTGTGAGAGATTTACCCCTAAATCTCTCCGGCCCAATACACTCCCTAATGACCGACCGTTCACAGTGTAAGTTCTACACTGGATTGACTTTGCAATGTGCACTGCATCACATTTATCTGTATTGAAATGCATTTGCCACGCTGTGGCCCTCTTCACTAAATGATCAAGATTGCCAGGTTAAATAAGAAATACTGAATAAACTAAACAGTGTAAAAGAGGATCAGGGAGGGATGTGATTCTGAAGGTGAGAATGGGAAACCTGAATCCTGATCCAGTCTTGCCTCTCTTTTACTCTTTAAATGTCTGAAAGAAAGCTTGTATTCTCCTTTATACTATTGGCCAGTTACTTTAATAATTCATCTGTTCTCTCCATATTACTATTTTAGTTACCTTCTGTTCTTTTTAAGTTCCCTAATCCTTTAGCTTCCCACTAACTTTTGTGATATTCTCTGCTCTCTCATGTTATTTTATGCTGCTTTTGTCTTCTATTGTTGGTGATGGTTGCCTCATTTTCCCTTTCAAATATTGTTTCTGCTGAGGGATGAACTGATCCTGCATCTGCCAAATTACTCCTGGAAACTGAAGCTTTTCATATAAAGGTAATCTGGTTAATGCTGGGGATGTCAATATGCCCGACTGCTGTAAGCCTGTTCCCATTACACCTCTGTGTGATTTACCAACATGTCTGCTCCACAATATCTCAGCCTATTGGGAGGCGAGCAGTGTAATCCCATCAAATTCACCATTCATCATTTTATTTGAATCCTTTACTTAGAAAATCTCATCAAATCCGTCACATTACTGCAGTGTTGGTCTCCTTTATCAAACACGCAGCATCCCCCCACCAGTCAGGTAGCCTTTAAATGTTTCCCCTGCACCTTAAACAATTGTCCTGTAAATTTATACTTCCCTACCCTGACACAAACAGTAATCGCGTACTGATTTTGTAAAGCTTTGGATGGTCACTGGTCAGCTCCTTAATCTCTCAGTTGAGAAAGAGAGTCCCAGTCTGTCCAAACTTCTGCAAATAATTCAAATCCTCCAGTGTCAGTAACACCCTCCTCAAACCTCTCTCCACACTTTCCAGCTTCATGACATCCTTCCTGTAGCTGGGTGACTAGAACTGTGCACATTACAGTGCAATCTCACTTCGACGATTACAGTTGTCATATGACATCCCAAATCCTGTAACTCATTTCCCTGACCAATGAAGACAAATAGGCCAAACATCATCTTCACCATCCTGACTACCTGTGTTGTCACTTTCAGTGAATGATGTTTCTGTATTCCATGGACACTCTGCCTGCAATACTCTCCAAGGAACAGAATTTACTGTGCAGGTCCTTCCCTGGTTGGACTTCTCAAAATGCAAGAGTTCATACTTGTCCACATCAACATCCATCTGCCATTCTTTGGCCAACTTCCCCAGTTCGTCCCCATCCCATTCGGGATCCCACTCTACCAACAGCATCGCTGTCATCTGCAAACTCACTAATCACGTTCACAACAATGTCAGAGAAAGTGTTCACATCGATGACAAATGACAGTACCAGAACCGATCCCTGTGAACGTCACTGGTCAGAGGCCTCCAACCTTAATGATAAGCTGACACAACCACCCTCTGTCACCTTCTATCAACCCAATTTTGTGACGCTGATATTAGGCAGTATCTTGTCTGGCATCCTTTCTGCTCCAAATGAGTAATACAGAAGAAGTAAGGAATAAAGAAAAACTTATCTTTCTTGCCTACACCTCTCAGATGTGCCAAAGCCTCATCTCCCCACTCCAATTTTGGCCCACTCATACAATGACTGCTCTCTTTAAATCTAACTTCTTTTTATTGGATCTTGATAAGTGCCTAAATATGCACAAGCAAACGATTCCCTTGGAACTATGACATGCAAAATATGCCAACTGCCCATGTTCACTTCATTTAAACTCCCTCTCTGTCTACATAATCATATGACTGTTTGTGACTGTGGTGCACAAAATTGTGAACTGCAGGAAACCAAAGAACATGCCTGCACTGTTCGACAAGACCAGACATGATAAAACAAACAAAACACTGCATAACAAACACTAGAATCCCCTAACTGAGAGGAGTGGAGACGCTGGATGACCATAAAGATTTAAAGAGAAGCAAGATAAATTTTTATAAAATCAGGGAAGTGGGATCAACATACAAGAAGAGGCTGATGACAGATCAGCCTTTATATGGAATTGTGGGTGAGGGACTAAGAGAGAACACACTGGAGGGTTTATCCAGTGTGAATAGAGCTCAGGATAAGAGAGGTGCATTCACCAATGGAGCTGTGCTACTGGCCTCCCAAATGCCAGCAGAAGGTAAAGAAACTGAAATGTAGCAGGACATGAAAGATGTAAAAGCAACAGGGTCGTTGCAGTGGGTGACTAATTTCCCCAGTGTTGACTGGGACTCCCTTAGACTCAGGGGCTTAGATATCATTGCGTATGTTAGAAGAATACTGGGATGTTTCTTAACATAGAAGTGGGTAGTCTAACCAGGGAAGTGGGTTTGAGAAGACATTGTATTGGAAAATGAGCCTGTCAACAGATAGAAATTTCATTCTGAGAGCAGTAAGTAAGCACAGGACTCGTCATAGAGGTAATGTGGTTAATCGGTATATAACTAAGGGAAACTGTGTTGGACAGGAACTGAGGTGAGGGGAATGGGTGCAGCTGTGATTTGTCCATCCACATTTGACATGTGACTAGTGGTTAAAGGTCAGAATTCAGACTGTTTCTATATGGAAGAAAGACAAGGTTGGTAAAGTCTGGCACAGGGGTAGGAGATGTTATGAATTCAATCTGATAGAAAATGAAAGATAAGGAATGTTTCAGATGTATAAATTGGAGAATATGAATATGAATATGCAATATGAAGCAAGCAAGAGAGAAGTTAAACAGAGAATCAGACTTGTCAAATGGGGACAGGAAATAACTTTGGGGAGAAGGGGCACTATGGAGAGGGTAGGACAACACAAGGACAAAGGAGAGAGTTTACTTCTGAAGTGGGTGAGGGACTAAACCAGTACTTCATATCAGTATTCATCAATGTGGTCCTGGAGGATAGTGTGATCAGAGAAGGGAATGCTGAAATTCCAAGGCATGTTGTTCCTCCGGCAACAGAGTCAACCCAGGAAATTATGAACTGGTGATACCTGGATCAATGCCAGGGGAATTGTTCGAGAATATTATTAGACATAGCATCTCTCATAAAAGTTAGGACTAGAATAGGAGAAGATCAGGATTTGGAAGGAAAATTGAGCAAAATCCCCTGAGATTCTCTCGGTGCATTCAGAGGAAAAGGGAATTTGGACAGAATTGTTCAGCTTGGAGATGAGGATGGCCATCTGTGTGTGGAACTGAAGGAAATGGGAGAGGCTTTCCATGAATATTTCTGACAGTTATTTCACCATTGAGAAAATTATGGAAAGTGATGGAGTTACGGAAATGGCATGAATCAGATGTGATATCTTCGACCACATTCAAGTTAGCAGGGATCTATATTGGAGGCCATAAGATGCTTTAAGGTTGTTAAACCTACCGGGCCTTTCAGGTACATTCTTGTATTTTGTGAGAAGTTAGAGAATACACTGTAGAGGCCACGGGAGAGATTGTTGCTTCACCACAGGCATCAGTTGAGGTTAGACATGATTGGAGAGTGACTAACGTGGAATTTGCAGTTTTGAGGCCAAGTCTGTGGATGAATCAAAAATAGATAGAGAGCCAGGCAGTGTTATGGATGCAGGGAGTCTGCAGTAGCACTTGGACAGATTTAGAGAATGGACAGAGAAGTTCCAGACAATATACAGTGTAAGGAAGTGTGTGGTCATGAACACTGGGAGGAGGAATAAAGGCATAGACTCCATCTAATCAGGGAAAGAACAGAAATCAGATATGTAAAGGGACTTTGCGGCTCCTAATGCAGGATTCCCTAAAGGTTAATGTGCACATTTAGATGCTAGTAAGGAAGGCAAATGCAATATCTGCATTCATTCCAAGAGAACTAGAATATAAAAGCAAGCATCTAATGCTGAAGCTTTAGCCAGAACTTATTTGGAGTATCATGAGCAGGTTTGGGTCACTTTTCTAAGAAAGGCCGTGCTGACATTGCAGAGTTTGCAGGGGAAATTCACGAGAATGATCCCAAGTCTGAAACAGTTAGGATATAAAGATCATTTGATGATCTGGGCCTGTAGTCACTGGAGTCTAGAAGAATGAGGGAGCATCATATAGAAACATATTGAATGTTGAAAGGCATAGGTAGCGTTGATATGAGATGATGTTTCCAATAATAGAAGAGTCTAGAACCAGACTACACCCTCAATACAAAGATGCCCTTCTAGAATAGAGATGAGTAATTTCTGTATTCAGAAGGTGATCTTTCGATACATTTCATTGGCACAGGCGGCCATGAAGGCAGTCAGTAGGTCTATTTAAAACAGAGGTTAGGATGATTTAATTATTATTAAGGGCATCAAAGTTTAATGGGAAAAGGGCAGAGAATGGTGTTGGGATGGATAATAAATCAGGCATGATGGAATGATGGAACAGACTGGATGAGCCAAAAGACCCAATCCTGCTCCAATAACTTAAGGTCTTTTGTTTTAATGCAGTGCCAGGAAACTAGTCAGGAAACTACTGGCCCATCAGTCTGATATCAGTGTTGGGTAATTTATTGGAGGAGGTTTTGAGAAACAGGATCTACCAACATTTGGTCTGATTCAAGACAGACAGCACAGTTGTGTGCAAGGGAAATCATGTCGGACAATTATCTTGCAGCTCTTTGAGGAGTTTCACAAGTGCGTAGATGAGGTTAGTTGTGGATGTTGTCTAAATGGACGGGAGACAGGCCTTTGACTCTGGTCTGGGAGGTTAGATCTGAGAGATGGAATCCACGGGAGATAGTTGATTGGTTTCATAATTGCCTCAGTGACAGGAAGCAGAGGCTGACGGTTGAGGGCTGTGCCTCAAACTGGAGGTCTCTGTCTAGTTGTGCGCCTCTAGGTGCTGGGATCTTTTTGTTAGTAATTTATAGAAACAATGTCCATGTGAATGCATAGTTCACTGAAAGTGACATCTCAGTTAGATATGGTGTTTGACCTGCTGGCCTTCTTCAGTCATTGCAGAGATGAGAAGGTTTTTCTTTGATTTGAGAAAATATGCTGTAAATATAAAAGTCTTTGGTGAGGACTGACGGGGGATATTGTGTATAGTGTTGGTAGGAAACTGTTCTTAAACTAGAGAGAGTGCGGGGAGAAAGAAAAATAGCAGATATTTGCTTTGTCCTGGGGAGTCTGAGTTACAAGGAAAGGTTGTATAGACTAGTATTTTATTCCCTGGAGCAGAGCAGATTCAGAGATGATCCTAGTAGAGGTCTGTAGATTATGAGGAGCATAGACAGGGTAAAAGCACGTAGTCTTTTTCACAGGAAATGGCTGATAAAAACAAGGCAGGTATTTCAGATCAGACATAATGGGCAGAGGGTGGTGGGTATTTTGAATAAACTGCCAGTGATTGTGGCGGACACATTAGAAACATTTTAAAATCTTGCGATCAGAGCCGGTTGCCACATCACAGGAAGGACAGTTTCAGTTATAAGGCGAGGTTGAACAAGCACAGACCCCCGGGACCAAGGCGCTCCCCCTCCCCCGTCCGCGGGGCCTTGCCACATTCCCGCGCCCGCTGCCTTGGAAACAGGTGCGTCACTGTGACATCACAGCAACGAGGCAGGAGGCTGCGGCCCGAAGGGGGGGGGGGGTGCGTGCTGTCAATCAGAGAAGCCGCCGGTCACCCGCAAATATTGCAAATAAATCACTGAGCCCTTCATGAAAAAGCCCCGTCGGGGGGAAGCCTTTTCTGCACTTCCAACCCAGGATCCTTCTACGTGGAGACTTGGGTCTGTTGCTAAGGCAACGACGTTCCGGAGGCCCTCTGACTCTGCGACATCAGGGCAGCGAAAGGGATGCTCATCACATGATATCTTGGCCGCAGTCCGGGAGGAGGAGCAATGTACTTGTCAATCATAGGAGCAACAGCGGACAGTGACTGCACGGCGAGACATTTCAGTGTTAAATCTATAACTGGGAAAGGGGAAAAGAACTTACTGTAAAGGAAAACAATAAAGATGTACGAAAAAAGAAAGAGAGCGAGATATAAAGCTACAAACAAGAGAGAGTCCGCAGATGCTGGAAATCCAAACTACACACAGAAAATGCTGGAGGAACTCAGCAGGCCAGGCAGACAGACATACTTCATTGATCCCGAGGCAAATTGGGTTTCCTTACAGTCGCAACAACCAAGAATAGTGTAGAAATATAGCAATATAAAACCATAAATAATTAAATAATAATAAGTAAATTATTCCAAGTGGAAATAAGTCGAGGACCAGCCAATTGGCTCAGGGTGTCTGACACTCCGAGGCAGGAGTTGTAAAGTTTGATGGCCACAGGCAGGAATGACTTCCTATGATGCTCAGTGTTGCATCTTGGTGGAATGAGTCTCTGGCTGAACGTACTCCTGTGCCTAACCAGTGCATTATGAAGTGGATGGGAGACTTTGTTCAAGATGGCATGCAACTTGGACAGCATCCTCTTTTCAGACACCACCGTCAGAAAGTCCAGTTGCACCCCCACAACATCACTCGCCATACAAATGAGTTTGTTAACTTTGTTGGTGTCTGCTACCCTCAGCCTGCTGCCCCAGCACACAACAGCAAACATGATTGCACGGGCCACCACAGACTTGTAGAACATCCTCAGCATCATCTGGTAGATGTTAAAGGACCTCGGTCTCCTCAGGAAGTAGAGACAGCTCTGACCCTTCTTGTAGACAACCTCAGTGTTCTTTGACCAGTCCAGTTTATTGTCAATTCATATCCCCAAGTATTTGTAATCCTCCACCATGTCCACACTGACCCCTTGGATGGAAACAGGGGTCACGATGTATGGGTCAGCATGTATGGGAAAGAAAAGCAGGACTGCTGAAGGGTCTTGGCTCGAAATGTCGACTGTACTCTTTTCCCCATAGATGCTACCTGACCTGCTGATTCCTCCAGCAATTTGTGAAATATAAAGCTAGAGAGATTTGACAACTAACACTGAGATATTTAATATGAACAGACTTATTGCTGTGAAGTGAAACTACATCTGTAAACCACAGTGAGTTTTGGGGATGGTGCGGGTGTTAATGGCAGAAAATAAAGAGATAATAGATTAACAAAGAGGTTTTAGGCACCAGGTTGATAACATGTGGGTTCCCACACTGCTGGAGTCCTGTCTGCAGGTCTGGTCGACAAACTGCAGAAAGAATATGATGACTGTAATGAGTGAACTGGGTCTCTGGTCCCCATCCCATGTCAATCGCAGGAAACAGGAACACTGTAGAGCAGGTTTACCAAGATTTTGTCCGGGATGGAGCCTTTTTGTTGTAAAACCATTAAATATAGGAGCAGAGTTAGGCCCTTTGGCCCATTGTGTCTGCTCTTTTACTTCATCATGGCTGATCCATTTCCCTCTCAGCCCCAATATCCTGACCTCCCCTTAACCCACCATGCCCTGACAAATCAAGAATGTATCAACCTCTACCTTAATTATAACCAATGATGGCCTCTGGCAATAAATTCCATGGTTGAGCCACAGTCTGGCTAAACAAATTCCTCCTCATCTCCATTTAGACTCAGAGGCTGTGCCCTCTGTTCCTAGATTCCCCCTCTATCCTCTCCCTATCCACTCTACCGAGTCCTTTCAACGTTCGGTAGGTTTCAATGAAATCCCCTCTCATTCTTATGAATTCCAGTCAGTCTGGCCCTGCACAATCAAATGGTCGTCATATGATAAACCTTCAATCTTGGAATCATTCTCGTGAATCTCCTCTGAACCCTCTCCAATGTCATACACCTTTCTTCGATAAGTGGCCCAGAATTGCTCACAGTACAAATGAACCTTCAGGATCCTCCTCCACTCAAAAGTTCCTTTACATGTCAGATTTTGATGTTTCTCTCCTTTCAGAGCAATTGTCTATTCTTTCAATTTTTCTACCAGTGTCCTTGACCATAAACTTCTCGACATGTTATTCCACCTGCCATATGTTTGCCCATTCTCACAATCTGTCTAAGCCTCTCTGTAGCCTTTCTGCTTCCTGCTACCTATTTTAATATACAAATGGTCAGAAAGCCATCATTTCTGTCATCCAAATCATTGATATATACTGTAACATTAAAAGAAGCGATACCAAAAAATGCCATTAGTCATTGTAGTCAACCAGAAAAGTCTTTCTTTATGCCACTCTTTGCTTCCTGCCAATCAGCCAAGTCTTAATCCATGCTCATATCTTTCCTGTGTCATAGTTTCTTAACTTAAGCTGTCTCATGTGTGGCACCTTGTCAAAGGCCTTCTAAAAATCCAATTGCATAACACACACCCATCCATTGATTCTCTTTGTCTATCCTGCTTATTTCTTCAAGGAATTTCAACACACTCAAGAAGTAGGATATCCCCTAAAGGAAACCATGCTGACTTTGTCCTATTTTATCATGTGTTGCCAAGTAGCCCGAAAATACATCCTTAACAATTGAGTCCATCATCTTCTCAACCACTGACGTCACACTAACTGGCCTCCTTTCTTCTGCCCTCCTCCCTTCTTCAAGAGTAGAATGATGTTTGCAATTTTCCTGTTCTCCGAAACCACGCCAGAATCCAGGGATTATGGAAAGATTATTACTAATCTCATCAGTCACCTCTTTCATAGCATTGGTGTAGAAAATCTGGTCCAGCTGATTTATCTACCTTCAGATATTTCAGTAAAGGCTAATTCACTCATTTCTGCCCCCTGATTCTCCTGAATTTCCAGCAGACTGCTATTGTCTTCTCCAGTGAAGATTGAAGCACAATACTTATTCAGCTTCTTTGCCACTGCCCTGTACCCCATTACTACCTCTTCAGCATCATCTTCGAAAGTACTAATATTTACTTTTGCCTCTCATTTACACTTTGTATATCTGAAGTAACTTTTGGTATCCTCTTTAATATTAATGGCTAGCTTACCTTCTTGTTTGATCTTTTTCCTCTCCTAAACACTTTTATAGATGGTTTCAAAAAGTTTTGTAAATTGTATAACTGAGTGTCAGGGACATCTCAGAGCAGCTGCTGAGCAATGTTCATTCAGCCAGAGGTGGTGGTTCACGTCGGTACCAGTGGACAGGTAGAAAAGGGATGAGAGAATATGTACACAACGCTGGAATAACTCAGCAGGTCAGGCAGCATCTGTGAGAAAAGAGTAGCCAACATTTCGGGCCGAAACCCTTCATCAGGAATGGGGGGAAGAGAGGGCCGAAGCCCAGTAATAGAGATAGGGGAGGGGTTAGGGCCCAGAGGAGCCAGGAGGAAAACCAATCCTAGGAAAGATAAAGGGGGGAGGGGATAAGCAGAAAGGAATGTATAAAGCAGAAAGTAGAGATAAAGGAGCAGGAAGTAGAAAGGGGAGAGAGGCAGAGAGCGACCTGGGAGAGGGGGAGGGAATTACCGGAAATTGGAGAATTCAATGTTCATACCACCAGGCTGGAGGCTACCCAGACAGTAGATAAGGTGTTGGTCTTCCAACCTGAGTTGGTCCTCATCATGGTAGTAGCGGAGGCCATGTATGGACATATCTAGATGTGAATGAGAGGCAGAGTTGAAGTGGGTGGCAATCGGGAGGTCCTGTCTATTGTGACGGGTGGAGCGGAGCTGTTCGACGAAGCAGTTCCCCAATCTGCGTTGGGTCTCGCCGGTGTAGACGAGGCTGCACCGGGAGCACCGGATGCAATAGACAACTCCAGCAGACTCGCAGGTGAAGTGTTTCCTCACCTGAAGGACTATCTGGGGCCCTGAAAAGGGATGAGATCCTACAGTGAATATAGAGAGTCAGGGAACAAGTTGACGGGCAGGACCTGAAAGGTTGTAATCACCCAGTTACTCCCCATGCTGTGTGGTAGTGGTGTTAGGGACAGAAAGTTAGAGCAGATGAATGTGTGGCTGAGGTGCTGGTCCAGGGACAGGGTTTCAGGATTCCAGAACATTGGAACCTCTTCTGGTGCAGAGGTGACATTTACAAGAGGGATGGTTTGCACCTTCACTGGAGGGGGGTCTGTATCATGAGGTTTTTTGCTGCTCCCTGAGAGGGTTGAAATTAGATTGACGGGGATGTGAACCATAACACCAGTCACTGAATGGAGAGATTGAAGCTAAATTTAATGCTTAGCACTGTAAGGATTGATTTTGAGACAAATACACATCTGACATGAGTTTGTTTAAAGATCAGCTGCACAGTGTTTCAGGGCCAGTTTGTTCCAGTAAGAGGGAGGGTCAAGGATGACAAGGTTCAGGAACCATGGATGATGAGAGAGGAAGCACATTTTGTCAGTGAAGAGTGAGAAGCATATGTAAGGCTTAGGAAGCTGGAATCAACCAGGGTGTTTGAGGACTATATTTAGAAAACAGAAGGGAACTCAAGAACATTTAGAGAGCTAGAAACAACGAAGAAAAATCTCTGGTGAGTAGAATTAATGATAATCCCATTGCATTCTGACATTCATTCTGCTGAAAAGGATACCCAGGGGTGCACTTTGGGAGATCCAACATTAAGGGTGGTTAGACAGTTAATGGTAGGAACATGAATAGTATTGGGAAAGAGAAGGATGTTGAGATTGACTGTGAGCACAGGTTGACATCGAGGAAAAGTCGGTGTATGGCATGTTTGCCTTCATCAGACAAGACATTGAGTTCAAACACCAGGATATAATGTTACAGGTTTACAAAATGCTGGCTAGGCCACAGTGAGAGTACAGTGTACTGAACACTGTATGTGGAAGCATGTGGAGATTCAGGAGCAGGGGCAGAGGGGGTTTACCAGGATGTCTGGAGGAGGTGTGTGGTGAGGAGAGGGTGGACATGCTGGAACCTTTTCATCTGATGGTATTGGCTCAGAAGAAATTTTATAGAAGATTATAAAAATTTGCTTGTCATAGTTAGTGTAGACAGCCAGTAATATTTTTCACAGGAGTGAAATGTCTTCTACTAGAAGGCATGTGTTTAAGGTCAGAGGAAGAAAGTGAAGGAAGGAGAGAAATGGGGACGGAATGCACTGTCAGGGGTGGTGGCAGAGGCAGAGAGCACAGGGGAATGAATGCTCTCATGGATTGTATTATAGGACATCAAACAGTCAGCAGGAATAGAGGACTCAATAGGGTTGTAATAGAGGGACATTACAAATTACATCATGTTGACTGGGACGGCTGGAGTGCTGGTGAGTGACTGTGGAGCTGGTGCAGGGAAAGTGTTTCAGGATTCTGGATCATTGGAACCTCTTCTGCTCCAGAGGTGACATTTACAAGGACAGTCTAATATTTTTCGCAGGGGTGAAATGTCTTCTAGAAGAAAACATGTATTTAAGATCGGAGGAAGAATGTGAAGAAAGCAGTGGTGGGGATTTGGATTGCACTGTCAGGTGTGGTGGCAGAGGCAGAGAGCACAGGGGTATTCAGGGAAGTATTAGACAGACTCAGGAATTTGTAGAGAAGTGACTGGTACTACGGTGCTGAAGAACTGGATCCACCCACCCTGCACAAACCAAAGTCTGATCTCTGACGACCTCACACAGGGAGCCTCTCGGGAGATCTGACCAAACTGACCGTTGCTTTCGCAAACTGTTCATTTATATTCAGAGGCCTTGGAGGACGAGTTTTTTTTTTCAATTGATACCGTCAGTTTCACAGGGTAAATGTGCCTTTGTAGACTCCATAGCCGGACCGCGGAGAGCATTCTGACAGGCTGCATCTCTGTCTGGTATGGAGGGACTACTGCACAGGACGGAAAGAAGCTGCTGATAGTACCCAGGACATCTGTAGGGAGCGGAGTCACATAAACGCAGCGTTCATTAATTTGCAGTATTTCTGTGTTTGCACATTAAAAAAAATCTATTCAATATACATGTGTATTTATGTTTTATTTACTAGTATTTTTCGCTCTCTACTCGATTATGTATTGTATTGAACTGCTGCTGCTAAGTTAACAAATTTCGCGTCACATGCCGGTGATAATAAACTTGATTTTGAAATGAAAGTCGCAAATATTGTTCAGTGAGGCGATGGGAATCGCTCATGAAGCAACGAACAGGCGATGTTCCCGCCTGCTGCAAACCGGAACGGTCCGGGGTAAAACCGTAATGTGGAACCCAGACAACGCGGTTTTAGGTGATCAAAAGCGGAGTCGTTCAGAGGTCGGAGATTAAATTCACCCTCCCGGGGCCGACTCCGAAAGTTTATTTCACGACCCTGCGCCTAGTGATCCGCTGACACTCTGCAGGGGGAGAGACCTCCAATCAGCCGGCTGAGGGGAGAAAATGAGTCGGGACTGAAGCGAACCGGTTTCTGTGCAGACTTATATCAGTTGACCTCCCGGAAGAAACATGTCGAGGCTGTGACAGATACAGGATATCAAACGGACGGAGATCACCCGCTGCTCAGCCCTTTCATGGACATTGTGAGTGGCTCTGAAAAGAGCCTTTGGGTAAACAGGTTCAGCTTACGTCACTTCACTTACTGGCAGCGCCGGTTTTCTTGGGCAACAGTACGGCCTGGATGTTGGGTAACACACCGCCCTGAGCGATAGTCACCCCTCCCAGCAGCTTGTTCAGCTCCTCGTCGTTACGGACGGCCAGCTGCAGGTGTCGGGGGATGATGCGGGTCTTCTTATTGTCCCGGGCCGCGTTGCCCGCCAATTCGAGGATTTCGGCCGTCAGATACTCGAGCACAGCAGCCAGATAGACCGGGGCTCCGGCACCCACCCGCTCAGCATAGTTGCCCTTTCTTAGGAGTCTGTGAACCCGGCCGACAGGGAACTGTAGTCCAGCCCGGGACGAGCGAGATTTGGCCTTGGACCGAGCTTTGCCAGCGCCGCCTTTTCCACGTCCAGACATTTCCACAGTCACAACAACTGCTAACTTCAAAACAAAATAAAGGAATGTTCACCCCGCTCCAACTCGCCCTTTTTATACCTTCTTTGAGAATAGAATCTGATGTTTGTGACTGGTGTGATCCTGCTTATTCTCATTGGTGAAGAGAAACGTCCCAATCGAAGAACTGCCAGAATCACCAATCAGCAGTCCGTAAAAGCAGAAGCGCGCATAGTAAACGTCTCATCAAAGTGCACTGAAATTTGGAAAAAGCCCGCCAAAAATCAAACTATTATTAAAATATAATTTGAAATTAAATAATTCCAGACCTGTTTTAAGATTGGGTCTTCGCATTTCCCTCTGTTACTGAAACAGGGCCCATTTAATACAAATGTAGTTGATATTGGAGTGTCTGGGAACTCAATTCTCTGATTCCTTTCAAACCTTTCAAAACTGTGTGCAGTTTTGGTCCCCTAATCTGAGGAAAGACATTCTTGCCATAGAGGGAGTACAAAGAAGGTTCACTAGATTGATTCCTGGGATGGCAGGACTTTCATTTGAAGAAAGACTGGATCGACTGGGCTTATACTCACTGGGATTTAGAAAATTGACGAGGGATCTTATTGAAACGTATACAATTCTAAAGGGATTGGACAGGAAGATGGTTCCCGGTGTTCTGGAAGTACAGAACAAGGGGTCAGAGTTTAAGAATAAAGGGGAAGCCTTTTAGGACCGAGATGAGGAGAAATTTCTTCAAACAGAGAGTGGTGGTTCTGTGCAATTCTCTGCAACAGGAAACAGTTGAGGCTGGTTTATTGGCTATCTTTCAGAGGGAGTTAGATATGGCCCTTGTGGGTAAAGGGATCAGGAGATATGGAGAGAAAGCAGGTACGGGGTTCTGAGTTGGATGATCAGCTATGATCATACTGAATGGCAGTGCAGGCTCGAAGGGCCGAAGGGCCTACTCCTGCACCTATTTTCTATGTTTCCATGAACCGAAAAAAAACTGACCCTCAGCTTCTGCCCACAGTCGGTCACTGTGTGAACGTTATCAGGTTATAGACAAACGGCTCTTCTCAAATTGTGACCAGCGTCTAGTCTGCAATTTTAAAAAGTTGTTCTATGAAATTGTCATGAGGTCTTCCAGGCTTGTGTTAAAATGAGATTCAGGTGTTAGCCAACTGCAACCAATAAACTCCTGAAGCCAGAAATAAAACAACAACGGCAGCAATCCTCCGCTTGGCGTGGATACCGAGTGGGACGGACTGATGTGGAGGGGAGGTAACGATTCCTTTTCACTGCAGTGGGAGTTTATGCCAACCGTGACTTAGCTCTTGTAAAAGTCACCGGACATAATTTATTATCTAAATGGTAGTACAATTCTCTCATTGAAATTGTGAGTGGCTCTTAAAAGAGCCGTTGTGTTTTCGATCATCTCACTGGCGAGCTTTACTTGGAGCTGGTGTACTTGGTCACCGCCTTTGTCCCTTCGGACACGGCGTGCTTGGCCAGCTTCCCGGGCAGCAGCAGGTGCACGGCGGTCTGGATCTCCCGGGAAGTGATGGTTGGCCGCTTGTTGTAATGTGCCAGGCGGGAAGCCTCACCCGCGAAATGCTCGAAGATATCGTTCATGAGCGAGTTCATGATGCTCATGGCCTTGGAGGAGATGCCAGTATCGGGGTGAACCTGCTTTGTCTCTCTCCACTGCCCATTGTCGCTTTGGGTAACACCGTAGACTGGGAACTGGTGCTGATCACTGGGAGTTGCCGCTGTTGGGTAATTCGGCAGCAAGGAAATCGAAAATACAAAATGGACCATAAATTACAGGCGCAGTATTCGGCCATTCAACCTATCGTATCTGGTAGAAAAGCAGATCGAATGAGAAAAACACACACTTGAAAATATGAAACGTTTATGTAATGAAACATGGCAGCAGGAGATCGAAAGTCATCATGAGAGACCCATTTCAGAGTGAGGGTGAAAGTTGTTTATTGTTATATACAACTGGCTTACAGCAGATTCAAAGACTCACAGTATCGGAGACAAAACATTCACAGAATAAAATCATACTCTACAGAATTATAAAGAGGTAACAGAATTACAACAAGAGCCAATTGCATTGTAAAGTGGTGCTACTGAGGTGGTGATGAGGGTTGTCCATGTTTGTTAAACCACAGAATGTCTGTACCCGTCTGTCTCTGGTAAAGTGTGAAAGTGTGGGTTCATTCTGTATCTGTCAGTCTCTGGTACAGTGTGAAAGTGTGGGGTCATTCTGTATCTGTCAGTCTCTGGTACAGTGTGAAAGTGTGGGGTCATTCTGTATCTGTCAGTCTCTGGTACAGTGTGAGAGTGCGGGGTTCATTCTGTATCTGTCAGTCTCTGGTACAGTGTGAAAGTGTGGGGTCATTCTATATCTGTCAGTCTCTGGTACAGTGTGAGAGCTTGGGGTTCATTCTGTATCTGTCAGTCTCTGGTACAGTGTGAGAGTGTGGGGTCATTCTGTATCTGTCAGTCTCTGGTACAGTGTGAGAGTGCAGGGTTCATTCTGTACCTGTCACTGTCTGGTACAGTGTGGCAGTTGGACTTCACACTGTATCTTCCAGTTTCTCATGCAGTGTAAATGTATTAAGTTCTTTCAGATTCAGTCTTACTATTGAACGCTGATTAGATCAAGTTTGCTTCTTAAATAAAATCATACAATGCGATGAGGCCACACTTAACTTGGAAGAACAACATTTTCATCTGGGTAGCTTCCAAACTGATAGCATGAACATCAAATCCTTGAATGTCTAGTAATGCCCCCCTCACTAGTTCCCCTCCCCTTTTTCTTCTCTCACCTTGCCCACCCATCCCCTCCCCCGTGTGCTCTTCCCCCCCTCCTCGTTTCTTTCTTCCATGACCTTCGCTCTCTTTCACCAATCTTCCCAGCTCTTTACTTCATTCCTCCCTTTCAAGATTCACCCATCACCTTGTTTTCTCTCTCCCTTATCCCCAGCTTATAACTCTACTCCTCATCTTTTTTGTCTCCAGTCTTGCCGAATGTTTTTGGACTGAAACATTGACTGTATTTTTTTGTCCTACAGATGCTGCCTGGCCTGCTGAGTTCCTTCAGCACTCAGCGTGTGTTGCTTGGATTTCCAGCAACTGCAGATTTTCTCTTGTTTGTGACACAGTGTTGTATATTGGTATCTCAGGGATGATGTATCTGGTTACATTGAACTACTCTGAATGGACTTTGCAGCAGAGCATACAGAGCAACAAGACCAGACCATCGAATCCAACTCTGGGCTTGTGATAAATATGTAACTTCCCTCGAGTTCTGTGTGTGAGGGTTTGAATGGTGCGTATTGTTACGAAGGATGAACAACTCTGTTGGGCAGAAGGGTGCAAAAGCGCCCATGCCCCCCCCCCCACTTTTGGAGAATCGCAAATCGCTACTATTTGGATGCTGTTATCAAGGAAGTAAGAGAGATAAAGGAAAGCTGCCAGTGCAGTTGTTATTGATAACAGCTCATGAAAGAGAATGAGAGACACAGCTAAGATGGAACGTCTCCTACTGACAAAAGCCATTGATTTACTGCTATTGTCTTGTGGAGAAGGATTGTTTACTTGGTACAGTTCTATTCATTGAAACCCCTCAGGGGGCAACAGAGTGGGCTGGTTTGATGGGTACATCATCCCAACCTGACTGACACCTGAGACCCTGTGAGTGGGGATAAAAGTGAGGTCTGGGGTAACACCCCTCAGACACACCAGGAGAAATGCTAGTGAGCATTAGAACCCCACGAGACAGGGTGGGATATCGGAGACTGAATGAAGGATTGGTAATTTTTAACTCAGAGTGTTTTGTAGCAAGACCGGTGGGGGCTTGTGTGTGTGTCCACCCTTGCCTGGGTGCTGAGTCCACCACGGAAGAACAGTCTAGCTAAAGGATGGAGGGGTCATATGTGAATGGCCACAACAACAACGCATTGACGGATCAAAATGGTAAATGAAGGTTGGCAAGATAATAGCTGTTACTGTTCACACATTTTCTCTCTCTCTCTCTCTCTCTCTCTCTCTCTCTCAACAATTGAAACACTGTGACAAACAACTACCGCAAACTGCATGAACTGAACGGAACTTTATATTTTCATCTGACAATTCATTATCCCCTAGACAACGATAGAGCTTGTTTCACTAGTGATTATTATTATACTCGCACTTTTAAGTTTAGTATTGTTAACGTATATTTGCATTGCTATTATTTTGTATATTTTTGCTAATAAATATTGTTGAAAATAGTATCACCAGACTCGAATGGATACCTGTCTTTGCTGGTAAGACACCCAGTTACAGGGTATGTATTGAGTATCATGTAGCAACATTTGGAGTGATGGAATTGAGAATGATTTTAACTGTAGATATGTAACCAGTGTGTCCACACAGTGATCAATGATGGGGCCTCTGTATGATCAGATTAAAATACACACGGGCTGATCAGATCACTGTTGATATGAATGTTGGTGCAGTTGTGGGTGGTGAGGAAGGTTGTCAAATGGACAGTACTGACATTGAAAGGAAATAAACTGCTATAACGATCACAGAGGGGGAGCAGTGAGAGGACTGGGGGGGGGAGGGGTGTCTGTGTAGATTAATGTAATGGGTGGAAACATGCAGAATTAACAACCACCAACATTGAGTTGTGTTTCTCTTTAAAAGGCTGGACAGATGTTATGATGTAATTATGTCATTTTATTTTAAACTGTGCTTTGTTTCTGTGTTTGGAGGATAATAAATGAGTTGTTACAGTTGTCACTAAACATAAAATGCCTCATGCCATTTTATTTGTAAAAACCCACAATAACATACTGGGTACCAGTAGCATTCACACTACAAGAATACCACAGTGTCAGTCTGCAACGAGAAAGCCTGATCACATTCTCTTCAGGTTCAATGGCATTGCTGACTCCGAGTTTACCACTGCCAAATGCCAACAAATGTGTGTTCTTAGTAGGTCTGTGGGAGATACCCAGAATGTGAAGTTGTACGAATGGAGAGAGACAAACTGAGCCAAGTCACAGCTTGATGAAGGGCAGAGAGGAAAACAGAGAATCTGATGTTGTGTCCTTATGCCTGAACTATTCTCAGCTGGAAATGTTGATCCAGCAAATTGTGTTCAGCCTCTCCTTAACAGTGTGACATCAGACATCAATGAAAAAAACTAAATAATCTCAGCTGAAATGTTGTCTTTCACCTATTGGTCTTCTTTGCAAACATTTTACAGGGCAGAAAAGGCAAAGAATTTATGTCTGAGAATCTCAAACGCAACAGTGTGTCTGGACTCATGTGATTGTCAGTTCCCTGACATTTGAATACTACTAATCATTGAATGTGAAGGAGGAGATGGTTGAGAAGACTGCCCACCAGTCTGAGCAAGGAGAACCCCAATACGTGGACATGTCCTTCATCTGACCTGATAAATGGCCACAGAGTTGATACCGCTGAGCTGACATTCACTTCCTCTCATTTTGCAAGGGATTCACCAGGCCACTGAACCTGCAGATACACCAGCCAGTTCACATGGGGAGAGGGCATTAACCTGCTCTGTGTGTGGGAGAGGATTCATTCAGTCACATGAGCTCTTACTCCATCAGCCGGGTCACATCGGTGAGCAGCTAGACTTGGCTCAGTTGTCTCTGTCTCTCAGTATAGCTTCACACCTGTTCCAAGCGTGGGAGGAGATTCCAGCAAGTTTAAAATACATAGAGGACACACTTCGGTCTTGTGTCAGCAAAGAAATTTACTCAGTCATCCCACCTGCAGAAACACTGGCAACTTCACATCAGGGAGGAAGTTTAATAAAGCTCTAGGTGAACATTTTAACCATCATGATGACTGAATCTAGTTGGACGTTCATGTGAGACTGTCAATATCAGATTTTGCAGATATTGTGACTGAACCCTGGTCACTGAGCATTGGAGTGTTTGTTCTGCTGAAGTTAGTCTGAAAATACTCTGGCATTAATGTTGTGGATCTGTGACAAATTAATCAGCTCTATTTCAAATCTTGTGTCTCAGGAGCTTCCTGCCTGTCACACAGCTAATGTACAGTAGAAAGGCCACTCAGTTCATCTGGTACCGGCTTTTGTTCCTTTTCTACCCCAGAGCTTTCAAATCCATCACTGCTGTTCACCTGTCACTCACCCTATAATATACATTTTGCAACTGCTCAGCTTGTGATACAGAGGTTTACTTTGAATTAAATCCATAACTTTCTGGAAACTGCAGAAGATGAATTCACTAGGGTTTTGTCCCAAATAGTCTTCATTCCTCACAGCTCTGGACCAAGGATGACGTCTTGTGTGGTTAAAATCTTCGTGTTCTGCTCTATTCATTGTTTTGGGTCATTTTCACTGATTTTGAAGGGCTGTGCCTCACACAGCCAGGCTGTTGCAATACAATGCTGTCCTCTGAAATATGAGCAGAATGGTGGTTAAATATTCGATGGAGCAGAAACAAGAGAGCTCTACACTAATGAGGGCTTTGGGACTCCAGACGTGATGGAGCCTCAAGTTTACAGGGTGTAGAAGGAAGGATTCAGACCAGGAGGATGAGGCTACAAATGAAAGTTCAGAAACATTTGGCAACTGATTGACTAAAAAAGGAGGTTTATATTTGCAAAATGCTGGGGGGACTCAGTGGCCCAGGCGGCATCTATGGAGAGGAATAAATAGTGAATATTATGGGCCAAGACACTTCATCCTATCTAGACTGTTTATTCCTCTGCTTAGATGCTGCCTGACCTGCTGAGTTCCCACAGTACTTTGTGTGTGGTACTTTGCAGATTATTCTCAGCATCTGCTGAACCTCAAGTTTCAAATCTACATTTCTAAGTGAGTGGGACTTAGACATTTTGTCACACAAACTTCCCGTTGTCATTGAGAAACAGGAGAAAATCTGCAGATGCTCAAAATCCAAGGAACACACACAAAATGCTGGAGAAACAAAAAATGCTGAAAAAACAACGAGGAGTAAATTTTAAAGATGGGGGAGGGGAGCTAGAAACACAAAGTGATAGGTGGAACTCGGAGGGGGGACAGATGAAGTCAAGAGCTGGGAAGTTGAGTGGTGAAAGAGATACAGGGCTGGAGACGGTGGAGTCTGATAAGAGAACAGAAGGCCATGGAAGTAAGAAGATTGGGGAGGAACACTCGAGGGAGGTGATGGGCAGGTAACAAATGTGAAAAGGGGATGGGGAATGATGATGGAGGGGAGGCATGACCAGAAGATGAAGAAATCAATGTTCATTCAATCAGATTGGAGGCTACCCAGGTGGAATACAAGGTGTTGTTCCTCCTACCTGAGTGTGGCCTCATTGGGACAGTATAGGAGGCCATGGATTGACATTTCCATTGATTATGTTGTTTGTGGAAGCTTGCTGTGTTGAAGTAGATGCTGAGTTTTCTGCATAAAAACATTGACAGCTTTTGGGACATGTGGCATTGAACCAGCATTTGCCCCTCAAATTAATCCAGTATATTAACAACAGCACATCACCTCCCTTTTCCAAAATATTATTCAACCATTCTATTACCATAAATTCCATAACTTTACACAAATGGGACATCAGTGATATTGGTCTATAACTAGAAGTATCCAACAGGGGTTTCCCAGGTTTTAGAAAAGACACTACAATTGCCATTTTCCATGAGGAGGGAAGATGGCCTGGAAGTCCAAGTATGATTCAAAAAGTGCAATATTATCTCAAAAGAGTTGTTGGCCATACATTTAAACATGCAATAACATGTATCATTCATTCCTGGAGTCATCTGACCTGTACTATTAATAGCTTCCTTTAATTCACACAAAGGAAACTCTACATCACTATCATTTCTACAGCTGGATTCCAATATATTAAGGTATTCTCTTAAAAGCTTATCCCTACATTGTTTAGTCTCTGAACCAATTTTGATTATGAATTGCAGCAAATGACCGAGCCAGTACTCAACCTTCTCTCTTTCAGGAACAATTGTATTAACTTTTTCAATCAATACTGGGAACACTGTGAATCCCACACTCCCATTTTCTTAATCATTCCCCAAACATCTCCAAGTTTAATAGTCCTTCCAATACTATCACAATATGACCTCCAGTAAATCTTTTTCACAACCTTCATTACTTTCCTCATCACGGCCTGTGACCTGTTACACTAAATATGATCATTCGGAGAGTGATACAGTACTTCTTAACTTTCTCTCAGTATTTGTCTCTGCACACTCCTCCATCCACCATGGTACAGCCTTTCTCTATTAATGCACTTTTTAATATGAATCTCATCCACCCCAGTTTGATGAATAACATGACGTTTCTTTGCAGAAATCCACATCATTCTCACCATTCAGCTCATACAGATGCTCACTACATAAATCATTAAAATGTCTCCCAATTTGCTTTACTGAAGTTCCACCTCCTAAAAGTGGCTTCCTGCCCCTGTTATAAATCCAAACCCAAGCTTACAAATATAGGGAAATTGACACTTCCCAATGCTTCATCACCCATGACATCTCACGACTCACTCCAATGTTCAAAACTAAAGTTAATTTACAGTAGTTTCCTAACTATTGTGCACATTAAATCTTGTTCCTCTCCCACCATTAAAACACACAAGATGTGAAATATCTAAAACTCCTCTACAATCAAACCATCACCATCATTCTGAGAACAAACCCACAGTTTACTAACTATGTGTTAAAATCCCCACACCATACGGCCCTTAGTGAGATAATGGACTCCAACTTATACTCTCCAACAAATCAATCAAAAGCTTTCCACAATGGTTATAATAATATACCACTTTAAAGCCCCTACCTGTGGAAGAACATATGTCTTCAAATGCCTCATACATTTCATATATATCCAAAACTTTAAGCCCTCTCATTATGAAACATGCAACACAATGCCCAATTACAATATAATCTTGGAAAGAAGCACTTAAATGTGGTAGCAACCAGGTTTCCTGAATACATACAACATCAGATAGATTTGATTTTTATTTTCAGAAATTAACTTGAGGTCTTGACCATGAGAAATCAGGCTTCGGAAAGCGTTTCTTATAAAGCGCCCTTCGGAAAGCGCCCTTCTTCTAGAGTCTGGGGGAATGTACTGGGATGTTAATGATTGGTGAATCTGTGACTGATCTGATTGGAAAGAGCAAATATTCCAATCAGGGAGCTGCTTTTTTTCCAATCAAGAGACAGCAACGACAGAAGCGCGAAAAATAACCGTGTAACCGCCGAAATAAACTCAAAATTGCAAAACACCGCCACAAACGCCTTTGTTGCTAAAATTAAACCACAACAGGTTTGTTTGTCTCCCCTTTACCCACGTTACTGAAGACCGAAATATTTAAACCAAGTAGAGTCAATATTGCGATGGTGTCTGGTATTTTAGTTCACCGACTTCCATCAATTGATAAATGATCAGAATAAAACCGATTGTCAGCGTCTATTCGCGGTCGGTCATTGTGTAGACTCAAGTCAGTTTACCATCGGGTCGCCCTCCAGAAAGTGGGCTTCAGAAATACTCTGAACGAACCGTGACAGTGTTCGGCACTCGCGTTGGAATGTAGTTAAGAGAAGTAAACAAAATGGGACAAAACTTAATGAACCGCATTCCCCGCAGAAACTAAACCAGAAACAATTAGTGTCACGTTAGGGAAATTTGATGACCTAGAAGTAACAACGGGGAAGGGGTGCGTAACTATTCCGTGTCTGTGCAGAGGGCAGGAATTAACAGGGAAATCGGGATTACACTGAAGATTGGACAGCAAGTTCTGAGTAACGGAAATAAGATTCTGAATGAGCGCATCAACAAAAAATTTACAAATTTACCTCAAATCCATGTCTCAACATTGAATAACTCTTTTAATGAAACCGTGAGTGGCTCTTAAAAGAGCCTTTGATTTTCGGGTTTGTTTTGTCTTTACTGGAGCTGGTGTACTTGGTCTCCGCCTTTGTCCCTTCGGACACGGCGTGCTTGGCCAGCTCCCCGGGCAGCAGCAGGCGCACGGCGGTCTGGATCTCCCGGGAGCTGATGGTAGACCGCTTGTTGTAATGGGCCAGACGGGAAGCCTCGCCCCCGATGCGCTCGAAAATATCGTTCACGAATGAATTCATGACGGTCATGGCCTTGGAGGAGATGCCGGTGTTGGGGTGAACCTGCTTCATCACTTTGTAGATGCAGATGGCGTAACTCTCCTTCCTCGCCCTCTTGCGCTTCTTGCCAGACTTGCTCGCCGGTTTGGACAGAGCTTTCTTGGCGCCCTTCTTGGGAGCGGGTTTCGCTGGATCAGGCATTTCCCCGTCGGTTTCAATCACAATAATAAGCAGAAGCTGTTCGCAGCCCGGATTAAATAGGCAGTGCCCAAAGTGGAATGTTAATAATGATGGGAATGCTGAGCATTCCCATTGGCTGTTTGGAGAAGGGAATCACCAATCGGAACGCTGGGGGATGGGAAGCGGCGCCAATGTGTGGCGGTTACCGCTGTCGTTTAATGCGGGAGGAAGTACAGAAGGGCAGAGACAGGCGGGGGTGCGGGCTGAAATTGAAAAGGGAAACGCAAATTTCAAAAGTACAATGCAAATAAAATCAGATGAAATATAGTAAAATTAAAGACTGAAACGTTTAGTTCATGACACAGGGCAGCAAGAGAGCGAAGGAGAGGTTTGGACATTTCAATGTAAAGTTCAAATCGAGTTTATTTGTGCCCAGGAGAAAGGAACAACGTATTTGTAGCTGCATCACAGACACATTGCATCAGACACAACATTGACAAAAAAAACTGAAATTAAATATGAATTATACCAAAATATTCAAACAGACAGAGGACTATCAGAATAAAATTAAAATAACAAAGAAACCGTGCGGACAGTTGGAGAATCACCCCTCTTGTGCTTCTTCATCTCGTCACTCTCGATTAAGCGTCACGCAACGCTGCCACTTTGATCCCGCCCATCCCTTCACTAACCAGGACCAACTCTTGCCTTTATTGTATTTCCCTCCTCCTTACACATTGGGTTTGTGGGGGTTTGGTTAATCGGGGTGTGTGCCCCCTTGGACCTGAGGATTAGGTTTCAGGGTAGGGCTGGTGCATGTATTTGTGAGGCTGGGAGAGATAAAGCTGTGGAGATTAGTATGGTGAGATACGTGGGGCTATGGTGGATCGGGTCGTGTAGTGGAGCCACTTTGATCTAGCCGATGCCTTTCATTAATGTGGTCCGACACCACTTGGCTTAATGAACAAAGGGACACATCATTAGCAATGCAACCTGGGTCACTGTGGGTTTCCGGTCTTTAATCATGAGACTTCCTCACCCAGGCGAACCAGGCAGGGTTGATCAGGCCAAGCTTGTGTTTATCCCATTGGCCAAGATAATGAGAGGCATGTAATCCTACATGTTGTGGATATTTTAGACCTTGTTACTTGGCCTTATTTTGACCATTTGGGTAGTACAATCTTCTGAGGCTTATAATCAGGCTTTACCTCCTAGTAAGGTTCAACTTCCCTACTTTAAATTTACACCTGTCTTTATTTATTACAATCAGACCACACAGCTTCAAAATAGAGCGGCATCCTTTTAGAATGCAGATGAGGAGGAGTTTCTTCAGGCAGAGAGTGGTGAATCGGTGGAATTTTTTTGCCACAGGCAGCTCTGGAAGCAAAAATCACTGGGTATAGGCAGAGATTGATGAATTCCTGATTGGTCAGGGAATGAGGGGATACAAGGGAAGGAAGGCGATTGGGACTAAGAGGAAAATATGATCAGTGATGATGAAATGCCAGAGAAGGTTCAACAGGCAAAATGGCCGAATTCTGCTCCTATATCTGATGGTCTTATGGACTCATTCAGTGACTAAAATTCTCCCAGACACTGCTGATCTCAGCTTTGACTCAACCCAGCACCTGAGGCTCCAGATTACTTATATACGGAATGCAGAAGTCCTTTCTGCTCAGATTAAAGAAATATCATCTCTTTTCCACCCTGAATGCTTGTCATCTCATTCTGAGCAACAGACGCAAAATGCTAGCGGAAGTCAGCAGGCCAGGCAGCATCTATGAAATAGAGTAACGAGCCGATGCTTCGGGCTGAGAATCATCACCAGGACGAGAACTGATGGAAGGGTCTCGGCCCGAAGTGTCGACTGTTTACTCTTTTCCATAAAGGCTGCCTGTCTTGCTGAGTTCCTTCAGCATTTTGTGTGTGTTGATTTGGATTTCCAGCATCAACAGATTCCCTCATGTTTGTGATTTATGTCTAATTCTGAGGGTGTTTTCCTCAGTTATGGAGCTCTCATTCGGGGGAAAGATCCCCCTTGCCTACTGCCTGTCACATCCTGAAAGAATCTAACAGATTTCCTCATTTTCACATTGACTGCAGGGAATACAGACCCAACCCACTCACTCTCCTCTCACGTAACCAACCCTCCATCCCTGGAACCAGCCCAGTCAGTGTGGGGAACAGTCACTGCGCTCCCTCTAATTCACGGTTATCCTTCCTGAGGAAGTGTGACCAAACCCACTACATTCAAGGTGTGCTCTCACCAGGGCCCTATAGAATTCCAGTGAGACATCTGTACCCCTCTTCTCCACTCCTCCTGGATCACAGGCAAAATAATGTTTGCTCTCTCATTACCTGTAGTATCTGCATGTTAAATCAAGTGATTTGTTTACAACGACACCCACATCCCTCTGAACATCCCCATGTGGAAATAACTCTTACAGTTTGTTCCTGGGAATGGGTGATCTCACATTTCCCCACATTCTGTTCCATCTGCCCCATCCTCAACCATTCACTCTCCTGTTGACATCCCCCAAATCTTCTCACAACTGACACTGTCCCTCCCGCTCTGCCACAGCCGCAGACGTAGTCACTGATATATGTAGCACAGAAACAGGCCCTTCAGCCCAACACATCCATGCTGACCAAGTGGCCAAACAAAACCATTGTCAGTTGCCTGCAGAGGCAATCTGCAGTTACACTGATGGGATTATCGTATTGGCCCCCAATTACCACCAGGAGGTGCAGGAACGGAGATGTTTATGTTTATGGAGAGGTGCCGAGCAGGGTTGTCTTAGTGGAGGACTTCATTGTCAGTTTTGGTTTTTATTCTCATTTCCCTGCAGCATTTTCCTCGATTTTCAACACAACGCAATCGGCTCCGATCTAGCACCTGCTCTCCCATCCTCAACACCACCACCACCGTTTGTGGCCGGAGCGATCTGCACCGGATTTCGTCTCATTGCTTTCTAATGCGTCTATGTTTAAAGCCCATGACTCTGCCTGTTCGATTCCACAACAAAACTGAGCTGTGGTGATGCTCCTTTACCCTGATCGTTGGTGCACTGTGCTTTCGCATAATTCATCCCGTAACAGTTACTACCGTTATCGTTCCGTGAATCCTGCCTGCCGGAACACTGCTATGGTCGGACATGGATCATTTCGTTTCACAACCTCATTCAATAACATCAGTACTGGCGAGCTCTGAAGGCACAGTATCAACTTGTGATTTTGTTTTATCTTTCGTTCCGCGCTTTCTATCTCACTGCTGAATATTTCGGGGTTTCATTGTCTCGTTTGACAATGAAACTCCCAGTATCGGGTAGCGTATGAGGCAGTGGACTCGGGCTGACTGTCTGAGAATCTCTCAGAAAAATACTGCTGCGCCGTGATATTGAAAATGGCGGACAGCAGGCAGCGAGGTCAACTGTTGAATGGTGAGAATCAAAACTTGATCCAAACGGTTTTCTTCGACATACAGAAGTCGCGCTGGATGCTGCGTCCATTGGCCGCGGGAAACTGCCCCTGTGTACGTGGTTGACAGGAGTAAAGACGTGGTGGGAGACAGGGGACTCACCGTGGTTAGGACCAAATCACAAACAAAAGAGAGTCTCCAGATACTGGAAATAAAAATAATACACACAATGCTGGAGGAACTCAGCAAAGCAGGCAGCATCCATGGAAACGAGAAAACGGTCGACATTTCGGCCTATACACTTCACTAGGACAGTAAAAATTAGATTAGAAGTAAGAGTTAAATGGGGAAAGGGAGGAAGATGTACACGGTGAGAGGTGAAACCTGGAGCGGGGGCGGTTTGAGGTAAATAACTGGAAAGACTATTGGTAAAGAGATCAAATGCTGAAAAAGGAGAAATTTGATTGAAGAGGACAGAAGGCCATTGAAGAAAGGGTTGGGGGAAGAGTACCAGTGGAAACCGATGGGCATTTAGGGAGATTGGATCTACACATCAGGCGACTTAATGCAAACACACAGTTAATTCATTCTTCAGCTCTTTTCACAGCATTCTCTGCGTTAGTCCATTGATGCACGTGTTGCTTCATATACACATTACTGACAACACACACGCGATCTGCTGCAGGATGTATGTCAGGACATTCAAATATCTGTCTGCGTAGAATTGACCACAAGCCAGATCATAGAATATACTCAACAGGTCATCCCGAATAACAGGGGAATTAACTGATACAGCGAACAACAAAATTTTGGCTCACCACCTCTTCGTCCTTCTGATTTCCACTTTTGCTCCGACGTCCCCATTTCGACTTTATTTGCCGCGAAGATCTATCTGACTGCAAACCCGCTGAACAGCAGAAATAAAGAGGCGGAGACAGTGAAGATACTGTCTGGTCACTCGTGTTCTTTACACGCTGATAAAGGAATTCATCGTCCCTGGGAAAATAGCCCCGCAGTACGTTGTCAAGTTTGACGACAGGTTCCAGGGCAAAGTAAAACGGACCGTTCATCGCGGAGCTCACGGCAGTCCCGGTCACTATAACCACAGTGTCTGTTCTCTTGGTGTAGTATCGATCCCGCAGCCTTTGACAAAAAAGTGCGATATGGAGGTCGAAATTGAAATCCGCTGTTAGCTGAACGGAAAAATCAATAATTGCAATCATTGGGCCACATTTCAGAAGACAAATCGGATAATGAGCAAGAGTTTGAATAATTGTAGATGTAATTAGTCTGCTACACAATAGCAACGAAGACAAATCCCATGAGATCAGTTTTTACCTTTTTTTCACCTGGTAACATTGATCCATTTCAGACCACGCGTTCTCCGAAACAGGATCACAATCGCTGTTAAATCAACCGGAAAGACATGGATACAATTTCGACCAGGCCAAAACTGATCCGCTTGAATTGATAACTCCGCTAGACATCAGAGAATCGTCCCATCCCCCGGATTTTAAAATGGCTGCCTTGGAATCCTTGTGCCAGGATACTGTACGTCCGGAATCTGCATTCTGCGAGACAGAGTCCCACCGGGAGAACAGTTGAATCTAAAACTCTTCAGCAGTTTACTGCGGGGAATTCGAAGACTATAATGTACCAGTGAGCTGCTGATTGCCCGTGTCATCGACATTTGACCCGCCATTGGAGCTGAAAATGGTGAAGAGAACAGTCATAATAATCACGGAGACATTTCCTTTGAGCATAAAGTGTTCGGCAACTAGAACCACAGCTTTAAAATTGAAACTTGTAAACATATGTCAGCGGGGTATACCGGACGGTTTACACGCTGTTGACGATATTGAGGCGACATTAAAACAGATATAAAACAAGAGTTCTGATTTGCTGACGTGTAATATGAAATGCATGCGTATCGAAAGTCAACTGGAAATTTCACCGAAAGAGCTGACATGCCTTGATGGTAAAGTTCCTAGTTTTTCTCAAGATTCAGACTCCGATCTAGAACGCTACTCTATATAGCGATGCAACACACCCAAAATGCTGGAGAAACTCAACAGTCCGGGCAGCTTCTATGGAAAAAAAGAACGGTCGACGTTTCGGGCCTCCCGAAGGGTCTCCTTGTGACCCTTTAGTTTTATTTGCTGATTTATTACGGTTATGCGCGTTGCTACCTCGGTGGCATTTATCACCGATCTCAAACTGATCCATGGGAATGTAGTGGTTAGCTGCTTTTTACCTCGATGGATGGAAAGACTTGGAACGAAAAACAATGGTGAACGAATGATATACTTCTATTTAAGGACGGAATGACCCTGCACGGGAACAGTCCGGTGCTGAAGATTGCGTGTACATACAGACATTGCCCTTGTAGTAGAGTTGCCGCATTGGGCGAGCATTACACATCGTAAATCCTGCAGATCCTCTAACCCTGAGGTAAGGTAAATGCACATTTGATGATGCGTCAATGATGGGCTTCATTTTCCCGATGGTGCTATGATTGCAATGAATGCCTGACGATTTAGTTTTCAGATTACCTGTTGAACATTTCATCTCCATTCGTCCCTGTTCCTGTTGATGATGAATCCAAATGGTGTAAACTGTGAAATCACTGAACAAATCTCTGACATCAATGTCCGCCTCATACAACAAGACCATTTGTAGCTCAGTTTTCCAAAGTGATTTTACAAAAAAATAATCCCTTGTAGTAATGATCATTGGAATATGAGGAGAATCTGTATTTACCGACAAGTACATTATTGCCTGAACGGAAGTCCGTGGGGCTCGTCCTATCCGCGATAATTGATCGTTTACATCGTTACCGTCGCCAGTATTATAAAAGGTTCTGCGGATATGTCCAATTCGCATAATCCTTTCGAATTTCATTGGCTGTAGGTCATGTGTCTAAATGTTAACACCTTTTCATCGTCTCTGTCCCAGACCAACATTTATTAACTGTCTTCTTCTCAAGAAGTGACAATCGGCAACTTATGGCTCTTTGTTCTCAAATGATCAACTGCCCTGAATTACGTGGAACAGATGTAGTCAACAACAGTCAAAATCCCGCATATTGTATTCAATCAAAGAAACGTTTTTTTTAAATGATCTTGAAGGATTACCTGAATTATCAAAAGTCTTCTTTAAAGCGCTGATCAAGCCAAACGACCGACAGCCTGTTCCTTTTGCACAACTGCAGTCTTCAGCTGTCTAAGGTGATACACATCGGATATAAAATTGATATTACCGCAGCATACGATAGTATCCTCATCCAATCATGTATTGAACATTTGATCCGGAACTACAAAACTCAATCCACGAGTCTGGGACGTTCAACATTTCATTTGCTTTATCAGCATGCTTTAATAACATTCGTATGCTTAGCCTATTGATGGATTGTCTCCTTTGCCTTCTCCACAACTCGTGTCCAGTCAATAGACAGAACTGATGCAACTCAGTAAGAACAGAGCCTCACAAATATCGATGCGTATCAGTTCATGGGGCTGCAAGGTTCTCCTTCATTATCAGATATATGGATGGCTAAGATGAAGTTCGTCCTCCATCAGCGAATCCTATATTCACGCTCCCAATTTCAACATTATAACCTTCCAAAGAACACTCTTTCCATCCCTTCTTATAATTCGTGGCTGTCTCATTATTATTTGAGATTAGGCCAATCTGTGTAGTTGGCAGCAAATTTAATTAGCACGCTGTTCTGTGGGTGGCGATACACCCACGAGTATATAGAAAGTAAAGGAGGCAGCTTAGTACAAAGCCCTTAGGGGCATCTATGTTGAGAGTCAGAGGGACAGAGGTGAGGGTGCCCACTTTTACAACCTAGCGGCCACATGACAGGAAGACCAGGATCCGGCTACACAAGTTCAAATACATCCGTGGCTGAGGTCTCTGAGCTTCTTGTCGAGCCTAGAGGGAATTATGGCACTGAAGGTTCAACTGTAGTATTCATCAAGAGCTGTAGTTTTCTCACACAGGCATCACACATGGTGGAAAGTGGAATCTGAATCGTGTCTCCGTGTCGTTATTTCGCTGCGTTGATGTCTTTGCTCAGATCAAAGCTGCTTTTCCTGAACTCTTGTTGATTACCGGCAATGTAAGCTCTATCTGACGCGGTAAATGCTTCTTGCACGGAACTGTTGATCAAGAGTTTCTGATTTGGGAAGAGCCTGACTGATTTCTGGGGAACAACATCCTCGATGCGCTTCCGGACCCATTCCGTGAACTTGAAGATATCCTCATCAGGAAACACATTGCAGTTGACGTCATCGGAGCAGTCCTGCCGCATGGAAGCCAATTGGTCGGACCAACATTGGGCCCATCTAACTATGGCCGTCTCTTGTTTCAGCTGCTGCCTGTACTTTGGCACCAGGAAATAGAGGAGTGATCTGATTATCCAAACGGGGTGGGTGTTGGGCGAAGGATCTCTTTGTAAGCGTTGCGGAAGGGGGAGTAGCAGTGTTCGAGTAGGCTATCTCCGTGTTCTCACCTGCTTCCTGTGTACTATATGAATGTATGGCTGATCCGGATAGGAAACATAATGGTCCCTAAAGATCATTTGCTGTCATATCCTGACATCCATGCGTTCTCCAGCATAATAAGGATTATTTGCACGGCAGGTAGAAACTTTGATATCATTCCCCACTATATCTAAACCTGTAGTGCCAAGACTAACTGATCAGATCGAGACATTTTAATCCAACCATCCGGGAATAACTCGAGAATTACTGAAATGTTGTTTAGACCAATCCAATTTTAGGTTGAACTTCCAGGCCTCTCATCACAACCATAGTTAGTCGGCTTGTAGACCATAAGACATAGGCGCAGAATTAGGTCACCGATCGAATTCGTTTCGTCATTTCATCATGGCTGATCCGGGATCCCATTCAACCCCATACACCTGCCCTCTCATCAAATCCCTTGATGACCCGACCAATCAGGAACCTCATATTTTCCGTTTTCGATATAACCAAGCACCTGGCCAGTCACAGATTCACCTCGCGGTGGCGAAACATAATTCTCTTTAACCTTGTTCTAAACGCTCGCCCCTCACTTCTGAATCTGTGCCCCCAGTCAAGATAACCCCACTAGAGGAAACATTTTCTCCATATCCACCTTATCCAGTACTTTCAAGATTCGGTTGGGCTCAATGAGAGTCACCACATTCTTCTAAATTCCAGTGGGTACAGGCCCAGAGTTGCCAAACACACCTGATATGCTAACCCCCGAATTCATACCTAGAAACCTCCTCTGGGCACTCTTCAATGATGTTTGAATTTTATTTCCATTTAGAGATTCGGCTGCACTATTACTCCTTTTACCAAAATACAATATCATACATTTCCGAATACAGTTTTCCATCTGCCACCTTTTTTTCCAATTCTTCCAATCGCAGTGATTCCTCTGCAGGACACACTCCTCCATTTATCTTCGTATCATCCGCAAACTTCGCCACAAACCCATTAACTCCACTTTTAAATCATTCACAATCAACGTGAAAAGTAGCCGTCCCAATCCTCACCCCTGAGGAAAGCCACTATTCATTGGCAGCCAACCAGAAACCGTCCCCTTCATTCCCACACGCAGCCTCCTACCTGACAGCCAGTATTTTTCCTGTAACACCAAAGGGTTTTATCTTGTTAAGCAGACTTATGTGTGTCGCCTTATCAAATGTCATCTGAATATTGAAGTAAATGAGATCCAGCGCTTCACCTTTGTCCAGCCTGCTTCGTACTTCCTCTGAGAAGTCTAATAGATTTTTCAGGCAAGAGTTTCCTGCACAGAAGCCTTGCTGATTTTGATTTACTTTATCATTAGTCTCCAGGTATCCCAAAACCTATTCCTGAATGATGGACTCGAACGCTCCCCCAATCATCGATCTATAACTGGCCAACTGGCCCATAATCCCCCTTGTTCCTGTGCTGGCGTTGTAGTCTGCCACAAACAATTTCAAAATGAAATATTAAAATCAGCAAGGAGGTGGATGCATTTGGAAAAAAGGGAATGGGATCCGCTACAAGGAACCGTAAAAGTACGGATCCTGTCTGACTTGAATATTTCAAGTATTTCAGTATTCCAATATTTCATTATCGATTATTTCGCTGGGACACAAGGACTGGCCGTGCAGTGTTTCATAGTGATAGAACAAGGCGTGGGAATTCCCACAAAATGTGCTTATCAGGCACAGATTCTAGAATAAAATAACGTGTGATTGTTGCTTAGAAAGAAAGAAAAAAGACTGGCCTGGCTGTGATTTATGGAAATTTAATGGAGGCATGAGATTTCCCAAACACAAACACAGTGCGAGTATAAGTTATTGCCATTTTATGTCACTTTCTATTCACAATTATCAATGTACTCTGGCTTAAATACCCAAGTGTCTTAAATCCAGTAGGGCGAATATTGCAACTAACATCATCTATGGATAGATCAACACTTTTAGACGTTGTTTCCTTCAGACTTGATGAAAAATGTCGTGGATTCTGAACCTTGTAAATTCTTGAAAAGGTAAGGAAAAAACACTGCGTGTAACACATGAAAATAAAACACTTGCAAGAAATTTCACACAACACGAATAGTGAGATCAGAGATGGGTTGCACTGTTAGTGGGAAAATCGCGTTTCCTTGGGCTAAACAGTTCTATTTTCTGCTAGTGGATATAGATATTTAATCTTCCCATATGTTACAGTTAGTTTCATGAATCAGTCAGTCTACAGTAATCACAGATGACCCACATATCAGCGTGGGCGTGGTGATGTCCTTCGAGATACACGTTTAACTAATCTAATCGTTTAGGAAGTAATTTCTCATCCAAATTGACTAGTACTGTGGAACCAAATCTAAACAAAAACAAACAGGTGTGAACGTTCCCCACGCAGAAAAAAAGATAATCGATTTCAACAGCCAAACTAAAAATAACTTTTTTAAAAAAATTTGAGTATCTTAATGCGTTCTGCCTACTGTTGCAAATGATAATTATTTGTGGATAGTTCCCACTGTAAAAATATGAAGACATTTGAAACCTGCAACTTTAGCGTCAGGCAAGGAATATACAATATTGTTTTCAAAAGGGTGAATAAACAATTGTGTTTTTTTATTGTTCCTGGGAACGACTTTCATTGCACGACTCATATGAATTATTTACCTGAGGATTTTGTGAAATAGACTGCCACTGATGTGACTAACGAGGTGGAATGATTAATTATCAGATGCACTTTCATCTCCCGTATAATAACTTACAAAACAATCAACAGTAGATTCCGGTAGTTGGACCATTTTGAACAGATCGCTGCATCGCACGGAAAATGGAGTATGCTGCAATTTACTACATAGCCAGTATCGACTATCCTGTACTGGCAGCGATTGGTATCCCTGGTAAGAAACAGGAGCTGGCTGTTGTTCTTCATACTGTATCTGTGGTACGGCATAATGAAGATATAAAATCTGTTACAGATGGTGCCTCACGTGATCAGCGTTTTTAGCCTGTTCAGGACTAAACATACGTTGTTTATTTTTCTATAATTTCTAACATCCAACTTTAGCAATTAATGAGTGTTAATATTGATACTGTTCCAGTGTTTACTTCACTCGACTTTCCAAAGCAGTAACAGCATGATGTGCTCCAAATCTAATTCGGTATAAACATAAAAACTCAAAACTTAATATAAACAAAAAAGAAATCTTTTCCATCGGTCCACCTTTATCATCCAGCTCACTGGTTTTAGACGACTCACGGTCCTTCTCTTTTATTTTAAAGCCAAAAACAAGAAACTTATTTTTCCATTTGTCTAAATGTCCTTTAAAACTCCACAATAACGCACAGATCTCTTCCGATTTACCCATTCTCCTTCTTTGGCTGGTTTTAATGTTAATATTCAAGATTACAGTTTGATGTAGCTGTGCATCGAAATATACCTTTAGCTCTAAGTTTCGTGAACTGCGATATGTTGTGTCGGAAGAAGCAATCTCCCTGTGTCCATTTTATTCCCGCTATAAGTACAACCTTCAGCGTTCTCAGCTACAACGGTGGGTCCGTTTAAATGAGTCGTTCGATAACCCGCTCACTGGTATCTCTGCTGACAACTTCGGGAAATTTGCAGCACAACTATTGGTCTGTTCCACCATAATCCTTCAATCGAAGGGCAGTGACTGAGCCCGAGCGAATTATATTTCCTCTATCCAAATTGAGACAAGCCTGTCCCGGCATAGGATCAGAAAATGAGGTTCACTCAATCCGCTTCAATGCTTCTCTCCGCATGGCTCCCAAGTGAAACGGATCAGTGTTTATGCTCCTGAAAACAACTCTGCTTTCCTGCAGTTAATTTAATGGCGATTTCGATCCTGTCTCGTGGAAACTATGATTTTTCCAAATGCATCTCCTGTTATCTGGTGGGAATAGCAGCAGCTGATTTAATCTGCACTATCATTAGTGTTGTACTCGAATGATCAATAATACTTATTTTTATGCCGGTCCTTTGTTCATTCCATCGGTTTGCTCCGTGACATTTGCCTGAGCGTCGCATCCATGGACTGTTCTGTTCGGCTCACGGTGGCTTTTACGTTCGATCGCTGTATTGCAGTTTGTAGTCAGAAGCAGCGGGAGCGATACTGCACCGAGAGGACAACGACTGTGATAATAATAATTGTGGGTTTGGGGAGTTGTGCGAGGCGTGTACCATTGTACTTTCGGCGATGCCTTTTGAAAGCGGATTACCTTAATTTACCGGTATGGAAATCATACTGGTTGTTTAACTCCATTACTACACCTTTATTGCCAATCGGCTTGATTCTGTTGTTTAATGCTTTAACAGTCTGGTATATTATAGCCGAATCCGCCGGGGTCTCAGGATCAGCAGAGGAAATAAGAATACAGAGCGAGGGAACCGGCGAAGGTCTATGATTTTGTTGTTCGCTCTATCAGCCAATGTTATATTGTTGCGGATCCCCTTTACCGAATATACTTCTAACTGGCAAATTCAGAATTACTTTTACACAGATCAATATTTGAATACCCCGAGGTACATCCTGCAACAGTGTGGGATCATGTTGCATTTTCTCAGTACCTGCACCAACACGTGTATCTACACTCTGTCACAGGGGAAATTCAGAGAGGAGATGAAGACTGGCGTCAAACATCTGTTTACATTGGATGGCCGGTTCTGTGGATAAAATGCAAATCGAATTGAAAGCTTTGACGAGAGTTCAAACAAAGTTATACATAGCTTATATGTCTATACTCGTGACGCCAAGTGAGCGAATGTCGGTAGTTTTCCTTTTCTAGTGAAGTCAGCATAGTTAGTGTAATTAAATGGGTCTCGTACCAACCAATTAAGAGGAGCTCATGTGATAGTTACATTAGCAAAAAGTCTATTCAGAACTTTCCTTTAACATCGGAATATGGGTCAACAAATTATGTGAAGCTAGTCTGATTTTTCTTACAATGGTAAAATTCTATTCCCATTCACAGGATTGTCGATTGTTCCAGGGATATCAGCGACAGCTGGAGAAATATTCCTGGACATGAACACCTGATGTCAGTTAAAGTGAGCTGGTAAACCTGCAATTTCCATTGTGCCAGTGCAATCAATGTGACTAATGCCTTTTCGTTCAGATAGCGTGTGGTACCTTCCAATGACTGACAAACGAAGCCCTAGTTAGACCCATGAATGGACTTGTTCAGCAGAGTTAATATGAGGGCTGGTTCAGAATCGTAGCTGTGGTTTCCCAACTTTTCGTGATTAAGAACGCCAGAGGGGGAGGCTGCAGAATGGGGTTGTAATAAGTCCGACATAATTGAATAGCAGTACAGACAATGGGCCGGCCAGATTATGTTTATGGACCTTACGGCAGAAATTGGGCCCGGACAGAGGTAAAATGAGGTGTTGCAGAGAGGGTAACTGAGGAGCTGACTGAGGAGAGGGCAGTGTCTGGTGCAGAAGACCGTGTGTAGAGCACAATAAAAAAGATGCTTAGTTGGCATTCTGCCTTCTGAATCGAAAGCTACTATGTTGTAAATATAACCATTTTTACCAATGCTATAATAACAAAACCAATCAAGCGAGAATTTGATGTCCGACTTATTTGGCAGAAACGTGCTAATTTCCTATATTTCCTGTCACAGTTATCAACAATTCCATGTCTGTGTATCAGAAATAGTTTCTTTACCGCGGATTTGCGAATAGTCTGCTCCGACTGCTGCCTTTCATGGGTATAAATAGGTCCTTCAAACGAACGAGAACTGGCGCTGCACTAAAGACTGGGGGTGTTTTTTCTTGCCACGTTTCAACAAAATTTAAGGACGATAACATATATGTGAATATATGTTATATTCGCATAACGATAACATATATTACAGATTTAAAATCAACGCGACAATCATGTTGATAAGTCAAATTAACCCTTGTCACTTGGGTTGAAATAACCCGTATCCATGGTAACCGGGGAGTGAGGCGGAGAAATTTCAGGTTTATGAGCCAGAGTGATGAGAAGATCCCAACGTGGGATTGTAAAGATGAGAAAGCAAAGGCGGTGGACAACGTTTCATGGGGATCTAATAAAGGGATGGGGCTCCGCATTCAAATGTTCATCAGGCACTGATTCCGGAATAAAATAACGAAAACAAATGGTGGCGGGCAGTTTCACAGGGGCCTAATCATGGAGTGGGACTCCCTATACAAAATATTTTTCTAACATAGATTCTAAAATATAATGTCATGGGATTGTCGCCTGGAGACAAAAAAACCTCTGGCTCGGTTTTGTGTAATGAAGATACAATAAAAGCATTGAACACCGCACACCCCATCCTACTAGCGCGCGCGCGCACACACACACACACACACACACACACACACACACACACACACACACACAGAACGAAGCATTATAAAGCAGAGTATAAAACATTATAGAAATAAGAGGTAAGAAATAGGAGCAGGAGTAGGCCATCATGTCATTGAGTCTAGTCTGCCATTCAATAATATCACGGGTACCTAGCCGTGGCCTGAGGTACATGAACTTACCCTTTCCACCTATCTTCAATTCCTTTCTGTGCAAAATGCTGTCTAAATGTACCTAACCACTTATATCCTACTTCCTCCCTGGGCACATCGTTCCGCTGATGCGCTGTTCTCTTCATCTCCATCCTAATTGTATTCCTCCGGTTCTTGAGCTATGTCCCCTCGCTCTGGTCCTCATTTAACAGCCGAAACAACTTTCCTGTTTCTATCCCATCTATCTTTCTCTGAATTTTCTGTGTTTCTATAAGATTTCCTCTGAATTGCCTGGATTCCGCCGAGCATAGTCCAAGGCAACTCAGTCTCTCCGTCATACGGTAACAACTTCATTTCCGGAGCAAACTCGTGAACGTCCTCTGAAAACCCGGACACGTTGAGTCAGATAAGGAGACCAGAACGACCTGTGCAGGTGACAGGGTATTCAGATCACAATGGACTGCAATTTTAACTCGCACGTCAGCGACCGGGACGCCTCTCTGCGTAGTAGGCTGATTGACTTTTATGCACGGTTCGATGTACAGAACGACGTGGCAGCGAGAAAGCCCCGTCTCCCGGAGGAGCGACACTGTCTCTGGCCGCAGCTGCTGTGAGGGTGATCCTCACAAAGATCACCCCGCGTAAATCTGCGGTGCCTGATAACATAGATCGTCCGATGCTGAGTGACTAAGCAGCCCTGTTAGCAGAGATTCAAACAGACACCTTCAACATCTCTTCAGAAGTGTGTTCTGTCCCCTCGGGTTTCAAGACAATCGCCATCATCCCGGTGAACACGAGGGCGACAGTAAACTGAATTAATAACTATCGTCCTGTGGCGCTCATTTCAATTAACATGAGATGCTTTGAGCAGCTGGTTATGTATCGCATTAAGTTCCATTTTCTAAAACTATTCAACCGTTTCCAGTTCGCTCAATTCGGTCCATTGATTATGCCATATCCTTTCAACTTCAATGCACCTTTCCCCATCTGGAAAATGGCTCCTCAGCTGCCTGGACATTGTTGATCTCCAGTTCAGCTCAGCGTTTAACACAATCATCCCAGAACGCTGGTGAATAAAATGTTTTCGGTCTCAACAACTTTCTCTGTAACAGGACAGTACATTCTTGACAGAAAGACCAGTTAGGACGTCTGTCTAGCTCCATCTGTCACAACGTCGGACCGTTGGTAGAGTATTCTTAGGGCTCTGAGCTTTTTACTGTTGTTTTCCTGTATTTTTGCGTTTTTAAAATTATAATTATAAGGTATCTTCCGCTTCGGGGTGGTATCTGTCATAGTTAGAGCTTCTCTAGATTGCATATAACTTGCAATAGTCTTTGGATACTTGCAGTTAATTCCCCTCGAGACTTTGCAGGTGTCAAATCTAGTGTCCTTGGACCCGTCTCTTTATCGGAATGGCTTTTTGTAAGCCTGTCAAGAGTCTGGTGTTTTATATAGCTGGGCACGGATTCTTTTCTGCCTGGAGTGTATGTAAAATGGCAATGTTAATCTATTCTGTATTGGTGGCCCTGATCCCTGTCCAGTGAATTTGCAGCCGAGTTTATTCTGGCCTATCTAAGATCTTATAAGTTCTGCAGTATTGTCTCTTTTGTTATTAACACGCCTAGTTTTGTTTATTCCTTCTGAGTCTGCTTGATACTACAATTGTGTCCAAAGATCCAGTGTGATAGTTTTCCTCATCAACCATTCGTGTAAGCTGCTCGAAAAACTCTATCAGACCGGTTACACATAATCCTACTATGAACAAAGCTATGTTGACTGTCTCTAATCAGGCCCTGTCTATCCAAATATACGTATTGTGTATATCTGATTCTCGAGAATATTCCAATAATGTACTCATTGCTGACTTCAGATTCAGCGACGTCTAATTTCATAGAATCTTTCTTAAACAACATAACAACAAACCTTCTGGACATCATCCGTGGTTAAGAATATTTGAACTATATCTGCGATGGCCCCTGCAATTTCTGCACTAACCTTCAACAAGGACAAAGAGGACACCTTACGAGGCCGTGGGGTGTTTTGACCACGATTTGCCTTCTCGTTTGTAATCAGAATAGTGTCTATGACCTCAGTATTGTTTTATCTTAGTTATATAGACTGTCCGTCCATTTCTTGGGAAAATAAATGTGCTAAATTTTCATTTAAGTTCTCCCCAGTCTCCTTTGGCTCCATTTACAGATGACCACGCTGATATTGTCCTTGCTATTCTTTTGTTCTTAATATATCTGTAGATGCCCTTGGGATTCTCCTTCCCCTTGACTGCCAGAGCAGCCTTCTACTTTCCTTTCGCCCTCCTGATTTTTTTCTTATGTGTTGTCTAAAATTCTTTTCATCATCAAAGCGTCATGCGTCCCTCGTCTCTGATGTATCAAGGTGCACACTTGTGTCCCAGTCTATGGCACAGGGAGAAATCTGCAAAACTATCAAAATATGTCGGCTCATCATTCTCAGTCCAGCGCTGGCTATTAATTTCACTTCCTGCGGAAAGAAAGAGCAAGTCGTTGGTCTCCATGGCCCGGGACACCGTGTCTACATCTGTATCCCACAACCAAGTTAATCATGTCTTTTGAACATTTTTGTCCCGCGTATCCACCTTTGCCTCGCCTACCACGCCCCAATCACTGGGTGTCGTCCCGTAGCCTCCCATAACTGAACAGGCTGAGGCGCTTGGGAAGCGGAAGCATCTGAATGTCGCCAGCTCATCTGGGACAGAAGGACTTCATGGCAGAGATATGAAAGAGTAGCTGAACGGGTGGTGGAAGCATTAGTTGCTCCTTTTCAAGAATCACTAGATATAGAAATGTTTCCGGACATTGGAAAATTGCAAATATCTCCACACATTTTTGAGGAACAGAAGTGGGTAACAGTCAAATGGACTGATTTCAGTGTTTAACATGACGTCAGACTCCATTATTAAGCATTATATAACGAACAATATATTTTCTAAGTGACTGATTTACTAAATAGGGAGAAAATTCAAACATTAGAGGTACTAATGAAGCTGGGTGTCCTTGTACAGGATTCCCCAAATGCTGGCTTGCAGCTGAGTTGGGAGGAAGGTGGCAAATACAATGTTAGCTTTCACTTTGAGACGACACAGGTACAGTTTAATCCCATGTTAGAAAGGCAGAGACTGGTCACGGTCACGTGATGGGTGGATTTATTCAAGAGGAAACAAAGAGGCTTTAGCAGTAAATTTAAGTACGGTTCACAAAATAGGCAAATCAAAAACATTTGCACACATTAGTCTCTGTACAGTATGAGAGTGCAGGTTTAATTCTTACCTGTCAGTCTCTGGTACAGTGTGAGGGTGGGGTTCCTCCAGTACCTGTCAGTTTCTGATACATTGTGAGAGTGTGGGTTTCATTCGGTACCTGTCAGTCTCTGGTATAATATCAATTTAATATTTTGGGAACTCATTCCAAGACCAGACAAAGAGCTCATATCAAGAGTCTGCCTCTGGGAGGGAAAAAAACAATTTCTTTACTCAAAAAGCGTCTTTAACTTACATTTTTCTGTGGCTTGTTTTGGTATGTGCTAATAGCTTTTAATCAATTAATCAATTCGAATTTTATTTTTGCAATATAAGAACATTTCTCAGAATATATACTTAAACAAAGATTTGGGAAGCTGCTACGAGGACGCAGATTCACTGGTTTGGTAAGTGAGATAGAAGACATGGATCAACGCACACAGAATGCTGGAGGAACTCAGCAGGCCAGGCAGCATCTATGGAAAAGAGAACAGTCGATTTTTCGGGCCAGGACTCTTCAGCAGGACTGGAGAAAAAAATTATGAGTAGTAGAATTAAAAGGTGGAGGGAGGAAAGGGAGCAACAAAGTGATAGGTGAATCTGGGAGGGGCTGGGGTGCAGCAAGCAATTGTTTGTCGAAAGAGACACAGGACTGGAAAAGAGGGAGTCTGAAAGGAGAGGGCAGAAGGCCATGGAAGAAACCAAACAGAGGAGGAGCACCAGAGGGAGGCGGTGGGCAGGCAAGGAGATAAGGTGAGAGAAGGAAAAGGAAATTCTGAAGGGGAGGGGGCATTACCGGAAGTTCGAGAAATCAAGGCAGGATCGGATTGAATAGCGGGCAGTCCGGAGAAGCTGGATACCCCCTCCGACTTGTGTTTTCTATCTTTCAATGTTCGCTCTTTGTGCTCGGTGACTCAGAAAGAAGATTTCAAGTACGTTTGACAACCCGGATATATTTCAATGAGAAATCGTATGCTTGCATGTAACGAAATCCAGGTTGGTGCCTGTGAATTGAAAAATCGGCGGGAAATCACAGATTGCGAAATTCAGAGCAACATTCACAAAATGCTGGAGTAACTCAACTGGCCACGGGATAAGCAAGTGCCAGTCTGTATTCACACCGTTCTACGTAGGATAGTTGAAACCCGACCTTTACAGTGTCAGTCACACAGCTTTGGTGCAGGAATGGAACCCCCCTCCCCCCGTGTGGCAGGGAGGGGCGAAGCATCAGCGATACTCCACATCTCCCCATCCGTCACTAACTGTTCCGGCTGTGATGGTCTGAACATGACACCAACAGTTAATCCCGGAGGAGGAATTGTTGCATTTGATGTCAGCGTTTGCAGTACATTAATGGCGCGAGTTCCGCTTCACTAGTTGATCTGCAGTTTCAACACTGAAGGAACTCGGGCAGACATCCAATCATCAGGACAGTATAAGGAAGTGTAACCCCTTGGGTCACCTCGGGCTCGCTCACACTCGTTCTCGTCTAGGGGGAGCAGCCTTCGGCCCCGCCAATCTGGGTAATCAGCTGGTGTGGGTGCTGTGTGATGTCCCCGCCTCGCCCCAAAACAGACAGTACACCATATGCGATTAAATGAGTACAATTTATAAAGATTACTATAACTAAGTGATTAATAACGATACAGTATATATGAAGAGAAAAAATAAAGAAAAGGCGCCAAACTTATCAAAGTCCAAACCACTTCGTGCACAACCGTTGGAGCTCAATTTCTGAAGTCTTCTGGCCACCATTCGATCCCCTCCGAACTCCTCGACTCGCAGCTCAGGACCCTCCGAAGTGGTCAACCAAGCACTTCTAGCTTCATCCCCCCCCCCTCGGAGTATCTCCGGGCCACGGACCCCCGCTTGGGGTCCGTTCTCGCCCAGTTTACAGCATTGCGTCCTCTCTCGCGACCCCTCGCGCCGATCTGCCCAAAAGCCCGTCAACAAAAGCTTACAGACTCAGAAGAAAGAACATCAATCGCCATTTGATTTACAAAGGAATACAATTCTCGTTATCAGTAAATTAGCATTCCTGCTAGTTAACAAAACAAAGAAGCCCTTTTGATTACATGCACAGTAACAAAAAAAAGGAAGAAACCCCCTTTACAGAAGTTAATGGCACCTGGGGTGAAAACGTCGTTATTTATTTTTTAAAAAGCCGACCAGAGGGATGTATTGTCCGTCTGAATATTTAAATGATGTAAAATGCATTTCAGTGGCGAAATATCGGGAACGAGGTTCAAGACAGATAGAGCATAATCGGCAGATAGATAATAACTGGGTGAGTCAGAGAGTAGGGAAGGTGGAGAGAACGAGAAAGAGTAGAAACAAGGAATCATCAAAAGAAACTGAAGAACGTGAGTATGAAACGGGAAAAAGACGGAATGGACCCAGACATATACAGACACAGACATGTACAGACACAGGCACAGACCCAGACCTTGCATGTACAGATTCAGACAGAGACATAAACGAATGCATACATACACACACACGAAAAAGCGCAGCATTCACAGTTCAAGAATTGATTACACTTTCTGTAGCAGAGTGGCGCAGCGGAAGCGTGCTGGGCCCATAACCCAGAGGTCGATGGATCGAAACCATCCTCTGCTATATTCTCTGTTGGCGGCAGCTGGTATTCAACTTTGTTTTTTAAAACACTATGCACCTATAACAAGAAATTGCATTTCAATTGGAATTTATCATTTATTCGTACTCTTTTAAATAGTCGTCTCTGTGGCGCAATCGGTCAGCGCGTTCGGCTGTTAACCGAAAGGTTGGTGGTTCGAGCCCACCCAGGGACGCTAGTGATCCACTGGTTTATTTTCTGTGGAATAAAATACACAGTCGGTTTTTTCAGGCCGAAACACTTCTTCAGGATCACGAAGCAGCCTGTGTGCTGAGTTCCTCCAGCATTTTGTGTATGTTGCATCTACACACATTCCCGTCTGTGATTCAACTGTTACACTGCGAAGTCACTTGCGTGGAATGGAATTCAATGGACTTTATTAATTACGTCCTTCACATACTTGAAGAGTAAACATTTTACGTTACGTCTCCGTCTAAATGTGCAATGTACAACATAGCAATATGTAATAAATAGTATGTACAACAGGACAGTCAATATAACATAGGAATACGATTGTATCAGCGTGAATTAGTCGGTCTGATGGCCTGGTGGAAGAAGCTGTCCCGGAGCCTTTTGGTACTGGCTTTTATGCTGCTGTACTCTTTCCCGGATGGTAGCAGCAGGAACAGTTTGAGATTGGGGTGACGCGGGTCCCCAACGATCCTTCGGGTCCTATTTCACACCTGTCTCTGTAAATGTCCTGAATACTGTGAAGATCATATCAACAGACACGCTAGCTAGGCTGTCCGCACCGCTCCTTGCAGATTCCTACGATTGAGGGAATTACAGTTCCCATCCCGGGTAGTGATGCATCCATACCGGATGGTCCCCTGTAGAAAGTCTTTAGGATTTGGGGATCCGTGTTAAATTTCTTCAACCGTCTGAGGTGAAAGAAACGCTGTTGTGCCCTTTTCACCACGCAGCCGGTGTGTACAGACCTCGTGAGATCCTCGCTGATGTGTATGCCGAGGAAATGAAAGCCGTTCACCCTCTCAACACAGATCCATTGAAGTCAATAGGGGATGCCTACTCTGAAGAAGTGTGAATCTTCTCATCGATGAGAGTTCAGTGAAACCCTTTCTCACTGCTCCCCCTCTGTGATCTCAGCTCTTTTTTTCAGCTGGGTACCTCTGCGCTGTCCGGAGGCCGGCGCTCCCTACTGCTGCCGCAACGGGCTCAGTGGGATTTGAATCTGTTCTACGTGTTTCGGTCACATATACCGAAATACAGTTAAACGCTTCTCATCCTCACTGTTCATAGAGATCAAATCATTACACAGTGTATTGGGAGAGAACAAGGTGAAGCAATAACAAAATGCAGAATAAAGTGTAACAGCGAAAGGGAAAGCACGGTGTAGGTAAATAATAATGTGCAGCTTCATGCCGAGGTGGATTGTGAGGTCAAGCGTCCGTCCGATCTAACGGGAAACCATTCAATAGACACAGCAGTGGGACTGAAACTATCCCTGAGACTGTGAATTGTGCTTTCAGGCTTTTGTACTTTCTGCCAGATGAACGAGGGGAACGAGAGAATATCCGGGTCGCGTTGTGTCTTTGATCACGATTCTGCCTGTTCGATTTGACCAGAAAGTGTGCGTTTCCTCGAGCCGATTCCTTGGAACTAACGGACTTCCCGGGTCTAATGTTGTGTTTTTCATTCAGTTTGGGGTCCTGGCTCATCCAACATGAGGGATCACCACCATCGTACATGAGGGATCCATCTGATCCAATGGAGTGAACTTCATTCACAGCAAATTGCCCGTGAATTCTGCGTTCATAGTTCTAAAAGTGAACGACCTGCGATAGCCGGGAATCGAACCCGGGTCAACGGCTTGGGAAGCAGCTATGCTCACCACTATACCACCATCGCACCCCGATACAAACGAGAATGTTCTCTTGTGCTATAAGATTCTGTCACTCGAATATCATTTTCTGAGCTGTTTTCTGAAGGATCATTCCTCTCTCCGTTGCAGTTCCTATTCTGATCACTGGATATCGCGACATTCCGACAGACCGGAGAAACACAGCACCTGGGATCCGAGTAAATGGAGAATCGACCCGAGAGATTCGAAGGGCTGCAAATGGTTTTCTGCTTCACGTTTCAGGAAGGGGGAAACAACTGCTGATTATAATTGTCCGTTCAAACAACACGCAGTTGGATGCTAATGGGAACCCTTCCTTTGGCCAGTCCTTGAACTCAGTAAATGACTGAATTGCTGAAGAATGCTGAGACTCCTCCAGTCACACAGTGAGGAGGGGATGAGTAAAAAGCGCCAGCTCTGCACTCAACGGACAAACATCAGAGTGACTTTATGAACTCTCCTGAACCCTGACATCCGTATGAGATTCCACACTCTTGTTTATACCTCGTTAGTTCAATCCCCGCCTGTCACGCAGGAGACCGGGGTGAAATTTACCGATGGGGAGAAAATTTTCCTGCTTCACATGAAACCGGTATGAGAAGATGGGACAATCTAGTGTGCAAATAGCCCGGAACTGGAGAGTTTCCCGAGAACGAGAACGTTCTGTTCAGCGTTTTTTTTTCAGTCATCCCTCATCGTGACTGTATCTCAACGCTGTTCGGCGTTACACTCGGTGACCAAATCCTTCACTCCGAAACATTAAACAGGGGCAGTTGCTGTGAGATATGAACTTCCGCACTTTCCCAGCACTCCTGCCGACGCTCTCAGTTTGTCTGGGTGACTGTGTGGAGAAGACAGAGAAAGGAACAGCTGAAACACTTTGGAGAGAACGATACCATGCGGACGTGTTTACCGCCGGGCGTAAAGCCACGCAGCCCCTCCTGCAACACAGGACCCTCGGAACAGACGCTTACAAAGTGCACTGGAGGAATGTACGCTTAAATTTTGTGACGATTTTACAACACGGGTTGCGTGGCTCGGCCCCTAGACCTGATTCATAGGAGAACACATGAAGAGGGTTCGAGTTGCTGACAGTGGCGGTTGATGATGCTGGTTGTGAATGCGTGGGAATGTTGGGAAATAATGTATGTTCAGGTGGGGGGGGGGGGGCGAGTGTCTAGAAAAGGAACCGGAACTGAAGAGTCTGGTGAGTGCGGGTGAAGGTTGGAATGAAGTTGAATCTAGATCTGGAAAACGGAAGAAAGTTGCATAATCTGGGAATGATTTCAACTGATCGAGAGGAAGGGCTGGATATTTTGAAAAAAAATGAAATTCAACTTCAAGTTACAGTATTGTTTAAATTTGACCCGGAACAACCTTCTTTTATCAATCCCATTAAATTAACTGTTGCAACACGCAAAATGCTGTAGGCACTCAACAGTCCAGGCAGCATCTATGGAAAAGAGTTCAGTCGACAATTCATGCCGAGACCATTCATCAGCCCCGATTTCCTCCAGCAATTTAACCAGAGAGTTGAAATCTGCTTTAGGGATTATAGATTGTGCTCAACATTAAGAAGAGTTTAATAGCAATTACTTCTCATTTGATTACGAAAATACGTCTAGATACATCTGATAAAACTAAGAAATACTGGGATGGCGAGTCTGTCGGGACCCTGGGGACTTGTGGAAACTGTAGTGATTTCTTTTGAACTTACAGAACTTACCTTTAACATCTTGGACTGTTTTTACTGTGCCCATAGTCTGTTTTTTTTAATCAATTATGCTATTGTTTGCACTGTTGTAACTATATGTTGTAATTATGTGGTTTTGTGCATGTCTCGTAGCTTTAGTTTTTGGTCTTGTTTTTGTCTGGTGGATTTTGGAGCTCCTTTCCGGGGAACGTGCTAAACGCTAGCGCGATATTAATACGCAGCAGCCTCTCCGGACTCTGGATTGGGGATTGCCAAACGTTACGTGGATTTTCTGGTGTAGTCTGTTTTGTCATATGTTTTAGTGTTATCATTCTGGGGGAATGTTGTCTCATTTTTTAACTGCATTGCATTTGTGGTTTCTAAATGACAATAAACTGAATCTGAATCTGAATCTGAAAAAGAATTTCAGATAACTTTATCTACAGAGAAATGGGAGAAAATTCATAAACTATTTAATACTTCTTCAATGTGTGCCAGAGACACTTTGATACAATTGATGGTGCTTCATAGAGCTCATATGTCCAAAGATAAGTTAGCTCGTTTTTACCCTCATAAAAATCCTCTTTGTGGTAGATGTAATTCTGAAGTAGCTTCCTAGAAACATATGTTCTGGTCTTGTCCTCTTCCAGGAAAATATTGGAACGATATTTTTGGGATTATTTCAGTAGTTCTGCGCTTTGATTTACAACCTCATCCTATTACGGCAATTTTTGGACTACCAGTGATAGACTCCAGTCACTTATCTTCATCAGCTTGTCGTTTAATTGCATTTGTGACATTAATAGCCAGAAGATCCATTTTACTTAAATGGAAAGCTTTCAGTCCTCCTACCACTCCTCAATGTTTTTCCCACACGATAAGATATCTCAATTTGGGCTAATAATAGCAGTGGTACTATGGATCCTTCGGTTGAATTTGAAGAAACTTGGAGGCCGTTTATTCCATATTTTCATTTCATGTAATTCGACTCTTTCTGCATCCTCTTTTTAGATTTTTTGTTCATGTATACAGGAGCAGAGTTAACAAAAATTAAAATTTTAACCAATGAAACATGGCAGCACATTCTTTGTTTGTTCTTTTTAAAGTTTAGTTTTTCTTCGTCTGGGTTTTTTTCTTCCCTTTTTATAAATATATTTTTTTCATGGTTATTTACTGAGAGATTGGGAGGCTAAACACTATTTGCTATTTTAAGGATGTGTTTTTCCATGTCAACCTTTATTAATGTAATCCTGATCTCTATGTACCATTATCAATATCGATAACCTTATTAATTTGAAATGTAATAAAAGGATTGAAAAAGAAAGGAAGAGGAGGTGATGTGCTAATCGTGACTCAAGATAAGAAAGTGTGAGAAGGCGTTATATTTGAGTGCTTTATTTGGGTAAAAGTAAGATAGAATCTATGTTGCCTCATGAAAATAGAGATATTAGTGGTGTTACAACCGGTGTTCTGGTGGAGATTTCGATAGAGGAGATGAAATCATTAAATCTCATTTACTGGGAGGCAAGGTAGAGAAGGTAAAGAGATTGCAAGTTGATAGAAATGGAGAAAGGATGGAGAGTTTAACTGCATTGATATATGTGTTGTAATGGACAAGCTTATATTCCACCTCTGCTTCGATGTTACCAATGTCAGAGTTTTAGGCATATTGTGGCAGTATATCATGGGAAACTAAGTTGTAGAGAGTGTAGTGGGAACATAAGTATGAAGAAAGTGAAGCTCGAAAGTTTAATTATTGTAATTGCGAGGAGAACATAGTGCAGTTTATAAGGATGTGAGGTGCTTAAGAAGGCAGCTGGTTGATAAGGTTATAGTAAAGTGTGTCTTATGCAGATGCCTTGCGAAAAATTAAACCAAATGTTGATCAAGTATTACCAGTTGGAAAACAGAATGTGAAATCCGTGACTATATGTCGCATTACTAAAGTTCCATTACTAAACATATTTTACTTGTTGATACACTGAAGCATGTGATGTTTATAAAGCCTGTGGTGATTTGTACTGCCCAGTTACCGTTCAGAGAAAATTAAAGTTATTGTGAAAGCTGCTGAAAAGCGTCTATTCATAACTGGCGTCATGTGGGAAACTGTAAATGATGCTTTAATAGGTGGGTGTATCTCTACTTCAGTCTCCTTCTGCGGATAAATAATGGGATTAAGAATATTGCAGTGGAACGCGAGAAGTCTGATTGTCAAGACATTAAGACATTTATTTCGGATTTATCAATTTCACCCAATATCATATCTATTCAGGAAACCTGACTGTTACCACGTTTATGTTTCCCTTTGCAGGATTATGTTGTAATTAGATGTGTTAGGTTAATCGGTAGAGGGGGTGGTGTTGCAAGTTTAATAAGGAAAGGGATCGGACATAGAGTTCTGGATGTAAATAAAGTGTGAGGCACTTGTAGTAGATGTATTTGATTCAACAGTTAGGGGTTTTAAATCGGTAAATCTCTTGTGGGAAGCTTTTCTTTGATTTGTTTGAATGTATACGTAGAGACAGAGGGTGAAAGGTCTCAAGTTATCCATTCGAAGTCGGTTGCTGTGGCTTTACTGTGTTCACTTTCCAGAAGTGGCTGCGTGACCCAGGCTTCACTAGAAGAGAGATCAAGTCAACCAGCAGGGCTGTCACTGAGGCAGCAGAGAAAGGATCATCATGGGAGTGGACGTCCGGAGTGGCAGATAATCGGACAGTGTTTCCATCTTTTGCAAACCTTCCAGTAGTTGCATAGACACCTGAAGAGTAGACGATCTGTTGGATCGAAGCGACCAACAATTCTGAGAGACAGCTGCCAAGTTTTTAAGCTTACCAGCTGGAGGTGGTGCTTTAGCACTGCCGGCCCGCCACCTCGAGGGAACCTTGATCATAAGCGGGCCGAAACTCCTGAGGAGAGGTGACAGATCAACTGATGATCCCACTGGTGACAGCACAGGTCCCTTAACATTTTAGTCCAAGTGTATTTTCAATTCAATTCTAGCTCCAGCTCACTAAGGATGGTATGTTGTGGGGATTTTTGTGCACATAGTTCACTGTGGGGCCATTCATGGAATGGTTTGTTGGTAGAGGAATTTTTAGTTATTTCTAACCTTTGTGCCTTAATGATAGGAGGGCTATGAGATTTAATGTTTATAATAGGCTGAAAACTGCTGTAGATTTAACTCCAGTATCAAGCATTCTGGCTGGAGTGAGTGATGTCATAGGTGATGAAACATTGGGGAGTGATCATTATCCTATATTTTTAAGCTTGTGTTTGGAGTTATATAGGGGACCAGAATCTGCTTTTGCGAGTTGGAATTTTGGTAAATCAAATTGGGAGAGTTTTTATGTTATGAATGTCGGTCAGGGCTGAACATCGAAGATTATATGGATTTCTGCAATGAATGGTTTATGTCATATTATTCATCAAACTGCTGTGTAAGTGTCTCCTGTTAAAATGGCATTGGTAGGATGAATACAGTACCATGGAGGATGGAGGAGTGTGCAGAGGCAATTAGGGAGAGACATAAGGTGGTTGCGAGAGTTGGGAATTATCACTCTCCAAGTGATCTTATTAAGTATGAAAGGCCACAGGGTGTGGTGAGGAAATTGTTCAAGGTTCTGAAAGAGGTTTACTGGAGGTTATCTTGTGATAGTGTTGACACGACATTAAACTTAGAGATGTTTGGGGAACGATTAAGAAAATTGGGGGGGGGGGTGTTATTAACTCATAGAATTAACATTCCAGTATTGATCTAGAGAAGGCTAAGCACTGGCTTAGTAATTTTCTGCAATTCATAATCAATATAATTTAATTTTAAGAGCCTAAATGATGTAAGGATGAGGTTTTAAGTGAATACGCTGATGTATTGGAAGCCATCTTTAGCAGTGATAGTGATGTATAGTTTTTTGTGCGAATTTAAGAAAGGTTTTGATAGTACAGGTCAGACGGCTCCAGGAAAGGGTGATATATGTTATTGCATGTTTCAACAGATGGCTTACAACTCTTGAGATAATATTACCATTTTTGGATCATATTTGGAGCTTAGGCCATCTTGGTTCCTCAGAGAAAATGGTCCAAAACCTGGAAAGGCCCATAGGATCCTTCTATTTATAGCCCAATATCATTAGGGTAAACTTGAATAGAACGTATGGTAATAGAACGATTGAATTTTATTTTGGGAGAGAGAGGTGATATAGCATTTTATCAGTGCGGATTTTAAAAGTGCTGAATGACATTATGTTTGGAAGATGATATTAGGAAAGCACAGGTAAATAAGGAAGTTGCAAAATGCAGTATTTTGATATTGAAAAATCATATGATATGTTATGAGAGGATTAAATTATGGAAATTTGGAGTGAGAGGAAGGATGTACATTTTTTCCAAAGTTTTTTTATGTATGTTCCAGGCAGGTAAGGGTGGTTAAGGTACATTTGGGCTTCTATGTGCTGGAGAATGAGATTGTAGTCCTTATTTTTTAATATTATGACTACTGATACTTTCTCTGAGATAGGTACTGGTGGGAGCGGGGATATCAATTTTTGCAGATGAATGGATCTTAATGGATTAGAGGTAGAAAATTCAGTTTAATTGTAAATGGAATGTGATTCGTGATTAATAATGTTGAACAGCGGGTGAATAGATGCAGGTTTAAGCTTTCAGTAGCTAAAATATATGTGTTTTACAAAGGATCAATACATCTCTTTATTTATCCATATCATCCTCAATATTAATTGATTTGAAATTTTATGGTCAAACTCTTGACTGAGTGTCAGTGGTACGATTTTGTGGCATGTGGCTTGTTAATGAGCCGACATGGAAGCAACATGTAAAATACCGATCCCTGTAAAATAATTGCTAAATGTAAAGGAGCACTGTATATCCTTGGGTGTCTGTGTACGTATTCTTGGGGCACTACTGGCCCATCACCGTGACTCTGAGGGGGAAGCGATGCTACAAAAATCCACCGAGCTGCTCATCCACAAACTTCCCTTCCAGCATCAGGTGCAGAAGATCACGCAAGACTTCAAAACCGATCCACGCTTCCAGAGCTCAGCCATCAAAGGCCTGCAGGAGGCCATCGAGGCTTATCTGGTGAGGCTCTTTGCACCATCCACACCAAGCCAGTCACCCCTGTGCCCAAAGACATTCAGATGACCCACTGCATCTGCCAGAAGCTAGCCTAAGCCTGGCCTCAGCACCAAACACAACAAAAGGCTCATTTAAGAGCCACTGATATGGCAGATGAAAGGGTTGTCTCTTCCTGCTCATTACACTATTGCAGAGATGACACATATTATCCCCCTGACCTCTCCCTGTCGGGGCTTTGGGATTGTTTAATGGGGAATCCCAGCTCTCACACAAACTGACCTACATGTTTGCTCTCAGTCTATTTCACCACCACATCGATGTCACCCTTTAGCCTAAGACCACCCTCCACACAGCAATAACTCCACCCATCTCACACTCAGTGTGATCTTACTGCTCACGGTCCCTACATCCACTCCCAAATCACTCAGCCATATCACAAACAGCAAAGGTCCCAGTACAGATCGAAGTGAAACAGCACGTCACCAGTATCTGATCACAAAACCGCACTCTGCCATCACTCTGTTTCCTATTGCAAAGACAGTTCTGGATCCAATTTCCTAAATAGCCAGACTGAGGACCAAATGAACCGTATCAATAAACTTCGATGTGACGGCAGACCTGGGTGAGGATGGTCAGGAAAAATAAACTAGACTGCGTCTGTAGAGAAAACAAATTGAGTAAGTCCTTCATTCCAAGTAGGAAAAAAATAAGCAAATAGAAAATAATTAAAATAAATGCTGCAGATTCTGTAGTCTGAAGCAAAAGCAGAAAACAGGAAACTCCAGACCTGTCAGATCACCACCTGTACCAGGAAAATATTTGGATCTGTAACAAAGCAGGAAATTATTGCAAACCTACTAAACTTCAAACCATCAGGCAAACTCAACAGGGTTTGGTGAAAGTGATTGCACGTTTAACAAGTACAATCGAGTGGTTGGAGCAGTAACACCAACTGTGGATAAAGGGACCCAGGGACACACTGATCTGAGATGTCCAGGACACGTTTGATAAGCCGCTCCATCACAGGGGGTTGGGGAAAATGAGTGCAGACTGTGTTAAACTTGCTGATGACAAACAGAGATGGGAAATGATTTGTGAAGAGCAGTGAGGAGTATTACAAAGGGTGATGTGATTGGACCCAGGTCTGGCAGCTGGGATATTGTGGGGGAGGGAGGATGTGAACTTGTACAGTGTGACAGGAAAAATAACTAATACAGAACATTCTCTAATTGTTCAAAGGCAACAGGGTCTGGTGGTGCAGAGGGAACTTGGAGACCAGGTGCATCATTCACAAAAGTCCATTCGCAGCCTCAGACGGAATTCGGAATGTGGACTGAATGTATATGATGAAGGGGCTTCGGCCTGAAACGTTAACTCTGTTTCTCTATCCACGGGCACTGCCTGACATGCTGTGTGTTTCCAGCTGTCTCTGTGTTTTACTGGAATGTCAGAATTCCCATCTTTGAGTCAATCATTGTTCCAGATTAACATTATTAAGTTTTAGGAGATTTCAGCAGAAATTTAGAGAGTTTATGTGTCAGGTATCCAGAGTGTTAGGTGTAAACTTTACAGACTGATCAGTACCAACACTGTGCGTCTGAAGGTTTATCCAAGCGCTGTGTTTCTGTTCTGTTGCGGATAAACCATTGGAAGTTGGTGGTTGAGGGAGAGTGAACGTGGAGCTGGACGACGAGAGGCCGCTTTCAGCTCTGTCTGTCATACTGACTGTCTCCTCCCCTCCTCGCCTCTCTCTGCGCGATTTTCGGGAAGGTCGGGACACTGTGTATAAAAGGAGACAGCAGCAGTTGGTCTCTGGAGACAGACTGTCTGGTGATATCTTTCTATAAACCTACTGACTCTCACAGCTATCTTGACTACCGCTCTTCCCACCCTGTCTTCTGTACAAATGTCATCCTTTTATTCGTCGCCACCACATCTGTTCCCAGGATGAGGCTTTCCTTGCCAGAATAACAGCGATGACTTCCTTCTGCAAAGAACAAGGTTTCCCTTCCTCTCTCATTGCTGCTGCTTTCACCCTCAGTTATCCCCCCATTTTCCAGACATTTGCCCTTGCCCCATCTTCTCATTGCCATAACAGGTTTACAGTTCCCCTTGCCCTTACGTACCACCTCACGAGTGTTCGTATTCAGCACAACATTCTACATGAAGTCCACCATCTTCAAAGGGATTCCAGCACTAAACACATCCTTCCACCCACCCCACTCTCCACTTTCAGCCGGGATCACTCACTCCATAGTTCCCTGGGTCATTCTTGTGAACTGCTCTGGACCATCTTTCCTTGGATAAAGAGTCCAGCATTGCTCACAATACTCCTTGCGGATGGACAAACGTCAGCATGGACAAATGGGCCCCCATTTTTCAGATGCGTGTGGAAAAAATAACTTATTTTCATTCTTATGTTTTGCTGATTTTCATGTAATCTTCTTCTCAGATGTTAACAACATCTGCTCCACAATCACCATCAGCACTGGTGCACCACAAGGCTGTGAGCTTTGTCCACTACTCTACTCACTTTATACCAGCGATTGTGTGGCTAAATACAACTCCAATACCATATTTACGTTTGCCGATGACATCACTGTTGTTGGATTTATCAAAGGTTCTGACACATTTGCCCTCAGGAGGGAGATGGACGATCTGGTTGAATGATGCCACAATGACAACCTCTCACTCAATATCAGCAAAACCGAGGAGCTGATCACTGACGACAGGTGGAGGAAACCGGAGATACAGGAGACAGTCATCATCAGGGACTGGAGGTGGAGAGAGTCAGTAACATTAAATTTCTCAGCATTATCATTTCAGAGGATCTGTCCTGGGACTAGCAGTAAGTGCCATTATAAAGAAGGCAGCGACTCTACCTGCGTATAGTCAGCATGACACCTAAAACTTTGACATATATAGATGCACAGTGGAGAGAAACCTGATTGGATTTATCATGGCCTGATATGGAAACACAATGATTAGGAATGGAAAGGAAAGGTCTACAAGAACTTTGTGGAGATGTCAGGGGCGAGTTATTTACGCAGAGCATGGTGAGTGCATGGAATAGGCTGCTGGCAAAGGTGGTGGAGGCGGATAGCATAGAGTCTTTTAAGGGACTCCTGGATAGGTATGTGAGGCTTAGAAAAATAGAGGGCAATGGATAACAACAGTTAATTTTTAAAACAAATTTTCTAAAATAAAGTACAGGTTTGGCACAGCATCGTGGGCCAAAGGGCCTGTATTGTGCTGTAGCGTTTCAATGTTTCTAACTAGTGGATGCATCCCAGTTCATCACAGGCAAAGCCCTCCCCATCATTCAGTACACTTACAAGATGCACTTCTACAAGTAAACTGCATCCATCATCAACAACATCCTTCATCCACCTCATGCTCTCTTCTCACAGCTGCCATCGGGAAGGATGCACAGGAGCCTTATGTCCCACACCGCCAGCTTCAGGAAGAGTTTTTACCCTCCGGCAGTCATGGTCTTGAAATGACACAGGTTCCTTCACTGAACTGATTCCACAATTTGCAGACTCACTTTCAAGTATTCTACAACTGGATGTCACAGTAAAATTAATTTTTTATTTGCATGATCTGTCTTTTGCACATTAGTTGTCTGTCAGTCTTTGCTGTTTATAGTTTTCATAAGTTCCGTTGTATTCATTTTCCTGTAAGTAGCTGAAAAAAGTGAATCTGAAATTAGTACCCTTTTGTGCCAGAGGTCCCAACACACTACACCTCTACTGAACTACAATAAGGAATGCCTATTGTTTGCTCCCAACACCGCATTTTGCTAAGTCAGATAATTTGACTGTACTTGTCCTACCTGCATACAGACAGATCTTACAGAGCAAGACTCCAGAGATCAAGCTTGTCTGAATGGCATAATAACAACAACCTCTCACTCAGTGTCAGTAAGACCAAGGGACAGATTGCAGACTTCAGGAGAGGGAAACCAGACATCCATGAGCCAGTAATCATTGGACAATGAGAAGTGAAGAGAGTCAATAACTTTAAATTCCAGTGTGTCTCTGTCAGAGGATCTGTCCTGGACCCATCATATAAATATTATTGTGAAGAAAGCACGACTGCACCTTTACTTTCTCAGGGCTCTCAGAGATCCAGCATGTCATCGAAAACTTTGCCAAACTTCTATAAATGTGTGGTGGAAAGTGTGCTGACTGGTTGCAGCATGGCCTGGTATAGGATCATCAATGCCCTTTGTGGAAAATCGTACAAAAGGTAGTGGATTCAGCTCAGGTACATCACGGGTTAAACATACATAACAACTGAGCACATCTACATGAAACATAGTCGTAGAAAAGCAACATCCATCATCAAAGATCCTCACCATCCAGACAATGCTCTTTTCTCACTGCTACCATCAAGTCGAAGGAACAGGTACCTCACGACTTGCACCACCAGGTTCAAGGACAGTTACCACCCCTCAAATATCAGGGACCTGAAGAAAAGGGGACAGCGGCATTCATGCAAGGACTCATTTAGGGGCTCTGTTATATTGTTATTTCATGCTCATTACTTATTGCTATTTATTTTTCTGCATTTGCACTGTTTGTTTACAGTTTATAGTTCCTGATATTTACAGTTCACAGTTACTATTCTATAGATTTACAAAGGAGGCCTGCAGCAAATGAATTTCAGGGTTGAATGTGGTGACGTGCATGCACTGTGAGAATACAATTTACTTTGAACTTCGAACTACATGGTGAAATATGCGCACTGTTATAACAAGTGGGAAATGACCCTCGTCAAGTGTCAGATCTCTCAGTGGGAGAGAATTTTGGAAATAGGGATCATAATTCTATCTCCTTTACAATAGCATTGGAGAGAGATAGGAACAGACAAGTTCGAAAAGCATTTTCTTGTAGTAAGTGGGAATTATGAGGCTATCAGGCAGGAAATTGGAAGCTTAAATTGGAAAGATATGTTCTCAGGGAAAAGTACTGATGAAATGTTGCAAATGTTCAGGGAATATTTGTGCGGAGTTCTGGATAGGTACGTTCCAATTAGACAGGGAAGTTATGGTAGGGTACAGGAACCGTGGTGTACAAAGGCTGTAATAAATCAAGTCAAGAAGAAAAGAAAAGCTTACAAAAGGTTCAGAGAACAAGGCAATATTAGAGATCTAGAAGATTGTAAGGCTATCAGGAAGGAGCTTCGAAGGGAAATTAGGAGAGCCCCAAGGGGCCATGAGAAGGCCTTGGTAGACAGGATTAAAGAAAGCTCCAAGGACTTCTACAAGTATGTGAAGATCAAGAGGATAAGATATGAAAGTGTAGGACCTATCAAGTGTAACAGTGGGAAAGTGTGTATGGAACCAAAGGAAATAGTGGAGGTACTTTAATGAATAATTTACTTCAGTATTCACTCTGGAAAAATATCTTGGTGATTGTAGTGATGATGTGAAGCAGGCTGAAAAGCAAGGGCATGTAGATATTGAGAAAGAGAATGTGCTGGAGATTTTGGAAATCATCAATTTGTTTAAGTCACCTGGACAAGATGAGATGTAACCCAGGGTACAGCAGGGGTCAAGGGAGGAGATTGCTCAGCTGCTGGCAATGACCTTCACAGCATCAATGTGGACCGGATAGATTCTGGTGGATTAGAGGGTTGCAGATGTTGTTCTTTTATTCAAGAAACGGAGTAGATATAGCCCAGGAATTTATAGACCAGTGAGTCTTATCTCAGTGTTTGTAATTTGATGGAGAAGATCTCAAGGGTCAGGATTTATGAACTTTTGGAAAGGTATCATAAATAGGAGTAGTCGTAGTCAGTATGGCTTGGTCGTGCTTATGGTCCTGATTGAATTTTTTGAGGATGTGATTAAACACATTGTTGAAGGAAGAGCAGTAGATATAGGGTACAAGGATTTCTATGGCTTCCACATCCTTCCTGTAGTGAGGAAACCAGAACTGAGCAAGGAATTTGATAAGGTACACCATGCAAGGCTTATTGAGAAAGTAAGGAGGCATGGGATTCAAGGGGACATTGCTTTATGGATCGAGAACTGGCTCCCCCACAGAAGGCAAAGAGTGGTTGTAGACGGGTCATATTTCGCATGTGGCTCAGTGACCAGTGGTGTGCCTCAGGGATCTGTTCTGGGACTTACTCTTTGTGATTTTTATAAATGACCTGGATGAGGAAGTGGAGAGATGGGTTAATAAGCTTTCTGATGACACAAAGGTTGGAGTTGTTGTGGATAGTCTGGAGGGCTGTCAGAGGTTACAATGGGGCATTGATAGGATGCAAAACTGGTCTGAGAAGTGGCAGATGGAGCTCAACCCAGATAAGTGTGAAGTGGTTAATTTTGGTAGCTCAAATATGATGGTAGAATATAGTATTAATGTTAGGAATCTAGGCGGTGTGGAGGATCTGAGGTATCTTGGGAACCGAGTCCATAGGACACTCAAAGCAGCCGGGTAGGTTGATTCTGTGGCTAAGAAGGCATACGGTGTATTGGCCTTCATCAACCATGGAATTGAATTAAGGAGCCGAGAGGTAATGCTGCAGCTGTACAGGAACCTGGTCAGACTCAATTTGGAGTACCTGCTCAGTTCTGGTTTCCTCACGTACAGGAAGGATGTGGAAGCCATAGAAAGGGTGTCAGGGACTTTTCTCCTTGGAGCGATAGAGGATGAGCGGTAACCTAATAGAGGTGTATAAGATGATGAGAGGCCTTGATTGTGTGGATATTCAGAGGTGTTTTCCCAGGGCTAAATTGGTTGCCACGAGGACACAGGTTTAATCTGCTGGGGAGTAGGTACAGAGGAGATGTCAGGGGTAAGTTTTTACAGAGTGTGGTAAGTGAGTGGAATGGGCTGCTGGCAACCATGGTGGAGGCGTATACGATAGGGTCTTTTAAGCGACTTTTGGATAAGTACATGAAGCTTAGTAAAATAGAGGGCTATGGGTAAGCCTAGTAATTTCTAAGGTAGGGACATGTTCGGCACAAATTTGTGGGCCAAAGTGCTTGTATTGTGCTGTAGGTTTTCTATGTTTCTATTAACTTACTTTAGATTAAAATTTTGGCTTTGACAATATTTTTCCGTAGCTTTCTTTGCTCAGCAAGGGGTCAGTGGTCTAGTTACAATGTTTTATGACGTTATGACGTAGGAAGAAAGAGTGAGGAGGTCCTGAAGAATGAGCATAGAGAGCTTGGCAAGAAGTCAAAAAGCAGGGCCACAAGGGTGGTAATCTTAGGATTCCTACCTGTGCCACGTGTCTGTAAGGGTAAGAATAGGATGCTCTGGAGGATGAACACGTTGCTGTGGAACTGGTGTAGTGGGCAGGGTTTCACATTGCAGGATCATTGGGACCTATGCAAGAGAGACAGGTTACACCTAAACTACAGGGGGACCAATATCCTTGCAGGGTGGTTTGTTAGTGTTATGGGGGGGTTGGGTTAAACCAGATTTGCAGGGGGATGGAACCAGAATGCCAGAGTAGATAGTGGAGCAGGGGTAATCTTCTGAGGTGTGTCTATTTCAATGTGAGGAGTATTGTGGGGAAGGCTGATGAGCTGAGGGTGTGAAATGACGTGGATCTATGACACTGTAGCCAATTGTGAAACTTGGCTACAGGAGGGGCAGGACTGGCAGCTTAAGGTTCCAGAGTTCCGATGTTTCAGATGTGATAGAGGCAGAGGGATGAAGGGAGTGGGGGTGGCATTGCTAGTCAGTGGAAATGTTACAGTGATGCTCAGGCAGGATAGATTGGAGGACTTTTCTACTGCGGTCATATGGATAGAGCTGAGAAACAGGAAATGTATGACCACGTTAATGGGATTGTTTGGTTGTCCACCCAATAGCCAGTGAAAATTGGAGGAGCAAATTGCGGAGAGATAGCAAGCAACTGCAGGAAACTTAAAGTTGTGACAGTACTGGATTTTAATTTTCCACATATTGATTGGGACTCCCATACTGTTAAAGGTCTAGACAATTTTTTGTTTGTAATGTGCTTTCAGGAAAGTTTTCTAAATCAATATTTCGAGGTACCAATTAGAGATGATGCAAAATTAAATCTCCTATTTGGAAACGAGTTAGGACAGGTGACGGAAGTGTGTGCAGGGGAAACTTTGGTTCCAGTGATCATAACACCATTACTTTCAACTTGATCATGGATAAAGATAGATCTTGGGTTGAGGTTCTCAATTGGAAAAAGCCAAATTTGAAGAAATGAGAAAGGATCTAAAAAGTATGGATTGGGACAGGTTGTTCTCTGGCAAGGGTGTTATTGGTAAGAGGGAGGCCTTCAATAGAGAAATTTTGAGAGTGCAGAGTTTGTATGTTCCTGTCAGGATTAAAGGCAAAGTGAATAAGGATACAGAACCTTCGTTCTCTAGGGATATTGGAACTCTAATAAAGAAGAAGAGAGACATGTATGACATGAACAGAAAACAGGGAGCAAATAAGGTATTTGAGGAGCATAAAAATTACAAAAGATACTTAAAGAAATCAGGAGGGAAAAAAGAAGACATGAGGTAGCTTTGGCAGTCACGGTGAAGGATAATCCAAAGAGCTTCTACAGGTTTCTTAAGGGCAAGAGGATAATAAGAGATAACATTGGTCCTCTTGAAGATCAGTGTAGTCGGCTATGTATGGAATCAGAAGAAATGTGGGAGATCTTAAATGGGTATGTTGTGTCTGTATTTACTAAAGAAACTGGCATGGAGTCAATGGAAATAAGGCAAACAAGTAGTGAGGCCACGGAACCTATACAGATTGAAGAGGAGGCAAATTAGAGTAGATAAATCCCCTGAACCTGACAGGGTATACCCTCGGTCCTTGAAGGAGACTAGTGTTGAAATTGCAGGGGCCTGGCAGATATATTTCAAATATTGGTATCTACGGTGAGGTGCTGGAGGATTGGTGGATAGCTCATGTTGTTCCGTTGTTTAAAAAAGTCTCTAAAAGAAATCTGGGAAATTATCGGCTGGTAAGTTTGATGTCAGTAGTAGGTAAATTATTGGAAGGAGTAGTAAAAGATATGATCTACAAGTATTTAGATGGACAGGGACTTATTAGGGAGAGTCAACATGGCTTTGTGCATGGTAGGTCACATTTAACAAATCTATTAGATTTTTTGAGGAGATTACAAGGAAAGTGGATGAAGGGAAGGAAGTGGATGTTGTCTACATGGACTTCATTAAGGTCTTTGACAAGGTCCACATAGGAGGTTAGTCAGGAAGATTCAGTCGCTAGGTATACATGGTGAGATAGTAAATTGGATTAGATATTGGCTCATTGGGAGAAGCCAGAGAGTGGTAGTGGAGGACTGCTTCTCTGAGTGGAGGCCTGCGACTAGTGGTGTGCCACAGGGATCAATACTGGGTCCATTGTTATTTGTCATCTATATCAATGATCTGGATGATAATGTGGTATATTGGATCTACAAATTTGCTGATGATACAAAGATTGGAGGTGTCGTGGACACTGAGGAAGGTATTCAAAGCTTGCAGAGGGATCTGGACCAGCTGGACAAATTGTCTGAAAAACGGCAGATGAAGTTTAATACAGACTAGTGTGAGGTATTGTACTTTGGAAGGAAAAACTAAGGTAGAACATACAAGGGAAATGGGAGGGCACTGCGGAGTTCAGTAGAATAGAAGGATCTTGGAATACGGATACAAAATTCCCGAAAAGTGGCGTCACAGGTAGATAGGGTTGGAAAGAGAGCTTTCGGTACATTGGCCTTTATAAATCAGTGTTGAGTATGAGAGTTGGAATGTTATAGTGAGGTTGTATAAGGCAATGGAGAGGCCGAATTTGAAGTATTGTGTGCAGTTTTGGTCACCAAATTACAGGAAGGATATTAATAAGGTTGAAAGAGTGCAGAGAAGTGTTACAAGGATGTTGCTGGTACTTTATTCCCTGGAGCATAGAAGAATGAGGGGAGATTTGAGAGAGTTATATAAAATTATGATTGGTATAGATAGAGTGAATGCAAACAGGATTTTTCCACATAGGTTAGGGGAGAGAAAAAAAAAACAGAGGACATGGCTTAAGGGTGAAGGGGGAAAAGTTTAAAGGGAACATTGGTGGGGGGGGCTTCTTAGCACAGAGAGTGGTGGGAGTGTGAAATGAGCTGCCAAATGAAGTGGTAAATGCCGGCTCACTTTTAACATTTATGAAAAACCTGGACAGGTTCATGGATGAGAGGTGTATGGAGGGATATGGCCCAGTTGCAGGGCAGTGGGACCCGGCAGAAAAATGGTTCAGCACAGCCAAGATGGGCCTAATGGCCTGTTTCTGTGCTGTCATGTTCTATGGTTCAGTGGATATTTTTTACCCCAGATTATAAAAGATTATCCACACAAAAATATACAAAATACAAATATTAAATATTTATAAGACCGAGGAATCATATTAACATGTGAATATTACTGTCTATAACACTCAGTTCCTGTGGGTGGGGTCACCGTTCCCGGAAATTCCCCCCTGTACCCACTCTGTTGCAATGCTCGTAATTTCTCAGCGGCTCCACTGATTGACAGCTCACTCTGCACCGCCTCCTGGGCTGTTGAGACAGCGCGTTTGCCGTTCTGTAACGAGCTGACGTCACCGAGGTCCCACCTGCACAGACGTTGTTGCCTGGGGAACGGTCCGGGATGGTGGGCACGGGGTTGTAGTAAAGTGGAGTCGGTCTCTACTTTGGGTTTTGGCTCCACTGTGGGAATGGCCTTTCCTCATCCTGCCCACGGAACAGTGAGTGTCTGTCAGCGCCTCACCGCACCGGCTCCCTGCCTCAGGTACAATATTTAAACCATATTTTCACAGTTACATGGATAGGAAAGGTTGAGAGGGACACGGGCCTAACAACTTGGTCGACGTGGATGAGTTTTACCGAAGGGACGGTTTCAGTTCTGTATAAATCACTGGGCAGGATGTACACAGTGAATGACAGGTTCCTGAGAAGGTTTAGTGAACAGAGACTTTGTGGGTTTCTGCCCCCACACCTCCTCTGGCAGCTGCTTTAGGATAGCAGCTATTTCTGTGTGAAGTATGTACCCTTCAGAGCCCCTTTACATCTGTCTTTAAGCAGTTTTGTACAATTCTAATGAGAAGCAGTTCTTTAGCTGACAAGGCAAGTAGACCCTATCTACCTGTGCTGCCACATACAGGGAACTGTGTAACAATATTAGGGACACATGCACAGGTACTTCATTGAGTAAGGCCTGGAGGAATATGAAACTAATGCAGGAAAGTGGGATTAGTATAGCTGTGTGTGATGGGGGAGCATAAATGTGATGGGCCAGAGGGTCTGTCTCTGCCCTGGACAACCCTGGAAACAGCAGTGCTCCACTGCAGTGGGGTTTGTTACCTGTGAGCTTGTTCCACTGAACCCCTTATCCTCTGAGAAGATATTTGCATCCTTCCATTGTGACCAAGCTGTCTGCCATCTCTCTTAATATTAACCAGCGTTCTTCACCAAATTCCCATTTAAAAGTACTGTTACTGGAGCACGGGGAATGGGTGCATTTTGCTAGCCTTTTGAGGGGGTTGATGCACTATTAACCCTAATGCATTAATACTTTTGTCCAACAAAAATGCATTGTCCTGGGTTCTGAGTGTTTTGGGTATGTCCGTCCTGAAGTTCTGTCTTCCAGGTTCCCACTGCACTTTCACAGTCAGTGGTTTCTGAATGTCTATACTGACCATCGAGAATCTGTCTCCACTAACTTAGCACTTGTTCTGTCTCCTACCCTGTTCTGGAGATTCAAATGCTCATCCTGATGGTTCTGAAATACCAGCCTGCACTACCCCTCAGACAGTGTATTCCAGATTGTAGCCTGCTTTATTCTTCCAGCTGGTCCACATCCCACATCAAGATTTTCTAGCCGCCTTTGCTGTCTATCATACCCCATAATCATGGTGTCATCTGCAAACTTGCTGATCCAGTTTACCACATTCTCATCCAGATCGTTCATACAGATGGAAAAACAACAATGGACCCAGCACCAGGGAGTTAAACCAGGGCAGGATGAACACAGTAATGAAAGGTTCCTGGAAATTGTTCATCAACAGAGACTTTGTGTGTTTATGCCTCCACCACCTCCTCTGGCAGCTCATTCGGGATACCAGCTATTTTCTGTGTCAAATATTTACCCTTCAGATTCCCTTTAAATCACCCCCTATCACCTTACAACTATTCCCTTTCGACAGCCACACCACTGGAAACAGTCTCTGTCTCACTAACCTTTGTATGCCTCACGTAATTTTATCCACCTGCATCAACTCAACCTTCAGATTCCCTTTCAACCTCCGCCCTGTCACAAACAAAACTATTCCGTGCAGTTTTAGGATGAAGAAAACTGGTCTTTCCCTAAAAGACCCTAGGTGGTGAACAGTTTCTGCCTACCCATCCCGAGAAGATGTCCCATTGATCCATGAAACTGGCACTCTGCCCCCTGCACCAGCATCTCAGCCACACATTCATTAGTGGTACCTCTCTATATCTCACCCCACTAACAAGTGTCACTGGGAGTAATACAGAGTTTACTACTTTTTAGTCAGTGTGGACATGGTGGAGGATTACAAATACCTGGGGGGGGGGGGGATACGAATGGACAATAAACTGGACTGGTCAAAGTACCATGAGGCTGACTACAGGAAGGGTCAGAGCAGTCCCTTTGAAATGTCCTGCAGCTGCTCCGAGACCAGCGGACCATAAGACACAGGAGCAGAATTAGGCCATTTGTCCCATCATGTCTGCTGCCCCATTCTGCCAGGAATAAGAGATCATGTCACATCTCTTAACACTCTCGAACACGCTTATTCTGCCCCCGCCCCCACAATCAAGAACCTCCACTTTCAATGTACCCAATAAGTTGGCCACATCTGTCTGTGGGGATGAATTCAGAGTCAGGACCAGCATCACATTTAACCCCAGATCCATTGATGTCAATAGGGATTAGCCCGTTTTATCACCAATCTGCACAGACTGTTGTCTCCAGATTAGGAAGTTGAGGATCCAATTGCAGAGAGACCAGGTTCCGTACCTTATTGATCAGGACTGTGGGAATGATGGTGTTAATCGCTGAACTCTGGTCAAAGAAAAACATCCTGACATCGGCAGCACAGATTCACTACCCATTACTAAGGAAATTACTCCATATCTTTGCTCTAATGGTATTATGAGGCTGTGCCCTGTGGTCCCCGACTGCCCCACTATCGGAAATACCCTCCCCACTCTGTTCTAGGCCTTTTCAATATCTGATTGGTTTCAATGAGATTCCATCATTCTTCTAAAGTCCAGAGAGTACAGGCCCAAAGCCATCTAACAATCGTTGTTCATTAATCCTTTTATTGCCAGGATCATTTTTGTGAACCTCCTCTACGAACTTGTAGCCTTTTAGATAACGGACCCAAAACAGTTCACAGTACTCCAAGTGTGATCCGACCAATGCCTTATAAAGCCTGAGCTGATCCTATCGTTAAATATCTTTTCGAGTAATATCCCTCCCACGAATGTAAGAATCACCAGGGTATACTTTCCTGTCTTGTCCCTATTGCAGTTCTTAAAAAGAGGAAGAATATTTATCATTTTCCACTTTTCTGCATCCTGGCCTGTAACTAATGGAGCAACAGTTTTAAGTTTTGTTAAATTTTTGTCCTTACTTTATCCCTCAAGCATCAGGTTTTTGAATCAAAGTTCAAAGTAAATTTATTATCAAAAGTACGTATACATTCTGCAACTGAGGTTTGTTTCAAACAGTTTGCCATAAAACAAAGGAAGTGAAAAGAACCCACTAATAAAATAAGAAGACCATCAAACACCCAATGTGCAGAAAGAAAGACAAATCCTGCAAACAATAAACACAAGCAAGTTCTGTAGCGTTTTGAACTGAAATGCTCAAAGAGAGTCTGTGCACAGATGCTTAGTTCAGTGCAGAGTGGAGAAGCGAGCTGAACCAGTTGTACTATTGTGCCATTTGAGTATTTATTTGTTTCTGGAATACATTTATCCTGTACCTCCCTCATTTTTCTCAGAAACTCTCACCTTTGCTGCTCTGCTACCATCTCTGCCAGCATCTCCTTCCAATTTACTTTAGCCAACTCCTCTGTCATACCACTGTTACTACCTTTACTCCACTGAAACACTGCTATGTCAGACTGTACTCTCACCCTATCCAATTTCAAGTTGAACTCAATGTTACTGTGATCGCTGCCTCCTAAGGGTACTTTTCCCTGAAGTTCCCTGATTGCCTCCTGTTCATTAAATAACACACAATCCAGTATAGCTGATTCCCTGGTAGGCTCAATGACAAAATGCTCTAAAAAGCCATCTCTTAGGCATTCAACAAACTCACTCTCTTGAGATCTATTTCCAACCTGATTTTCCCAGTCGACTTGCATGTTGAATCTCCCATGAAATCTCCAATAACATTACCCGTTTGACATGCCTTTTCTATATCCTGTTGTAATCTGTGGTCCACATTCAAACAACTGTTGATGGCCTGTTTATAACTGCATCAACGTCCTTTTACACTTGCAGTTTTTTTTAACTCTACTCGCAATGATTCAACATCTTCCGATCCTATGGCTCATCTTCCTACTGATTTGATAACATTCTTTACCAGCAGAGCCATGCCATCCCCATCGCCTACCTTTCTGTCCTTCTGATATGTCAAATTGGGCATGTAGCTCTCAACTATAAATATTTTTCATCTGTGATTCTGTGATGATCACATTATACATGACAATCCGTAAGAGGGCAATAAGATTATCCACCTTATTTTTTATACTCTGTGCATTGATGAATGACGCTACAAGTATTGGATTTGCTACCCTTATTGATTCTGCATCCCTCTGCTGGCTGCAGTTATGTCCTATCATTTGCTCACTCTTCCTGACAGTGTGACTGCATGCTATATTTTCTTTCTTTACCATCTGTACTGTCCTGAGTCCTTTTACACCAGTTCTCATGCCCCTGCCAAATTAGTTTATACCCTGCCCAACAGCTCTAACAAACCAACGGTATGCCCAAAAGAAAATATATCCCGGGGTTGCATACAATGACAGAAATGTATTTTAATAATACATTTACTTACAGCTTTGAACTTTGTAGTAGAGAGCCGGGTGTTGTACTGGTCTGTGTCCTCACTGGCCGGTGCTGTGCTCTTTCAGCTCAGTGTGCTTGGAATATGGTGTCAGTGATTTTACCGAAGTGTGTCCTTATTACACAATTGATCTTGTCCACCCTGGAGCTTAGAAGGTTCACCGGTGACTAGAATAATTTTTTCAGACTATTACAGATCACAGGATCATTCTGGGATGATCTGGACTATTTGACCATCAAGTTTATACCAACTCCTGTTACAACATTTCCACAGTCCCATTTCCCACTCTGTCCCCACAGCTCTGCTGGTTATTTCCCCTGAAGGACCTGTCTAATTCCTCTTTGAACACTGGTTGTTCCTACCACAATCTGGTGAGTCCCATATTTCCCAAGGCAAAGTCAAGAAAGTCTCCCTCCTGGTGGACCATCTGCATACTGTTTCAGGAAACCTTGCTGAAAACACTTAACAAATAATGCCCCAATCAAGACTCAGATGATAAGGGAGTCCCAGTCACTCTGGGGAGTTTATTCACTATAGATACTCTGTTGTTTTTACATCAGTCCATAACCTGCCAAAATATCTGTTCCTCACTCTTACTGGTTATCGGGAGCCCTACAGTATAATCCCATCACAGTGATTGTGCCTTTCTCATTCCTGAGTTCCACCACATGGTCTCACTGGATGAGCCTCCGGGATGACCTTGAATTTGTGACATTCTGCCTGATCAGCAGTACAGCTCCCCAATCTCATTCACCTCCCTCTGAACTGTCTGAATCTGAATCCTGGAATGCTTAGCTCCCAGTCCTACCCTTCACTGTAATGGCTGAATCTCCGTGCCATGTACTAATTCAGACTCTAAGTACGTTTGGATTAACTAGGCACTGATACAAACACACTTCTGCCCCTTGGTGCCCCTGTGTTCATTAACTTGGCCTAACTATCCAGTGGTGTACAGGGCCAGTGGCATCAACATGGGTGATGCCATCTGAGAATAAATTGATTCGAAAGGCTGACTCTGTTATTGGAGTCAAACTAGACACACTGGAGGCCATGGTGGAACAAAGGACCAGACAGAAAATCCTGACAATGTTTTTCACCCTCTGCATGCCTCCATGGCTGAACAGAGGAGCATCTTCAGTAACAGACTAACACCATTGTGCTGCTCCAAGGAGCGCTGTATGAAGTCATTCTGACCCCCAGGGAAGTGATGACACCCCTCATGTCAGACTGTTTGTGGTAACTTTTCATTCTTTCTCTTACTTCTAATATTTGTTTATCTGCACACTTGTAGTGCTCCTGAGACACTGTAAATTGTCTATTTGTCAACTCTTCCCATCGCCTCTCCTGATGAAAACTCAATGATCCATGTAACTAACCTGCACCAGCTTGTTAGCCACACATAAAACTGAACCACCTTTTTATTTCTTCCCTCGCTAGCAGGTGACACTGGGATTACCCCCCCCCCCCCCAAGAGACTCTGCTTAACTTTTTCCTGAACTCCCTAAATCTCTTTGCAGGACTTTGGCTCTTTTGTTAGAACCAATATGGACACGTCCTCTGGCTGCTCACCCTGCCCTTTCAGAATGGCCTGTACTTGTTCAGTTACATCCTTGGCTCTGGTACCAGGCTGGTAATGCACCATCTTGCAGTCTCTCTCCTTGCCACAGATACGCCTGTCTGTGACACCGGCTAAAGAATTCCCCGTCACTGAGGCTCACCGAGAACACACAATAGTACTGCACAGGAACAGACCCTTCTTTTGTCTGTACTGTACAGGATGCCAAATGAAACTAAATCTCTTCAGCCTGCGTGTAATCCATGTGCTTCAATTCTTTGAATATTCATGGCTTATCTAAAACCCTGTTAAATGTCATTATCGTATCTGCTTCCACTACTCCCCATGGCAGACCAAACCCAGCCTTCACCACTCTCTGTACAGAAACAGAAATCTTACCTGCCCTGAAAACCACCTTTAAATTCTCACCTTGGCATTTTAAAGCTGTGCCTTCTCATATTTGATATTTCTACCCTGGGGAAGTGATTCTGACTGTCTACCTTGTCTGCACCTCTCATAGTTTTAAAAATTTGTGTCAGGTCTCCCCTCAGCCTACTTCACTCCAGGAAAAACAGTCCCAGTCGGTCTGATCTTTCCTTGTAACTCAATCCCCCAGTCCAGGTAACATTCCTGTGAATCATTTCTGCACCTTTCCAGTTTAATCACATCCTTCCTCTCGTGGTGAACAGAACTGCACAGTGTACTCCTGGTGTGGTTTAATTATTGATTTGTACGTCTGTAACGTGATGTCCAAACTCCTCTCAGAGCCTTTGCCGATGAAGCTAAGCATGTCGTGCACCTTCTTCACCACCTTCTCTACCTGTGTTGGGTCTTTCCGGGAACTATGTACCCGTGCCTCAGGTTCATCTTTTCATTAGTGCTCTGCAGGGCCCTGCCATTCACTGGGTATGTTTTGACCTGCTTTAACTTCCCAAAATCAGTCATTGTGTGTTTATTTGTCACTGTAACAATACTTCTCTGTTTCGCTGCACTAATGCCCCAGCAATAAATGTCAATGAACCATTCACCTCTGAACCTTGGTCATATATGGTCTTATGAACCCTTCACTGCATCCATTTCTATTTTGTTTTGCAGGCAGCACCTCGACCCCTCTCTATTTCTCTCATTTACAATTTATCTCCACATAAATAGTAGTGAATTTTGATTCCTCCTACTACATCATCACACTTAATACATTAAATTCCATTTACCAAGTATTCTACTCACCAGCTTCCCCATATCCTGTTGGAGAGACCAAATGTCCAATCAGAACATGCCCATACCACATTCCCTGTCATTGACAATCATGGATTCCTCACTCTCTGCCACTCCTCCTGGTCATTAATATCAATAGTAAATAATGGAGTGTCCAAAACAGGTTGCTGGGACACTCCAGTAGTTATGTCATCCCAGCCTGAAACAGACCTGTTATTCTGTCTCAGTATGATAACCAGTCTTCAGTCAATATTAACACACCTCCTTCCCAGTACGGAGATCTGGTCTTGTGCACCAGCCTTTCGTGTGGCTCCTTGGCAAATGGCTCCTGACAATCCAAAATCACCACTTCTCCAACTTCCCCTGTAAAGTCTCAAATCTCTGGTATGTTTGTCAAACATTCACTTAACATTCTGTAACCCCAGTTACAGAGACAAAAACCAGGTTCCAGATGGACAGGGTGGTGAAGAGGCTTTTGGAACACCGGCCTTCAGTCAGGGCACCAAATATAGAAGCTGGGATGAAATGGTGCAGTTGTCCAACACGTTGGTTTGGCCGCATTTCATAAATAGTGTTTAGTTTTTGTGACCGTGCTATATGACAGGCAGCATTGAGCTGGAAAGAGTGCAGAGGAGATTTACAGGTATGTTACTGGATCTCAACGGACTGATTAGTGAAAACTGTTTTGGACAATTTTCCTTGGAACATTGGAGAATGAGTGGCAATACTGCAGAGGTGTATAAAATTATAAGGGGCCTGGGTTGGGTCAAAGATAACAGAGTTTTGCCAGGGTAAGGGAATCAAGAACTGGGGGCATTGGTTTGAGATGAGATTTAATAGGAACCTGAAGGGCAACTTTTCCACATGCAGGCTGATCGGTAAATGGATTGAGCTGTCAAGGGGAGTGTTTGAGTCAGGTACATTAAAAAGGTAGATGAAAAGGAAAGGTTTTGAAGGATATGGGCTAAATGCAGGGAAATGAGACAATAGCCTTGTTCATAATGTGGTGGCGAGGGGGTTACAGAGCACAAGCTCAGATGGGAACTTTGGTCATCGTGGACCTTTTGAGCTGAGGGGTTCATATCTGTGCTGTGTGAATCTGACTGTAAACCCTGTTGACTTAGTTCAATGCATTAGACTTTTCCAAATGACTTGTTATTTCTTCACAGATTATAGGCTCCAGTAGCTGAAGTGAAGTTAACTGGACTACAGTCACCTGGTTTTTATCTTCCACCCTTCTTCAACAATGGTTTTCAACTCCACTGGGACCTTTCTGTAACAGTGAGTTTTGACAGACTTCAGTGTCTCTACTTTCTCTCCAGGCTTCAGTGCCTGTCACTGGGACCTGGTAATGTTTGCTTTTTTTCCTGTTAGCTTCTCCCTCGTGATGGCAATTGTTACACATTATTGCACAATGTTGAAATGTCACCATCAGATATCTGTGGGATGTTTGCTGTGTCTCCACTGTGAACACTAATTCCCTGTCAGTCCTGTGTTCAATGCAGACTGGTAATCATGCGACCGCTCTGGTGCCTGACCCCATCGGTCTCTGCGGTTGCTCTGGATTCATCAGCTGCATGGAGAGCAGGAGCCACTGCATGGGCAACAGCTTGCTTTACGTATCGTAGTACCCTGGCTTGCATATTGACTTTCACAGTGAGGGTACAATATCCATCTTCGACCTTGACCAGCAGAGGGCCATCACCAACATGTCTGTCTGTAGCCTTCTCTCTTCCCACGATGAGGCCAAATACAGGCTAGCCAAACAACACCTCATATTCCGACTGTGCAGCCTCCAATCCTGATGACATGAAGATTGATTTCCCCAAATTCCGGATATCACTGCACTCTGTTTCCCCCAATTCCACTTATTTTCCCCCATTCTGTTGCCAGTTAACCCCTTCACTTCTCCTCACACGCCCTTATGACCTGCCCATCATCTCTCCTAGGTTCTCCAGCTCCTTCACGTCATCCCATGGTCCAACATTCTGACCTATTAGATTTCTTTTTCTTCCTCTCTTTGCCTTTTCTGCCTGTCACCCAGCTCCTCACATCCTTATCCCTCCACAAACCACACACCCCACTCACTTGTCCTCCTCCCCCACCACCTTATTCTGGCTTTTGTCCCTTTCTGTCTCATCCCGATGAAGGTTCTCAGCCCAAAATGTCGACTGTTTGCTGAGTTCCTCCAGCATTTTATGTGTGTTTGCTTCAGTCTGTGTATTGATTAAACTAATCAAACTGGTACAGTGGAAGAGAAATTTGTGGAGTGGTCAGAGACAGTTTCTTACAGCAGGATCTTACCCAGGAACAGGACATTTCAGATGTAATCTGTGTAATGTGGTGGGATTACAGAGAGATCTTGTGGTGAAGGATCCCTGAAGAAGTGATCACAATGAGGGAGAACTCCAGACCACAGATTGAGGGTGAACACCAGGGTCCAGGTTTGAGGTCAGGGTTTTCCTTCCACTAGATGAGCTGCCAAGCACGGTTGACGAGCCCATCTGTCCATAGCAGTTGGTTATATGATGCTAGTAAACCTATTTGCACCTTCCCCCGACACTAGAAACAGTTCCGTCGGGCTTAGTAGCTAAGCCAAATTTTAAAGTCAGGAGCTGTATTTAGCTGACGGAGGCAATTTGAGGCACACACCATTGGCAGCATTTAATGGGAAGTAGGAGCTTGTCCCATTACCACCCCATCACCGGTTAAGACAGCTGTAAGGGACCGATATGCCGGTATGTGAATGGGAAACTCAGTTGGAATGGGTTGCCACCAGCAGATCGTGGTTGTTCCAGCTCTCAGAACAAAGTTACTCGATGCAGCAGTACTCGAATCTGCTTCTGATTAAATCTCTCATGACAATCACAGCTCCATTCTCATCTCTCTTTGATATTTCCCTTTTTGTGTTTTATCCCATCGGGAGGAACACCTGAGGTTCTTCAGACCACTCCTCCCTGTGTCTTCTTTCCCTCCCCCTTTCTCATCAGTGTCCCGACATGTAAGGTGCCTATGAAAAGTATTCATGCCCCTTGGAAGTTTTCATGTTTTATTGTTTTACAGTATTGAATCACAGCGGATTAAAATTGGCTTTTTTTTTATTGATCAACAGAAGAAGTCTCTTGTGTCAAAGTGAAAACAGATCTCTAAAAAGTGCTCTAAATTAATTACAGATATAAAACACAAATTAATTGTCTGTATACGTATTCACCCCCTTTAATATAACACACCAAATCATCACTGCTGCAGCCAATTGGTTTTAGGAGCTACCTCATCAGTTAACTGGAGATCACCATGTGCAGTCAAGTTGTTTCAATTGATTGTAATAAAATTACACTACTGTTGGTAGTCAGTATCGCAGCAAAAATTACACCATGAAGACAAAAGAACACTCCAGGAAGCTCTGCAAAAAAGCTTATTGAAAAGTACATCTGGAGATTGATGCAAGAAAATTTCCAAGTCACTGAATACCCTTGGAGTCCTGTTCAGTCATAGAAACAAAAAAAAAACCTACACCACAACAGAGGCCCTTCCGCCCACAATGTTGTGCCAAACATGCCCCTACCTCAGAAGTTACCAGGCTTACCTATAGCCCTCTATTTCACTGAGCTCCATGTACCTATCTAAAATCTTCTTAAAAGACCCTATCGTATCCGCCTCCACCACCATTGCCGGCAGCCCATTCCACACACTCACCACTCTCTGATTAAAAAAACTTACCCCTGGCATTTTCTCTGTACCTACTCCTCAGCACCTTAAACCTGTGTCCTCTTGTGGCAACCATTTCAGCTCTAGGAAAAAGTATCTGACTATCTGCACGATCAATGCCTCTCATCCTCTTGTACACCTCTATCAGGCCAGCTCTCATCCTCCTTCGCTCCAAGGAGAAAAGGCCAAGTTGACTCAACCTATTCTCATAAGGCATGCTCCCCATTCCAGGCAACATCCTTGTAAATCTCCTCTGCACCCTTTCTATGGCTTGCATATACTTCCTGTAGTGAGGCAAACAGTACTGAGCACAGTACTCCAAGTGGGGTCTGACCAGGGCCGGGTATCGCTGCAACATTATCTCTCCAGTCCTAAATTCATTCCCACGATTGATGAAGGCCAATACACCATACGCCTTCTTAACTGTGGAGTCAACCTGTGCAGCTGCTTTGAGCCTCCTATGGACTCGGACCTCAAGATCCCTCTTATCCTTCATACTGCCAAAAGTCGACCTACCTGGACATGGTCCATTCACCGTGCGTTTGTGTGCCTGTCGTAATACGTGACTCCCTTGCTCTTATACTCAACACAGTGACCAGTGGGGACCAGCATTCTGTACACCTTATCCCGTTGTGTAGCCACGTTCTGTGAACTATGTGCCTGGATCCCAAGATCCCCAAGATCACTCTTCTCACCAATGTTGTGAAGGGGTCAATCATTAACATTATACTTTCTTCTTTCATTTGATCTCCCAAAGTGCCATACCACATTCCCTCCCAGATTAAGTTCCTTCTGCAATTTCTCTGCATATGTTTGTGATCTGTGTCACACTGTGTGCATTGATCAATGTTTACACTGTCCACAATTCCATCAATCTTGCTGTCACATGTAAACTTGTAAACCACCCATCAACATTTTCATCCAAAAATTGATATATATCAGAAACAACATAATTCCCAGCATCAATCCTTGTGGATCACCTCTGTAGACGGACTTCCAGCCCGATATAGACTTCTATGCGGAATCCATTTCTGAATTGAAATTGCAATTTATATTGAATCCCACGGGTCTTTTACAAATGCCTTACTAAGGTCTATAGAGATCGTGTCCACAGTCTTGCCTTCATCAAGCACCAAGATGTTGGGACTGATTCTTTTTACGTTATATGTCAATGATTTCTTTACCCATTTTCTTCATCTGCCTGTCCTTCCCTATTTCCTCAAAAATACCTGCGCCTCCACCTGTCTCTTATAACCATATAACAATTACATCATGGAAGCAGGCCACCTCGGCCCTTTTAGTCCGTGCTGAACGCTTACTCTCACCTAGTCCCACCGACCTGCACTCAGCCCATAACCCTCCATTCCCCTCCTGTGCATATAACTATCCAAATTGACGATGGATTTGTTGCAAAATTTGCAGATGATATGAAGGGACAGGTGGAGGTGCAGGTATTTTTGAGGAAATAGGGAAGGACAGACGGATGAAGAGAATAGGCAAAGAAGTGGCAGATGGAATCCAGAACTGGGAAGTGTATGGTCATGCACTTTGGTTGAGGAGATATTAGGGTTGACTATTTTCTAAATGGAGAGAAGATACAAAAATTGAGGTGCAGAGGGATTTTGTAGTCATTGTGCTGGTTCTGTAAAGGTTAATTTGCAGGTTGAGTCTGTGGTGAGGAAGGCAAATGTGAAGTTAGCATTCATTTTAAGAGGACTAGAATATAAAAGCAAGGATGTAATGTTGAGATTTATGAAGTATTGGTGAGCTCTCACTTGGATTATTGGGAGCAGTTTTGGGCCCTTTATCTTAGGAAGGATGAGCTGAAATTGGATGGGTTTCAAACAAGATTCTCAAAAATGATTCCAGGATTAAACAGCTTGTCATATGAAGAGTGTTTGATGGCTCTGGGCCTTTATTCCCTGGAAGTTAGAACAATGTGGGATGACTAATTGAAACCTATTGAATGGTGAAAGGCTTTGATAAAGTTGATATGGAGAGGACGGGAGTGTCTAAGACCAGAGGACACAACCTCAGAAGAGAGGGTCTTCCTTTCAGATTGGAGATGAGGAGGAATTTCTTTAGAGTGTGGTGCATCTGTGGAATTCATTGCCACAGGCGGCAGCTGTGGAGGCCAAGACTTTAGGTATATTTAAGGCAGAAGTTGATGGATTCTTGATTGGTCAGTACATGAAGGGATACAGGGAGAAGGCAGGAGATTGGGGCTGAGAGGAAAAATGTATCAGCCAAGAAGAAATGACAGAGCAGACTTGATACACCAAATGGCTTAGTTCTACTCCTGTATCTTATAATCTGTATCACCACCACCGAAACCTCGATCAATTTTGTCAAGCGTGATCTGCCCACATAAAACCATGCTGATTGTCCCTAATCAGGCCATGCCTTTCCAAATGTGCATAAATCCTGTACCTCAATTTCAAACTCGGATCTGCTGGTCTTGAAACAACTCTCGCACGTCAGATGTGGACTTGTCTGACAGTGGCTGCTCCCAATCAATGCCCCGTGGTTTCTGTCTTACTCTGTACTAACCTGCCCTCCTGCAATTCATACAAGATCTGATTTTATTCTTCCTCATCACTAAGAAAAAAAATAAGATCCCAGAATATTCAATGACAATCAGCTGTCAGCTGGCCTGGCTCGTTTCCCAAAACTAATTCCTCCTGTCTGTTCTCTCCTCGGGTTGGGCTCTGTACATAATGTTTCAAACACTCTTCAGATTCAATGAAGAAATCTTGTGCAAGATCCAATCAATTCTAGGGAAGATAAAGTCCCCACACTGGTCATTGGGGTCCAATATGATAATCCTATCAGTGTAACTGCAGATTGCCTCTGCAAGTGAGCCTTCCAGTTTATTGTGACAATCCCAGTGGGGTAACCTCTGCTTCTGTTAAACCCACCCTACCCCAACTCACGTGTAAAACAATGAAACCCAGGAATGTTGAGCTGCCAGCCCTATCCCTCCGACAACAGATTACTCCTAATGTTGAAATAAACTCATTTCACCCCATCAGTCCCAGCAATTTTATTAGCTCTCGTTCTTTTCAGACTGTCTTATCATACGTACTTTCTCCCACTTGCTACTCCAAACTCTGCCAAGTGACACCATCAAACCTCCTGGTGAGGATATTGGTTCCCTTATGGTCCAGATGGAAATGGCCTTGTTTGTCCCGGTCTCCCACTTGCCTGGAAGGGAGCCCATTGATCCATGAATCTGAAGACCTCCCTCCTGCATCAGATCATCATCAACATATTAAAGTGCAGGCATTATCGAATTGTCAGTACACCAGCACATGGTTTGGGTCATAATTCCGAGATTGCAATCCTGGAAGTCCTGCTTTTTTCCGAGTTCCCGAAAATCACTTTGTAGGACCTCATCCCTGCTCGTTTAACCCCTTCCGTGCAGTAGGAAGAAAGTTCTCCTCTCAATGTACCCGTTCCACCTTCCCTTCGAGAGGCTTTGTAGCTGAAGCCCCACCTACCTCACACCAGCTCCTCAGCCACCACTTTACCTGGGGTTTAGAAGGCGCCAGAAGCGAGGTCTGTGTATCCTTATATCTGCCTATGTATCCTGTTACTTTATGTGACCGGACTTTCATTTCCCTCGCGACCCAAAGGAACAATTGTTCTGATGAATTAACCCTCTCATCACTGGAAGTGACTGCACCCTCGGCCACCAACTGCTGTGTGTGAGGGCGCTCGCACTGGTCATGGGGCCGGGGAGGGACAGACCGAGGTCTTCGGGGATTTGCGGAACGGAAAAGCACTTCCTATAATTTAAAGCAGGCGAATCAGCAAACTTCCAGAAATCCTCCGGTCTGTACGTGGTGTGTGAGGGCGGTTTTTTTCCGCTCGAGAGCTGTGTTGCGGATAAACCGTTGGAAATTGGTGGGTGTGGTAAAGTGAAGGCGGAGCTGGACGATGAGAGGCCGCTCTCGGCTCTGTCCGTCACTCTAACTCTGTCTCCTCCCCTCCCCGCCTCTGTCTCTGCGCATTTCTCGGGCAGGTCGGGGCGCTGTGTATAAAATGAGACATCAGCAGTCGGTTTGTCACTGAGCAGCGACCTGAGTGAAGCAGCATCATGTCCGGCAGAGGGAAAGGAGGCAAAGGACTGGGCAAAGGCGGAGCCAAGCGGCACCGTAAAGCTCTCCGGGATAACATCCAGGGCATCACCAAACCGGCCATCCGGCGTCTGGCTCGCCGTGGCGGCGTCAAGCGGATCTCGGGTCTGATCAACGAGGAGACCCGCGGGGTGCTGAAGGTTTTCCTGGAGAATGTGATTCCGGGATGCGGTCACCTACACTGAACACGCCAAGCGCAAGACGGTCACTGCCATGGATGTGGTGTACGCTCTGAAACGCCAGGGCCGCACTCTCTATGGGTTCGGCGGCTGAAATACTCCCACTTCCTCCCGAGCACAGTAAAGGCTCTTCTAAGAGCCACCCACCGCCTCACAGACGGAGCTGTGTCCACAACCTTTTAATTATTTTTATCGATACAGTCAGCTGAGTTACATTTGAAACAGATTAATCTGTTTCGCTTGAAATATTCCTGTGATTATGCCGTTCCAGTCAGTGATTACCGTAAATCCTGAATGTATTAAGATCGATCTTAATCCTTTTATCCGTCTCGGACAGAAAGCAGTTCACTCGTTTCGAGAACGGATTTCGTAATTATGCATTTAAATCTTAATTGAATGAATTAGATATTAAATGGTGTGTTAGGGAGTTTTTCCTCTCTCAGGAGCTCTGTGTTTCTGATAAACCGCTGGAAATTGACGGGTGTAGAAGTTGAGAGTCCGGTCTCAGCTCTGTCCGTCACTCTGACTTTGTCTCCTCCACTCCTGTCTCTCTGCGCCCTTCTCGGGCAGGAGTAGTGGAAGAGGATTGGAGGATGGGTTATGTTATGCAGTAACTTGGGATCGGAGGAAAACCGAACACAGGAAACTACAGATCGTGGTGAAGGGTCCAGGCCTGAAACGTCGGCTGTTTTCTCGCTGCCTGGCCTGCTGAGTTCCTCCGGCATTGTGTGTATCGCTGCAAGGAAAAGCCTGCGAGCTTCAGACTGGTGAGGCTCGTGTCTGGAAGGAGAGATCCCGTGATCCAGGGCAGTGGCTACAATATTGGCCTGGTGGTAGGAGACAAAGTCATCGTTTCGACTGGAGACCTGTGATCAAAAGTGTGACTCAGGGATCGAGTCAAGTCTGCTGCGGCAATTTATTTATTAAAGACTCGGCTGACAATATCAATGCCCGGATCTGCAAATTTACCGATGCCACTAAAGTTGGTGATATCGTGGATTGTGGAAAAAAATGTAACCAGCAATACAACAGGACGGTGATGAATGAGGTCAGTGATTTGAGGAATGACAGATAAACGTGAGGTGTTCCATTGTCAATGACGAACCAGGGCAGAACTGCCGTGGGAATGGTCGGTCCCTGGGAGTGTTGTAAAACAGAGAGACATCGGGGTGCAGATATCGAATTCCTTCAAAGTGTAAACACAGGTCGGCAGGACGGTGAAGGTGGTGTTTGCCACACTTGCATTCATCGGGAGAGTATTGGGCACTGGACCGTGACGTCACATTACAGCTCTACCAAACTTGGGGAAACTACTCTTGGAGCACGGCGTACAGTTATAGTTGCCCAGTGATCAGAGGGTGACATTAAACTAGAGAGGGTGCAAAAGGGATTTAACAGGAGGCTGGATAGACTGGAACATTCTCACCAGAGTGTATATGACATTAGAGAGGCTGATAAAATAATGGCAGACATTGATATGGTCAGTAGTGAATCTGTTATCTCCAGGGTCATGGAGTTGGAAGCTAGAGATTACAGGCATAAAGTGAGAGAGGGAAGAATTAAATGAGAGCATGAGGAGCGGGTTTGTACACAGAATGCGCTATTTACATGGAACGAACTACTTCCAGTGATGGTATAGGTGGGCACCATTGCAATATCTCTTGCACTGTGGAGAGGGAAGTTTCACAGGGACATGGGCCAAATGTAGGTAATTGACAATGGTTTTCTTTGTCCACTTGGTCAGCATGGATGTGTTGTGCTGAAGGGCCTGTTTCTGTGCTGCATAATTCAGTGAGTATGTCTGCTGCTGTGGCAGATTGGGATGGACTGTGTCAGTAGTGAGAAGGTTTGGGGGATGTCGACAGGAGAGTGAATGGTTGAGGATGGGGCAGATGGAACAGAATGTGGGGAAATGTGAGATCACCCATTCCCAGGATCAAACTGTAAGAGTCATTTCCACATGGGGATGTTCAGAGGGACCTGGGTGTCCTTGTAAACAAATCACTTGAGTTAACATGCAGATACAACAAGTAATGAGAGAGGCAAACACTATTTTGTTCTGTGATCCAGGAGGAGTGGAGAAGAGGGGTACAGATGTCTCACTGGATTCTATAGGGCCCTGGTGAGAGCACAACTTGAATGTAATGTCCGGGTTTGGTCACACTTCCTCAGGAAGGATATCCCTGCAATCGAGGGAGCGCAGTGACTGTTCCCCACACTGACTGGACTGGTTCCAGGGATGGAGGGTTGGTTATGTGAGAGGAGTGGGCTAAGTCTATATTCCCTGCAGTTAATGAGAAAATGAGGAAATCTGTTAGATTCGATCAGGATGTGACAGACAACAGGCAACGAGCATCTTTCCCCTGAAGGAGCATTCCATAACTGAGGAAAGAAACCCTCAGAATGAGGCGTAAATCACTAACACGAGAGCATCTGCTGATACTGGAAATCTAAAGCAACACAAGATGCTGGAGGAACTCATCAGTACAGGTAGCCTGTATGACAAAGAGTAAACAGTGATTTGGCCTCTACTGCTGCCTATGGCAAAAAATTCCACAGAATCACCACTCTCTGGCTGAAGGAATTCCTCCTCATCTCCATTCTAAAAGGATGTCCTTCTATTTTGAAGCTGTGTGGGCTGGTTTTAGACACTCCCACCACTAGAAAAATCCTCTCCACATCCACTCAATGAAGCCCTTGCACTATTTGATCAGTTTCAATTTGGTAACCTTTCTTTATTCGATGTTACAGGGAAGAGTGGCCCAGAGCCATGAAAGGCTCTTCATATGACAAGCCAATTAATTGTGGTAAAATTCTCCATTTGTGACGTCATGTCAACAGAAAAAGTTCTGGATTTCGGAGGTTTTTATACTTTAGAATTATGGGTGAATCTGCACACCTTAATCACTACTTTGTACTGCAGTAAACACTGTTAATTTAACCCATGCGATCCCAGGCACACAGATACAAAATAAAGACAGATGTAAATTTAAAGTATGGAAGTTGAACCTTACTTGGAGGTAAAGCCTGATTACTAGGCCTCAGAACATTGAACTCTACAAATGGTCAAAATACAGCCAAGGGACAAGGTCTAAAATATCCACAACATGCCTGTCATTATCTTGGTCGATGGGCTAAACACAAGCTGGGTCTGATCAACCCTGGCTCGGTCACCTGGCCAAAGGAATCTCATGATTAACGACCTGAAACCCCCAATAACCCCAGGTTGCAGTACTGATGATGTATCCCTTAGCACACCCGGTTCTTTAAGCCAAGTGTGGTCAGGCCACATTAATGAAAGGCATCGGGTAGATTAAAGTGGCTCCACTACCCTCTCCACCATAGCTCCACATAACTCATCATACTAAACTCCACAGCCTTATCTCTCCCAGCCCCACATATACATCCACCAGCCCTACCGTCAAACCTAATCCTAAGAAGGTGCACCCACCCATTCTAACCCTGGCCACACACTCACAAACACGATTACTAGTGTAAGTAGGGGGAAGATCCAATAAGGGCAAGTGTTGGACCTGGTGAATGAAGGCATGGGCCAGATCAAAGTGGCAGTGTTGCCTGACTCTGAATCGAGAGTGACGAGATGAAGAAAGTCAAAAGGGTGATTCTCCGACTGCCCGCATAATCTCTTTGTTATTTTGATTTTGTTCTGATAGTCCTCTGTCTATTTGAATATGTTGGTATAATTCATATTTAATTCCAGTTATTCTTGTCAATGTTGTGTCCGATGAAACGTGTCTGTGATGCTGCTACAAATACGTTGTTCCTTTCACCTGTGCATAAATAAGCTCGATTTGAACTTTACATTGAAATGTTCAAATCTCTCCTTCCCTCCCCTGCTGCCCTGTCATGAACTGAACGTCTTCGTGTTTAATTTTACAACATTTCATCTGATTTTATTTTCATTCTGCTTTTGAAATTTGCGTTTCCCTTTTCAATTTCAGCCCTCACCCCCGCCTGTCTCTGCCCTTCTGTACTTCCTCCCGCATTAAACGACAGCGGTAACCGCCACACATTGGCGCCGCTTCCCATCCCCCAGCGTTCCGATTGGTGAGTCATTTCTCCAAACAGCCAATGGAAATGCTCAGCGTTCCCATCCTCATTAACATACCACTTTGGGCACTGGCTATTTAGTCCGGGCTCGGAACAGCTTCTGCTTATTATTGTGTTTGAAGCCGAAGGGGAAATGCCTGATGCACCGAAACCCGCTCCCAAGAAGGGCGCCAAGAAAGCTCTGTCCAAACCGGCGAGCAAGACTGGCAAGAAGCGCAAGAGGTCGAGGAAGGAGACTTACGCCATCTACATCTACAAAGTGATGAAGCAGGTTCACCCCGACACCGGCATCTCCTCCAAGGCCATGAGCATCATGAATTCATTCGTGAACGATATCTTCGAGCGCATCGCGGGTGAGGCTTCCCGCCTGGCTCACTACAACAAGCGGTCCACCATCAGCTCCTGGGAGATCCAGACCGCCGTGCGCCTGCTGCTGCTCGGGGAGCTGGCCAAGCACGCCGTGTCCGAAGGGACAAAGGCGGTGACCAAGTACACCAGCTCCAAGTGAAGTCAAGTTTACTGACAAAACAAACGGGAAAATCAAAAGCTCTTTTAAGAGCCACTCACGGTTTTATTAAAAGAGTTACAAAATATTGAGACATGGATTTGAGGTAAGTTTGAAAATTTATTTTTGATACGCCCAGGAGAGACATTGTCAAATGTCCTGGTGAAATCGGTTACTCATCATCCACGACCCTACCCTCATCAATTTCTCTCATCACCTTATCATCAAACTCTGGATGTTAACGTTGTCATCTGTCTCCCTCCGCTCTTAGAGTGCAATGAAATTTTGAATAACCGCACTGAGATCCCGACGCCAAGTGCAGTGTTACACCAGCCACATCTCCACCACATTGCCAAGCATATCCCAGAACTGGATCCAAAATCAGAATTACTCCCGCTATTAGGAAAAGATTTTCTCCACGTGCACAAGTTTAGGGAGCAGGTCACTGGACCACACGACGACCCCTTTGCCCAACGACTGGATCTGGTCTGGGTGATGATAGAAGAGATCTGCCTTGGCAATGTACACAAACTAACAGTTAACATACTGAAGGCCAATGTGTAAGAGAATGGCCGCCATTCAATTTTTTAACCCTGCACAAGCTACATATGTATTAAGGAAGCACGACAGAGCTTTAACAAGTGTACTAAAGTAACTGACAAGACGCTGGGACAGTCAGTCTTCGCTCAATCTGAACATGATAATAAACTTGCTCCATCACCACAAGACGCCGTCCTCTTAAAAATAATGGACACCAAAGTCTTCAGAGACGAAGCAAATAACTGGGTCGCCACATTACCTTTCAGGGAACCATGCCAGCGCTTGCCAAACAACAAAGGGCAAGCAGTCAAGCGGTTCACGTCTTCGCAAAAAACCCTGAAAAGGAAACCTGAGATGCCGCATCAATACGCAGCATTCATGGAGAAGATCTTCGCTAACGGACATGCTGAAGTTGCACCGCCACTGAGAGAAGGTCAGGAGTCCTGGTACCTCCCAACATTTGGGGTTTACCACCCAGAAAAGCCAATCAGATCAGGGTAGTCTTCGACTCCAGTGCAGAGTGCGCTGGTATCTGCCTTAATGACGTGATCATCACAGGCCCCGACCTCAACAATACTCTTCTCGGAGTCCTGCTGCGCTTCCGGGAGGAGAAGGTCGCAATCCTGGCGAACAACCAGCAGATGTTCCTTTGCTTCTTAGTACAGGAAGACCATTGCAATTTCCACCGTTTCTTATGGGGCAAGGACAATGACAAGAACAAGGAAGTCATTGAGTACCGGATGAAAGACCATGTTTTCGGCAATAGTCCATCACCTGCCGAGGCCATCCATGGACTGCGAAGAGCCATGAGAGTGGGCGCACAGGAGCACGGGGATGACACCGTTAAGTTTGTAGAAAGGCACTTCTATGTCGGTGACGGCTTGATATCACTACAGAAAGAAGACGAAGCAATCGATCTGTTCCGACGGACACAAGCCTCACTCGCTGAGTCAAAACTCCACTTGCACAAGTTTGCATCAAACTGTCAGGCAGTAATGGAGGCAATTCCACACGATGACTGTGCTCCGGCAATCAAAGTCCTAGATCTAGATGGAAAAAAACATACACATACAAAGGAATGTGGGTCTCCTTTGAGAGATTACAACTGACACATTCACGTTCTCCGTGTCTACCATGATCAAGCCATTCACCCGCCTTGGAGTTCCCTCCACTGTCAACAGTGTTTTTGATCCCTTGGGTCTACTGGCACCAGTTACGATCCAAGGAAGAGCCCATCTCAGGGAACTTATCTCTCAGCCCTCCAACTGGGATACTCCCCTACCAGAAGACATGCTAAACAGATGGGAGGCTTGGAGAGATTCACTTCAGGATCTAAAACAGCTTCATATCCCACGTAGGTACACTGCTGACGAATTGGCCCAGGCAAAGGATGTCATCCTTAAAGCAACTCAAAGAGCAGCTTTTGCAAGGGAGTTTACGGCCCTCCAAGCTAATAAACCAATACCATAGGACAGCCCTTTGAGGAAACTCAACCCCATCATGAGGAGCGATCTAATTTGCATTGGAGGCTGGTTAATAGACTGTCGCCTTTCAGCTGCAGAATAGAGCCCAGTAATCCTACCCAAAGACAGCCATGTGTCCTTACTGCTTTCTCGCCATCATCATGAACAGTTAAGGCATCAGGACCGTCACCTGATGGAAGCAGCAATCAGGGCACCGGGACTGTGTATCTTAGGAGGGAGAACACTGATCAATTCAGTACTCCGCAAATGTGTAACCTGCAGGAAACTGCGAGGGAAGATGGAAGCTCAACGTATGGCGGACCGCCCATCAGAATGCAGTGAAGCCTGCCCTCCTTTTACATATGTGGGGCTTGATGTATTTGGTCCGTGGACTATCACCACTAGACGCACAAGAGGAGGACAAGCAGAGAGCAAGTGGTGGGCCAATATGTTCAGCTGCATGAGTTCGAGAGCGGTGCACATCGATGTAATCGAATCTTTGGATACATCCAGCTGCATTAATGCTCTCAGGCGCTTCTTTGCACCAAGAGTCCCTGCAAAGCAGTTGAGTTCTGATTGCGGCACGAACTTTGTTGGAGCGTCCAAGGGGCTCGGGATGGACAAGACGGTGTAAAGGTACCTCAGTCAGCAGGAATGCAACTGGGAGTTCAACACACCACACGCCTCTCACATGGGAGGCGCATGGGAGCGGATGATTGGTATCGCCAGAAGGATTCTTGATTCAGTGTTTCTGCAGCAACGCACCCGACTGACCCACGAAGTACTGTGCACACTAATGGCAGAGGTTTCATCCAATATAAATGCACGACCACGCCTACCTGTCTCTTCTGACCTGGAAAGCCCTTTCATACTCTCTCCATTAATGCTCCTTCCGCAGAAGACAGGATCTCCCCCTCCACCTGGGGACTTCTAGGATAATAATTTGTACACAAAACAATGGACACAGGTTCAGGCACTCTCAAATCAGTTCTGGTCTCTTTGGAGACATGAATATCTCACTTTGTCGCAACTGTTACGTACTCGTGACACATGACAGTGGAGCCCTTGTCACGTGACTGGGGTTGAATCTGTACTGGACTTGAGGTGATGGTCTTGTGATGGTGGTGACGTCATTGTCCCGCCAGTAGAGCTCATGTGACGGTTTTTTTCTACAGTTTATAAAAGGTAGACCCCACCCTGTGAGGAGGGGCAGTTCGTGGCTGGATTTGCCAGGTTGACTTCATGCCACTGCGTGTTTTAAGTGCTGACGCAGTTTAGTTGAAAGATGAAGTTTTTATTTAATGCCTAAAGTTTAAGAGGTCATTGCCAGCAGGTTCTTTACGATCCTGTTAGTTCGAAATTAGTGGAGAGTGAAGATTGGAAGTTGGAAGTTAAAGATCGAGGAGAATCGCTTTCTACGATGAAACGGAGCCAACCTTTGTTTGATCCTTATTTGGAAGGATTTCGTTGACTAACTTCGTCTTAATCCCTAGGTTTAACTAGAAAGGATTGAAGGTAGTGGAGAAGGAAAGGTCAGTGCCTTTAAGCCGTTCTGTTTGGTAAATTCTTCGTGGGAAGTTCGACGTCGGGGATCGAAGCAAGCTACGTGAAAGAGAACCTAAATCGTCCTGTAAAGTCTCTCCTTTTAAATGGACTGTGAGCATATCGAACTTTTGGCAATACCACTTTTAAGAATTTTTTTGGAATATCACTTTAAGAACTGTTTGGGCTGCCGCTCAGCAGCTGTTTCCGGTTACGGTAGTGTTTGTTTACTTTTGGTGGGTTTGTTTTCTGTGTTTAATAAACGTATTGTTTGTTATAAGAAACCCTTGCCGAACACATATATTTATTGTTGCCTGAATACGTAAAACAACATAGACAAAAGTGGACAGAGCCTCGCAGGAATCTTCAAGTTGGAGATTTAGTACCGCTCAGAGTCAAGCAGATCGTCCGCAACTGCTGGCCAATGGCTAGAATCACTGCCACACTCCCTGGGAAGGATGAATATGTCAGGAAGGTTAAGCAAGGTGATGTGAAAACTTACCAATGGCCAGTTGCAAAAGTCATTCTACTTTTACCTAAGGACTGATTTAGAGACTGAAGTTTGTATTATGTTCTTAGTGACCTTACAAAGGACAGGTGTGGAGTGTGTTCCCCTGAAGGCATTCGTTTATTGTATTATATTTTCGCTTTAGTAATTCGTTTGTAATAATTTTCTAGTTAAAGTTAAGGTTGTTGAAAGTAAATTCATTGTCTGTGCTATATCGCGGAATTCGATGATGTCACACCCAGTTTCGCTGCATCCTGTGGGAAAATACCGATTTGGAGAATCAGGAAGGAGGGAGCTTATGTGTGCAGGATAAGCGCGAGAAAAGTTTTCTTTCTACGCACTAGAAACATCATAGAAGCAACGCTGTAAGTTCATAAGATAATCGATATGTTGAAGTAAAAAGTAAAAAAGTACTGTTATTTCTCATAAAAGTAATGACGGTTGATAATCTTTATGTTCTTTGTTATTTAATGAGTTGCGGATAGTTTGTGTTGAATTGTATTTAAAACAGTTGATGGCTTAGGCAGATTCTGACTGTATGTTGTACTTTAATCAAATATAGTTTGTTGTAGTTTTCTTTTTACAAGTATTTATGATGAAGATATGATGCCAAGAAGGAAACAAATACTGTATATATTTTGTATTGTTCTATCAACAGTTTTCATCATACGTTAATGCGGAAGAGTGAACAGTAAACGGTTAATATTACTGGGATTGCCCCTCATTGCCCGGTTTATACTTGGTGTTTAGTTCAGAGTTTTTACACCTGTGCGAGAACACAACAGAGTCAGAAAGGAGAGTGCGAGGGAAATCCGTGCCTTCACCCAGCTCAGGCTACCCTGCATAGACTCGGTGAGACTCCGTCCGTCTACCTGCGAGCTCGGAGCTGTAAAATGTCATCGATCTGAATTGTGAACTCTGTTTCTCTCTCCACAGACGCTGCCTCGCCTGCGAAGTATTTTCGGCAGTTTCAGCTTTTAGTTCAGGAACAAAGAAGGACTATCCAGCTTTTCCAGCTTGCTCCGCCAGTCAGTCCGAACCTGCCTGGATGTCTCGAAATTTCAGTATGGATCCCCCTTCACCATTCCTCTTCTCCTGTTCCCTCTCTTACCGTATCTCCTTGCTTGCCCATCGCCTCCCTCTGGTTCTCCTCCTCCCTTTGCTTTCTTTCATGTCCATCTGTCCACTCCTATCAGACTCCCTCTTTTCTTTTGCCAAACAACTTCCCAACTGTTTGCTTCACCCCAGCCCCTGCCGGTTTCACCAATCGCCTTGCTTCTCCTTTTCCTCTCTCCACCTTCTAATTCTACCACTCATCTTTTTTTGTCTCCTCCAGTCTTGCTGAAGGGTCTCGGCCCGAATCCTCGACTGTTCTCTTTTCCATTGATGCTGCCTGGCCTGCTGAGTTCGTCAAGAACTTTGTGAGTGTTGATCAGTGTCTTCTATCTCACATACGAAACCAGTGAATCTGCTTCCTCATAACATCTCCTCAAATCTTTGATTAAGTATGTATTCAGAGAAATGTTGTTATATAGCAAAAATAAAACCCAAATTGATTATTTGAATAAAAACTATCAACACATACCAAAGCAAATGGTAGAAAATGTATTTAAAAGTCCTTTTTTGATTACAGAAATGGAGCCTTTCCCTCCAAGAGGCAGTCTCTTGATATCAGTTGTTTCTATTGTCTGGGAATGATTTCCCAACATTAAAGTGATGTTATATGAGATGGTGAATCTAGCTCTCTCACTCACTCACTCAGACACACACACACACACAAACACACATACACACACACACACACACACACAAACACACATACACACACACACACACACACACACACAAACACACACACACACACACACACACACACGAGTTAAATGCAGAAAACGCTGTGGCTGGAAAACTGAAGGAGTAAATATGAGAATACAGTGGGCATATTCAACGAAAGACAGGCCTCGAAATAACCGAGAGGAATTGGCTAAATATTAGTTGCATTTGGACATCAATAAGTACACGATGGCCATAACCTCCTGGCAGCGTGTTCTGCCTTTGGACAGAAGGCGCTCTGGAAAGCAACAATGTAAGAAACACTGGAAACATTTTGAGGTCTTTAAGCTTTCAATGAATTGGAATTATAGGAATGAATTGGCAAACTCGGCTCAAGAAATTTAATGAAGGAAGTGAGAAGGGAATCTATGAGAAAACCCGAGTGAGATCACAGTGCGGATGCTGAGGGACGAGGGAGTAGCAGGGAGGGAAAGATGAGGTAGGAAATATAAAGTCCTCAGTGTTATCATTTCAGGTTATCTCTCCTGGGCCCAACACATACCTCCTATTACAAAGAAGGCACCGCAGCGCTCTACATGTCATCTAAAATTTTGACAGACTTCAATAGATGTGTAGGTGGAGAGTCATTGACTGAAGGCATGAGGACCTGGCATGGAACCACCAGTGCCTTTCTACGGGAAAACTCACAGAAATTAATGAATGGACCCCGTCCTACACAAGTAAAGGCCTCCCCACCGCTGAGCACATATAAACGGAATACAGGGCCCCGACCCTGGAGGTCATGCTCTCTTCCCACAGCCCCTCTCAAAACTGCTGATTTCATGTTATTGGTTATTGATTTATTATTAGTATTTTGTTTGTTCTTTCTTGTTTACTCAGTGTCGTTTGATTACTCATTTGTTGTTTTTGTTGAGTGCGGTCTTTCAAAGATTCTGTTGTGTTTCGTTGTATTTACTGTGGATTTTCATGTGGTTATGTGTATATACTTCGGTAATAAATATAGATTAATCTTTCAAGTTTGAACTTTAGGGAGAGGAATCCATTGGGCGAGACGTGGATGTTGTTTCACACCGTTGTGTAGGAGACGAAAAATTTGAGGCCCGCAGCTTTATTATCTGGGACAGGTTTGTGGAAGAAGACGGCACCAAACGGAAAGCTTATGTATTGACATACAAGAAAAGAATCCGTGGAATTCATTGCTGACGAAGCCAAGACATTTGGTATATTAAAAGCGGATGGCTCTATAGGTAAAGTAATTAGATATATTTAAAGCGGACGTAAGTAAGTTATTAAATATTAAGAGTGACACACTTTATGGGAAGACGGCAGGAGAACAGGATTAGGAGGGATAATAAATCAGCCACGATGTAATGGAGGATCTGACTCCAGGGGCCGAATGACATAATACTGTTCCTATGTCTGATGATAGAATGGGGGAACAGACTCCATTGGCCGAATGACATAATATTATTCCTATGTCTGATGATGATCACCCGACGGAGAATCTCACCAGGTCCCTCAACACCAGCTCCATAGCAAAGAAAGCCCAGCAGCATCTCTACTTTCGGCGAAGTCTGAGGAAAGTCCATCTCCCACCCCCTCATCTGCATCACATTCTAAAGGGATTGTATTGAGAACATCCTGAGCAACTGTATCACTGCTTGGTTCGGAAATTGCACCATCTCGGATCGCAAGACACTGCCGCAGATAGTGAGGTCAGCTGAGAACATCTTCGGGGTCTCTGTTCCTGCCATTACGGACAATTACACTACACGCTGCATCCACAAGGGAAACAGCATTATGAAGGACTCCATGCACCCCTGATAAAACCACTTCACCCTCCTGCCATCTGGGAAAAGGCTCCAAAGCATTCAGGCGCTCACGAAAAGACTATGTAACAGTTTCTTGCCCCAAGCTATCAGACTCCTCAACACTCAAAGCCTGGACTGACACCTTGCCCTACTGTCCTGTGTATTATTTATTCTAATGCCTGCACTGTTTTGTGCATTTTATGCAGTCTAGTATAGGTCTGTAGTCTCGTGTAGCTTTCTCTGTGTTCTGTTGTTCAGTTTTTTTTTAATTACGTAGTTCGGTCTAGGTTTTTTTTGTACGGTGATATGCAACACCATGGTCCTGAAAAATGTTGTCTCGTTTTTACTATGCACAGTACCAGCAGCTGTGGTCGAAATGAAAGTGAAAGCTGACTTGACTTGACTTGAGAATGGAGGAGCAGTCTCCATGGGCCGAATGAAAAAATACTGTTCCTATGTCTGATGCCGTTATACGCTGATAGCATTGATTCTGAGATATGAATATGGATCACTGTGTCCAATTGATCAAAGAAGGTTTAACGAATTGTTTCAACTGCAGTAATTAAACTGAATTAATATTACTTTGAAGTGAACTGTGCACTAAACCTCTGCACTATATTAGAGATTGACTGGATAAGGTGGATGTGTGGAGGCTCCTTCCTATCATGGGGATAGCCAGGTCCAGAGGGTGCAGCCTCAAAATTGAGGGGTAACCTTTCAAATAGGTGGTAAAGAGGATTTTTTTTTAGCCAGAGAGTAGTGAGTCTATGGAATCCTCTGCCACAGACTCTGGTGGAGGCCACGTCAGTGGGTATATTTAAAGTGGAAATTGAAAGTTTACTCATAGGTCAGGGCACCAGCGGTAATGGCGAGAAGGTAGGTGTAAGGGGTTGAATGGTATCTGGGATCAGCCGTAATGAAATGGCAGAGTCGTTGGACTGAAAGGCCTAATTCTGCCCCGGTCTTATGGTCTTACACCAATCTCCTTCTAGCATCTCACATCACCACCCCTCCCCCCACCAACACACCTTGCCCCTCTCCTGGTCTCACCTGCCTTGTAATCCACCCCCTCCCACTGGCTTCTGCCCTTTATTTCAAGTCAAGTCAAGTCAAGTCACTTTTATTGTCATTTCGACCATAACTGCTGGTACAGTACATAGTAAAAATGAGACAATGTTTTTCAGGACCACGGTGTTACATGACACAGTACAAAACTAGACTGAACTACATAAATAAACAAGACAGAGAAAGCTACACTGGACTACCGACCTACACAGGACTGCGTAAAGTGCACAAAAAAAGGTGCAGGCACTACAATAAATAATAAACAGGACAACAGAGCAAGGTGTCAGTCCAGGCTCTGGGTATTGAGGAGTCTGAAAGCTTGGGGGAAGAAACTGTTAAATAGTCTTGTCGTGAGAGCCCAAATGCTTTGGAACCTTTTCCCAAACGGCAGGAGGGAGAAGAGATTGTATGAGGGGTCCACAGGGACCCTCATATTGCTGTTTGCTTTGCGGATGCAGTGTGTCATGTAAATATTCGTGATAGCAGGAAATGAGATCCCAATGATCTTCTCAGCTGACCTCACTATCCACTGCAGGGTCTCGTGATCTGAGATGGTGCAATTTCAGAACCAGGCAGTGAAGCAGTTGCTCAGGATGCTCTCAATACAACCCCTGTAGAATATGATGAAAATGGGGGGTGGGAGATGGACTTTCCTCAGACTTCGCAGAAAGTAGAGACGCTGCTGGGCTCTCATTGCTCTGGAGCTGGTGTTGAGGGACCAGGAGAGTTTCTTCGCCTGATGAACACCAAGAAATTCGGTGCTCCTAACGATCTCTACCGAGGACCTGTCGATGTTCAGCGGGGAGTGGTCGCTCTGCGCCCTCCTGAAGTCAACAACCATCTCTTTTGTTTTGTTCACATTAAGAGACAGGTTGTTGGCTCTGCACCAGTCCATTAGCTGCTGCAACTCCTCTCTGTAAGCTGACTCGTCATTCTTGCTGATGAGACCCACCATGGTCTTGTCATTGCTGAACTTGATGATGTGGTTCGAGTTGTGTGTTGGAGCACAGCTGTGGGTTAGCAGAGTGAACAGCAGTGGACTGAAAACACAGCCCGTATTCAGTGTGATGGTGTTGGAGATGCAGACTGACTGAGGTCTTCCAGTCAGGAAGTCTAGGATCCAGTTGCTGAGGGAGGTGTTTAGCTTTCCAATCAGTTTCTGAGGGTGATTTTGTTGAATGCTGAACTGAAGTCTATGAACAGCATCCAAACATATATGTCGTTTTTGTCCAGGTGGGTTAGGGCCAGGTGTTGGGCGGTGGCAATGGTGTCATCTGTTGAGCGGTTGGGACGGTATGCAAACTGCAGGGGGTCCAGTGGGGGGGCTGCAGGGTCTTGATATGCCTCATGACGAGCCTCTCGAAACTCTTCAGGATGATGGATGTAAGTGCAATGGGATGGTAGTCACTTGGGAAGGACACTGAAGACTTCTCTGGCACAGGGACGATGGTGGCGACCTTGAAGCATGTTGGAACTGTGGCGCTGCACAGTGAAATGTTGAAGATGTCAGTGAGAATGTCTGCCAGATGGTCTGCACATCCTCTGAGCACTCTATCAGGAATGTTGTCTGGCCCAGCAGCCTTCTGTGGGTTGACCCTGCACAGGGCTCTTCTCGTATCGGCCACAGTGAGACACAGCACCTGGTCATTTGTAGAAGAGGTGGACATCCTCGCCACCATGTCATTTTCTGCATCAACCCAGGCGTACAAGTTATTCAGCGCATCTGTGAGGGAAGCATCACCTGCACAGTCAGGTGATGTTGTCCTGTAATTGTTGCTGTCCTGTATGCCCTAGTCGTAGTACTGATGGAGGTTCTCAGACTGAAATATCAAGTCTCTGCTGAGTTCCTCCAGCATCTTGTCTGTGTTTGCCTCAGTCCATGTATTGATTAGACTAATCAACCAGGTACAGTAGAGGAAAATACAAAATCGAAGAACAGATGAAGAGGCAACGGCTGCTGGTAGACTAGACGAGTGTGAATTTTTCAGGAACCAGTGATGAGAAACAAAAACTAAAAAGAACAAGGATAAAACAGATAAGTCGACTCAATAATTTGCATTGGTGTTCATAGTGGGGACACAGCAAGCATCCCACAGATATTTAATGATGACATTTCAACATTGTGCAATAATATGTAACAATTGCCATCAGGAGGGAAAATCTAATGGGACTAAAAGTAAACACTACCAGGTCCCAATGACCTGCACTCAAGGGTTTCACAGAGGGTGGCTGGAAAGAAAGTGCTGATAAATTGTAGTAAAACTCACTGTGTGCCAGGAAGTTCTCAGTGGAGTGGAAATCCATTGTTGAAATAGGGCGGAAGACAAAACCAAGTAACTGTGGTCCTGTTAACTTCACATCTATGGTTGGTGAGGTGCAGGAGTCTGTAATAAATGCAGAAATAACAATTTATTTAGTAAAGATTTATGTGATCAAATGAAATTGATGTAGCGACCCACTTTCTGTGCAGGCGAACTGGCTCACAAATAGCCCACTCGTGGGGAAAGATTTTGGTATTGCACCTCTGACGTCATTTCTGCCCGGAGAGGGCAGGAGCAAGGGATTAAAAAGCCAGCGCCGTGAAGTTTGAATCAAATAGTGTCGAAACGACTTACTGACTGTGTGTTGTTGTTTCCAGCTCTGTACGTAGTACATTGCTACATTGACATATTTTAGTGATCTGCCGACCTAAAGGAAGGTGTGAGGTGGGAGTTCTCTTGAAGTCGAGAACCACCTCCTATGTCTTGTTGACACTGAGCAAAAGGTTACTTGCCTGGTACCAGGCCTGAAGCTCTTCCACTTCCTCCGTACGCAATCTCATCGTTGCTGATGATGAGCCCCTCCACTGTCCTCTCACCAGCGAACATGGCAATGTAATTACTCGGGTGTTTGGCTCTGCAGTCATCTTTGAGCAGAGTATATAGGAATGGTCTCAGCACACAGACCTGGGAAACAACTCTGTTGAGGATGAAAATTAAGAAACCAGTCAAGGACAACACTGTGTGGCCTAATCTCCATGCTTCAGTATTCTTTTAAACAGTCTGACTGAGAGGCGTTCAAGGAGGCTGCCACAAACAGAGCAGACACAGACCTCAAGGAGTTTGTCTCCTCCGTTGTCTACTATATCTCTAAATGTATTTTGACATTGGTACCCCAAGAACAGTCATCTCACAGCCCACCAGAAGCCCTGGTTGAGTGCAGAGGTGCTCTCCCAAACAAAAGTCCAGGACATTCTGTGAAGAAGGCTGAGAGGAACCTAACAGAATAAACAGATTTTTTTCAGGCTGGGATGATGTAACTAGTGGAGTGTCCCAGGGACCACTTCTGTGCTGTCAATTATTTACTATTGATACAAATGATCAGGAGGATGGGGCAGAGAGTAAGGGATCCAAAGATGTCAATAATGGGGAATGTGGTGGGGACATGCGATGGGATATTTGGTCTCCGGAAGAGGATAGGGAGAAGCTGGCTGAGTAGAATACTTGGTAAGTGGAATTTAATGTGGGAACATGTGATAGTGTGAGCAGATATAGGATGAGTAATTAAACTATAATTTATGTGGTTCCTTCAGGTTGTTACAGACAGAGGTGGTAATTGGACCAATTCCCACTACATATTAAAAGCTCCCAATGATGTGCACCTCAAATAGCCTCTGACAACCAAGTGCAGCTCCAGGGCATGACATGCGCCTCAGCTATTAAGCTCAGCAGAAACATTTTTACCAGTTTTCTTAAAACCAGTCTCTTTGGGCAGATGGGGTTTCTTTCATGTGGTTGGCAGCTTATCTAGGAGAAGCAAAATTCTGATCTCAAATCTCTGCTGAATTATGGCTGTACCGACTCATGGGGAAGACTTTGGGAGGAAAAAAACCCAAGGAAAAAAATCTGGAGCTGGAGTCCCTCAGGCAGTCCTACATTCAGTTCAACACTGACTGGCAACTCCAGTGGCGCTGCTGGTGCCAAACTGTATCCGTCTTTGCCGTTCCTTTGAGTTCATCCAATGCATAGAAAGGGGGAGCTCGCTACATTGGCGACAGTTTGCTCTCCATATTATTCTGCCCAGGCTTGTGCATCTGATCAGCTACAACACAACATACATGGTCTACCCTGACCAAAGGAGGCCTCTCACAGTATTATTGTGCAGAGAAGTTGTAAGTGGGAAATTGAGATAGTGCAGGTGTCCTGCACAACAAAATAGAGATGGGTTTAGCGGGAGGTTCATTAGATCAGACATGTACAAGGTCCAGAAAGTGAATAGTGCACTGACATTTATTGATGCAGAAACAGACAAGTGTTGTTACAGTGTCAGACCATAAGATAGAGCAGCAGAATTACCCATTTGGACCATTGAGTCTGATCGGCAATTTCATCATGGCTGATACATTTTGCCACTTAGCCCCAATCTCCTGCCTTCTCCCCGTATCCCTTCATGTCCTGACCAAACAAAAATTTATCAACCTCTGCCTTAAAAATACCCAAGGACTTGACCTCCATAGCCTCCTGTGACAAGGAATTCCATAGATTCCCATAGCCCCATCTTTTAATATACTTTTTTCCCCTCCAGTCCTATTGAAATGTCTCAGCTCGAAATGTTGTCTGCTCTCTTTTCCATAGCTGCTGCCTGACCTGCTGAGTTGCTCCAGTATTAAGTGTTTTGTTCCACAGATCCACCACTCTTTGACTGAAGAAACTGCTGCTCAGCTCCTTTCCAAAAAGACTGCCCTCAGTTCTTAGACTCCCACTCTTTAGGAAACTTTCTCTCCACATTCAGGCCTTTCAAAACTCAATAGGTCTCAATGAGGTCATCCCTCATTCTTTGAAATCTAGTGCGTAATACTCCAAATGTGCCTCACTAGTGCCTAATAAAACCTCAATATTTACCCTTGATTTTTTATTTAGTCCACTCGAAATGAATGTTAAGATCGCATTTGCTTTCCTCACCAACTCGACCTGCAAATTATGCTTTGGGGAATCCTGAATGAGGTCTCCTAAGTCCCTTTGTACCTCAGATTTTTGAATTTTCCCTCCATTTAGAAACTAGTCCACACCTTTATTTCTTCTACCATAGTGCATGACCGTAGACTTAAGCAACACTGTATTCCATCTGCCACTTCTTTGCCCATTCTTCTAATCTGTCTGAATCCCTTTCCAGCCTTTCTACTGAATCAAATCTGCTGCCTCTCTGCCATCTTCGCATCATCGTCCATGTCACTGATATGTTGATAGCTCCTGGACTGGTCAGGGCCTGAAGGGTTACGGGGAGAAGGCAGGAGAGTGGGGCTGAGAGGACAACTGAATCAGTCATGATGAAGTGATGGAGCAGACTCGATGGGCCAAATGGCCTAATTCTGCTCCTATATCTGGTAAAAAGAAGCCGTCCCAACACAGACGCCTGGGCAGAGCATGACTAATTACTGGCAACAAACTGAAAAAGGCTCCCTTTGTTCCCACTTTTTGCCTCCTGCCAATTGGCTTCTGCTTTATCCATGCTAATATTTTTCCCATGGTATCTTTGGCAGTTAACTTGTTTAGCAGCATCATGTGTAGCACCTTGTAAAAGGCCTTATGAAAATCCAAATTCCCTAACATCCACTGATTCTTCTTTGTCTATCTTGCTTGTTAGTTCTTCAAATAATTTCAACAGATTTGTCAGGCAAGATTTTCCCTTGAGAAAATTCCTTGAGGTTTTGGCCCAAGTACCCGAAAACCATAACAATTGCCTCCAACATCTTCCCAATCACCCTGGTCAGATTAACTGCCCTATAATTTTCTTTCTTCTGTCTCTCTTCCTTCTTGGAGCAATATTTGCAATTTCCTGTTCTTCTGGAACCATGCCGGAGTCAATTGATTCTTTAAACATCATTACTAATGCATCCACAATCTCATCAAGCACCTCTCTTAGAATCTCAGGGCCCAGACCATCTACTCCAGGTGATGTATCTACTCTCAGACCTTTGAATCTCCAAACAACATTCTCCCTGGTAATGACAACCTCACACAGTTCCTACCCTAGCACACTGCAAGTGCCTTTAACAACAAAGACTGACGCAAAATACTTAATCAATTTTTCCACCATTACTACCACTCCAGCATAGTTTTTAATGGTCCAATATGTACGCTTGCCTCTCTTTAACTTTGTATTCCATATTTTCTTTCTTAATGACTTTAGCTGACTTATGCTCGCTTTGAAAAGCTTCTGAATCCTCAAATGTCCCACTGATTTTTACTCTACCATATGCCCCCTCTTTGACTTTTATGTTGGCTTTGACTTCACTTGTTCGCCACGTTTGTGTCATCTTGACTTTGGAATACTTCTTCCTTTTTTTGATGTATATATCCCATACCTTCCAAATTGCTTTCACAAATTCCAACCATTGTTGCTCTGCCACCATACTTGCCTGTATTCTTTTCAGATCAATTTTGGTCAGCTCCTCTCTCATACCCCTGTGATTCTCTTTACTCTATTGTGCACAGTGATGGATTTGGGGAGGTTAAAGCAGGTCTGGACATACACTGTGAATGGCAGAGGTCCTAAGGAGTCTGAATGAACAGGAGAAATTTGGGATACAGGTATATAGTTCCCTGAAAGTAGCAACATAGGTAGACAGTGTTGAAGAAGGTGAAGAACCTGCATACATTTATTGTCCAAGGCACTGAGAGGAGTTGGGACATCACATTACAGTCTTAAAATTCATTAATTAGGTCACAGCAACAGGACCCTGTGCAGATTTGGACACCGTACTGTAGGAAGCATGTCATTAAGCTGGAAAGCTGCAGAAAATAACCACAGGAATGTCGCCTGAACTGGGGGCTTGAGTTACAAGGAAAGACTGAATGGGCTGGGACTGCAGTGAAGGAGGTTGACGAAGACCTTGTTGAAGTTTATGGAACTATTAGATGTGTTAGAGCAAGAAGGCACATGGACTCAGGGAAATTTGCTAGAATATATTCAAAATGTGACTGCCCATGTGAAGGAAATGGAGCTGGAGATGGATGGACCCAGGATCAACCAGGATGCTGAGACCAGAGATTCAGTGAGTTGGTCACATGTGAGGTCAGGCTGCAGATTGTTGTGTGACCACCATGATGGAAGGGGTGCCGGAGATGTTCTCCTTCACCACGATGTGCAGGAGATTCTGTGGCAGCAAGGGAGATGCCAGGATAGTGTGTCACCTCCATGGTATCAGGGTCAGGGACATCTCAGATGTGCAGGATTTCCTAAAGATAAACATAGTGTTTGCGTTGGTGGTAAGGAAGCCAAATGCAATGTTAGCATTCATTTTGAGAGGACGACTACACAGAAGCAAGGATGATTATACAGAACGAATATACTACTCAGAAGCTGAGGATTGATAATGGAGTTTAGAAGAATGAGGGATCATCTCATTGAAACCACTCCAATACTGAAAGGCCTAGAAAAAGTGGATATGGGGAGGATGTTTTTTTATATTGGGGGAGTCTAGAGTCACAGCGCTCTGCCTCAGAATAATATTACACCACTTTAGGACAGAGATAAGGAGAAATTACTTTAGTAAAGGGTAGTACACCTGTGGAATTCATTGCCACAGACAGATGTGGACAAGCCATTGGATATATTGTAGACAGAAGTTCTTGATTGTGGAGTTATGGACAAAAGGGACAAGAACAGGGTTGTGAGGGATAAGAGTCCTGTCATGACCACTTATTCCCAGCAGACTGTATGGGACAAATGGCCTAATCCAGCTGCTCCGATGGTCCGGGCGCAGCTGCAGAACATTTCAAAGGGAAGGTTGATCAGCCGGACATCATGAGAAATGGTGCATGTTAGTACTAAAAACATAGGGAAAAGGGGGAATGTGGTCCTGTACAGATAACTTACAGAAATAAGAGAGAAAATAAAAAGCAGAACCTGCAGAGTAGTAAGCTCTGTATCACTCCCAGTTGATATAGAACGATGAATTAGATGTGTTAGAGCAAGAAGGCACATGGACTCAGGGAAATTTGCTAGAATATATTCATATATATTAATATATTCATATATTCATATATGAATATAGAACTGATGAATGTGGACAGAGATCCTTTTTCATGGATCAAAGGGACATCTGCTAGGGATGGGTGGAGAGAAAATCTCACTCCCATGGACTTCTATGGACGGGGCCACTTTTTCCATCCTAAAACTGGAGGGGTTATTTTTAAAGTGACAGAGAGGTGGTGTTAGAGGATCTGAAGAGTGAGGAGATGGAGGCAGATAAAATTATCCAAGTCATACAGAGCTTAGAGAGACACAGACTGTTACCGTTGGGTGTCTAAAACGAAAGGGATTAGTTTTAAGATGAGAGAATGGAGATTTAAAGGGGATCTGCAGGGTAAATATTTCACGCAGAGAATAGCTGGTATCCCAAATGAGCTGCCAGAGGAGGTGGTGGAGGCAGAAACAAACAAAGTCTCTGTTGATGAACACTTCCCAGCAACCTGTCGTTACTGTGTTCATCCTGCCCTGGTTTAACTTCCCCGTGCGGGATCATTTGTCGTTTTCCATCTGTATTAATGATCTGCTGGAGAATGTGGTAAACTAGATCGTTATGTTTGCAGATGACACCAAGATTAGGGATGCAGTGTACAGGGAGGAAGGCTAGCAAATTTTGATGTGGGATTCGGACCAGCTTGAAAAATGGGCTGAAAGTGGCAGTTGGAACTTAATGCAGACGAGTATTACTTGTGTACAACAAGTTTAAGGAGAGGTGAGTGTGTGATTAAATTGGATCTGAGGAAAAACTTCCTCTCTCCCCAGAAGGGAACACACTGCCTACAAGGCCGGTGCAGGCTGGTATTTAAGGACCATCTGAATGAGCATTTGGATCACCAGTGCAGGGTAGGAGACAGACCAAGTGCTGAGTTACTGGAGACAGAACCTGGAACACTGAATTTCAGGAGGACTAAGTCTCTATTCATTAAAACTCACCAGGAAGCTGTCATTCGCTGTGTACATCTTGCCTTGGTTTAACCTCCCAAAATAGAGTCAGTGATTTATACAGAATTGAAACCGTCCCTTCGGTAAAACTCATCCACGCTGTCCAAGTTGTCTCCCAACTCGTCCCATCCGCCTACATTCCGCCCCTATCCCTCTCAAACTTTCCTGTCCGTTTAACTGTGCTTTAAATATTGTACTTGGCGCAGAGAGCCGGTGCGGTGAGGCGCTGACAGACACTCACTGTTCCGTGGGCAGGAAGAGCAGAGGCCGATTCCCACAGTGGAGACCGAGTCCACTTCACCGCAGACCCGCCATCGCTGTTCGTTTCCCGGGCAACGTCGTCGCTGCAGGAATGCACTCCATGACGTCAGTGCGCAACAGGTCGGCTTCTCGTATGTCACGTGATCGTGAGTCAATCAGTGGAGCCGCAGGGAAACTTTCGAACATTGTGAATAGAATGAGTATAGAGGGGAATATCCAGGAACGGTGACACCCCCACCCCCAATCCCACGGTAATTGACTGTGTTTCAAACTGCAATAATCACATTTTAATTTGACACCTACACGGGAAAATCTGCAGAATTTGACGCTCTACGGTCTTGTAAATACTTGATGTTTGCATTTCGTATATTTTTTTGTAAACAATCGTTTGCTGTTTTGGGGAAAACCCAACAAACACTGTCACAGTCAAAGTAAGTGATTATCAACATATGCATATGTCACTTTACACTACCTTAATATTCATTTCCTCTCAGGGATATACAGGAAAATATATACAATGGAATTTATGAAAACTATAAACAGTAAAGACTGACAGTCAACAAATGAGCCAAATAAAACAGATTGTGCAAATAATAAAAAATAATAATACTGAGAACATGAGTGGCAGAATACTTGAAAGTGTCTCTGTAGTTTATGGAATCAGTTCACTGAAGTTTTCCACACTGTTTCAACAGCAGGACTAATAACTCCTAAGGGTAATAACTCTTCCTGAAGATGGTGGTGTGGGTCGTAAGGCTCCTGTACGTCCTTCCCAATGGCAGCAGCGAGAAGAGAGCATGAAGTAGAGGAAGGCTGCCCTTGATGATGGATGTTGATTTCCTGTAGCAGCACACCATGAAAATGAACTCAATGATGGGAGGGCTTTGCCTGTGATGAACTGGGCTGTATCCACTATTTTATGTAGGCAATTTCTGTTCCTGGGTTTTGGTGTTTCCATATCAGGCCGTGCTGCAACCAGTCAGGATACTGTCCACCGTGCATCCATATAAGTTATATCAAAGTTTTGGATGTTATGTCGATTATACACAAACTTCTAAGTAGAGTCACTGCCGCTCCTTCTTTATAGTGGCACTTACTGTCCGTCCCAGGACAGATCCTCTGAAATGATAATGACAGGGAATTGAAAGTAACCGACTCTCTACTCCAGTACCCTGATGATGACTGGCTCATGGCCCTCCTGTTTCCTCCTCTTGCAGAGAAGGATCAGCACTTTGTTTTGCGGATGTTGAGTCAGAGCTTGTAGTCGTGACTCCATTCAACCAGATCCTCCATCTCCCTCCTGATGGGAAATTTGTCACCACCTTTGAATCATTCAGCAACAGTGGTGTCATCTGCAAACATAAATATGGCCTTGGAGTTGTACTTAGCCACACCATCACCAAGCACCAGGCACACAGCCTTGTGGTTCACCAATGCTGATGGTCACTGTGGAGGTGGTGTTGACTTTGAATGTGAAGTCCTTAACCATGGCAGGGGTATAGATATTACAACTGTGGGAGAAGACTACATTAAAATCGGCAAAATATTAGACAGAAAATTACAACCCATTTCCAGAAAAGTTGGGATATTTTCCAAAATACAATAAAAACAATAATCTGTGATATGTTAATTCACGTTACCTTTAAATAAAACTTTAACTGACAAATGTACAATCAAACGATTTTCAATAGTTTTACTGACCAACTTAATTTTATTTTGTAAATATGCACAAATTTAGAATGTGATGGCTGCAACACACTCAACAAAAGTTGGGACAGAGGCATGTTTACCATTGTGTTACATCGCCTTTCCTTCTAATAACACTTTTTAATCATTTTGGAACTGAGGATACTAATTGTGTCAAATACCAAAGGACAGGTATTTAAAGTGAGAAGTTGTGGGTTCAAAGGGCATGTGAGAGGTAGGATTTTGACCCAGAGAGTGATGGATGACTGGAATGCAGTGTTCGTAACAGCTCTTAACAGATTTTTACTTACCAAATGGTTACCTGCTGTCTCCTGGACAGCTATGTTGGAATATGCATCTCAGACTTTCACAAATATCTTCCTGTGAATTGACAATAAACAAAGAACAGTGAATTCAGCTTGCAGCTCTGTTATCTCAGACGATTGACATTGTTGCACATGGAAGAATTCCTCAGCATGTTTTCCAGAGTGCTTTTGCACTGAAAAGGGTTCAGGTATGAGGACAGGTGCAATAAAATAGTTGAGAGAATGACACACTCCAATCCTCATGGAGGGATCAGAAATTAAGTGAGGGAGCTATTTTAAGTCCCTGGGTGTCAGTATATCCGAGGACCTAACCTGGACCCAACACATTGATGCAGCTATAAGGAAGGTATGTCGTCGGCTATATTTTAATAGGAATTTGAGGAGAATTGGAAGGTCACCAAAAACGCTATGCTTTTTTGGAAGCTTGACAAAGTTTGACATATTTTCTGAAAGACTGACAAATTTCTACAGATGTATGTTAGAAAGTATATTGACTGGTTTTATCGTGGCCTGATACGGAAGCATCGATGCCATTCTACGGGAGAGCCTGTAAGAAGGAGTACATTTGGCCCAGTCCGTCATTGGTAAACCAAACCCACTAATCCCTCCTCCCTAAGCCATGTCCAAATCCCTCCATCTTCATGTATCAGATCACCTCTCAGTCTCTGGAACTGCAGTGAAAACAACTATTTGATCACGCCTGTGGTGATAGTACACACCCTTTAAATGAGGCAGCATCTTGGTAAACATATTCTGAACCCTGTCGAAAGCCTCCACATCCTTCCAAGTGTGGGGTGACCAGAACTGTATGCAGTCTTCGAGACATGGCTCAACAAGAGTTTTACCAAGTTGGAACATGATTTTGAACTCAATACCTCGACTAATAAATGAAAGCATTCTGTAAGCCTTTCTGAACCAACATATCAACCTGTGTAGCAACTTTAAACTAGCAATGAACGAGGATGTCATGATCTCTCTGCTCAACAACACTCTAAAGGACCTTGCCCATAACGGTGTTCTGTCTCTTTGCATTTGCCCTACTGAGATGCAATTCCTCACATTTATCTGGGTCAAATTCCGTCTGCCAATTCTCAGGCTATATCTGCAACTGATCTATATTTTGTTGAATTTATTGCCACTCCCTTCTAATATCCACAGCTCCGTCAATCCTGGTATCGTTTACTAATTTACTACCGAACCCATCTACATTTTCATCCAGGCCATCTATATACATTACAAGCAGCAGAGATCGCAGAATAGATCCCTGTGAAACTTCACTAACCGAAGACCTCCAGCTACAAAAATTCCATTCAAACACTCCTTCTGTCTTTTATTGCGAAAGCCAGACAGCCAATTCCCTGCCGACCACATGTATCTGAATCTTCCGGATTACCCTCCCAAAGACAAAGACTTTGCCCAGCGCCTGACAATAGTCAATGTAGATACATGCACTGCCTACCCTTATCAAACTCTGTCCTGACCTTCGGAAAAATAGTTAACTATTTCATGCATCTATGACGTTATTTACTGAGTATAATTAAAATGACCTTATCAAACAAAATTAAAGTAAAAATTAAAGCTTGACAATAATTATTTCAGAAAGAATCAAAGACTCGGAAAGTTCAGATTTTCTCAGAAAGAACTTGACGTTGCTGTCTTTGAGCTGCTGTATCAGATTTTGTTCGGTTGTCCCCCTATGTATCGTGAGCCAGGGAGGGGAGACACCTGTAGTGGAGTATTCTGCAATGATGTAAATAGTTTCTATTTGGATAAACATTTTTGCCAAGAGTAATCAATGCACGGTGACCATGAACAAACAGTTCCTAACTCAGTGTATTCAACTGGGGATCGTAAGTCTTCACTGTCCTTGGGATCAATTCCACATATTTAACCATCAAATTTAATAGTATTGTTGCCAGGAGAAGTAAAAACCAAGATACACTTAAACCTCATCCATAACATGGACTCAAAATTGGCACCATCCACTGCAATCTGCGCAAACAGCCAATAGTTATGTATCTTATTCCTCACTCTGTTCTTAAAGAGTGGAGTGACATTTGTGATTTCCCAGTCCCCTGGAGCAATAACTGACTAATTATTCTTGCACTATTAATCCCTCCACATTCTCATCAGCCTGCGTTTGCTATACCCTTGGGTCATGTCCACCCACCTTCAAGAATTTCGACTCTCCAACTCTTTGTATGCACTATAATATTTACAATCACAATCAGGTGTATATATATTACTAAAAAGTTAAATAAGTAAGAAATCCGATGACAGATGGGAAGAGGCTATTCCTGAACCATTGAGTGTGTGCCTACAGGTTCCTGTACCTCCTCCGTGATGGTAGCAATGGGAAGAGGGCATGTCCTGGGTGGTGGCAGTCCTTCCTGATGGATGCTGCCTTTTTGAGGCAGCGCTCCTCAAAGATGTTCTGGATGCTATTATTTCATCCATACTTTTCTTTACTTCTATTGTAATTACTCAGCACATTATTCTACATCTTCTTCTGCATTATTATAGTTTTACCTTGTCCTACCTCATTGCACTTTGTAATCATCTGATCTGATTTGTCTCAACGGTATACATGCAAAGATTTTCACTCTATTGCGGTCCATATGGCAATAATAAAAACTTCCCATTTCCAATCTGTTGAACCGACTTCCCTGCTATTTAGTTAAAAAACTCTGTCTTCAGCCCGAGCTATGTGATTTGTCAGGACCTCAGTCCTAGCATGTTTCAGATGGAACCTGTCCAATCAAATCATATCCATCCCTCCCCAAAAGTGGAACCAAAGTAGCATGAATCTAAGCACTCTTCACTTCCTCCAGTCTTTCAGCCACACTTTTAACTCACCAAACTAATTGATCCTGTAACAAGCAGCATGCACTTTACATAACAATGCAGAGATTATTAACCTTTGATTCTGATTTTTATATTTATTTCTTAGCTGCTTAGCAGTCGCTTTTCCTTGTATATCCTACATCGTTGGTACTCTACCTAGACCAGGACCACTGTTTTTATTTTCGGTCCCACCAAATTCCTCTGCAGTTCATATTTGATGCCCCAAATCTATTATTTACTTATTTATTGAGATGCAAAATGGAACAGGGACTTCCAGCCCTTCAAGCTGTGACACCTAGTAAACCATGATACAAGCTATGTAATCACAGGACAATTTGTAATGACCAATTCCCAAGCCTGTTGGTCCTTGAACTGTGAAAAGAAACTCGATCAGTCGGGAATATCCCAAGCTTTCCACACAGAGGATGTTCAGAGACTCCAGATATGATGGGACTGGAAATGTTCTCCAAATTCCAGAACGGCCCAGTCACCCCACTCTTTTTTTTAGAATATTTTTATTCAGATGAAAAAAAAAAGATTTACAGAGAGCAACACATAGATGCATCTCAACATAACTTGTGTACATTCATATATTGTAATAAAATTGATCAAAATGTCATAGCATAACACATAAAGGTATACCAATCTGTAATCAAAAATTTAAAGATAGGTCATGCATCATAAAATAATTTTTTTTTATATATAAAAAAGTCAACCCCCTACCAACTATCAAAGAAAAAAGCTGATGGATGACAAAGGATAATTAGAAAAAAAAAACATATTCACTTAAGAAGAGAAGATAAAAATATACTTAAAAATCTGTGCACTGTTGAACTTTATAAATTGGAAAAGTAATTTAGGAAAGATCCCCAAATATCATAAAAAGATTCTTTCGAATTTAAGACTGAGCAGCGGATCATTTCTAAATTTAAATACGACATAATATCACGCAGCCATTGAAGATGTATAGGAGCGGTAGACTCCTTCCACTTAAGCAAGATTGCTCTTCTTGCTAAAAGAGAGGTAAAAACTAAAACCTGTAGGTTAGGAGTATTTAAAGTTATATCTTCATTTGCAATAGTACCAAACAAGGCAGTGAGGAGATTCGGGTCAAATTGGACCCTAAAATGTTGAGAGAAGGTGTGAAATACTTCCCGCCAAAACTTTTCAATTGTAAGGCAAAACCAAAACATATGAATTAAAGAGGCATCAGCAGAGTTGCATTCATTACAAATTGGAGAAACTTTCGGGTAAAAACTGCAGAGCTTCTGTTTAGAAATGTAAGCTCTATGAAACACTTTAAATCGTAGAAGAGAATGACGAGCACAGAACGATGATGTATTAACCCGTTTAAGAATTTTATTCCATCTATCATCAGAAATTTGACAATTTAGGTCATCCTCCCAAGCTTTTTATATTTTATCTAAAATGTCTTGTCTAGTATCAATCAACAATTTATAGATATCGGAAATAGAACCATTAACAAAAGGTTTTAAACTTAAAAGATCGTCCAGTAAATTTTTATCAGGACCTATAGGAAAAGTAGTTAATTGGAAATGTAGAAAATCTCTAATTTGAAGGTATCTGTAAAAATGTGATTTTGGGAGTGCAAAATTATTTGACAATTGGTCAAATGAAGCAAGGGATCCTGAGATAACAGGTCCCAATACACTTAATACCTAATTCATCCCAATCTTTAAAGAGTTTATCAGTCAGGGAAGGGATAAAAAATAATTAAGGAGAATGGGAGATGATAAAGAAAAATTCGGTAAACCAATTTTTTTTTTCTAAATTGAGACCAGATCCTTAAAGATTGCTTAACAATTATGTTACCTGTTGTTTTATTTGCTGAAAAGAAGAGTATGATCCAAGAAGAGAGACAATAGAGGATTCTTTTTACAGAATTATCTTCTAAGGAGATCCATGATGGGCAATCTTTACGATAAATATAATAGGACCAGAAAGTAATATTCCTTATATTGTCAGCCCAATAGTAAAACCTAAAATTGGGTAAGTCTAATCCACCCATCTCTGTATTTCTTTGCAGGTAAACTTTACTTAAACGAGCTTTTTTTTTATGATTCCAAATATAAGATGTTAAAATTGAATCTAAAGAATCAAAGTTGGTCTTAGGAATAAGAATAGCTAAATCCTCAAAAAGATACAAAAAATTAGGAAGAGTCTTCCTTTTAATCAGTTTAATTCGGCCAATTAGGGATAAAGAATGGGGAGACCATTTAGAAAGCGTCTTTTTCACATAATTCAGTAAGAGGTTTAAGTTTTCTTTAAATAAGTTTTAATAAATGAATTCCAGTTGGCCCTGGAAACTGCGGATGCATTGGTAATCATTTTCCAATGTTCCTTAGATTCAGGATTAGTTCCTGAGGATTGGAGAATGGCTAATGTTATCCCACTTTTTAAGAAAGGAGGGAGGGAGAAAGCAGAGAACTATCGACCTGTCAGCCTGACATCGGTCGTGGGGAAGATGATAGAGTCCACTATTAAGGATGAAATAGTGACATATCTAGATAGTGATAGGATTGGGCCGAGCCAGCATGGATTTACAAAGGGTAAATCATGCTTGACTAATCTGTTGGAGTTTTTAGAGGATGTAGCCAGGACGTTAGACGGGGGAGATCCAGTGGATGTAGTGTACCTCGATTTTCAGTAGGCATTTGATAAGGTCCCACATAGGAGTTTGGTGGGTAAAATCAAAGCTCAGGGCATCAGGGAGAAGACATTGACATGGATAGAAAACTGGTCGGCAGATTGAAAGCAAAGGGTAGCGGTGAACGGGTGTTTCTCGGAATGGCAGTTGGTGACAAGTGGGGTGTCACAGGGCTCGGTATTAGGACCACAGCTGTTTACAATTTACGTCAACGGTTTGGATGAAGGCATTGAAAATAGCATCACCAAACTTGCTGAAGATACTAAACTGGCTGGCATGTGATGCGGATTTTAGGAGAATTCAGGGTGAATTGGATAGTCTGGGTGAGTGGGCAGATACTTGGCTGATGACGTTTAATGTGAATAAGTGTGAGGTTATCCACTTTGGGAGTAAGAACAGGAAGGCAGATTATTATCTGAAAGGTGTAGAGTTAGGCAAGGGAGAAATACAAAGAGATCTAGGAGTCCTTGTTCATCAGTCACTGAAGGTGAATGAGCAAGTGCAGCAGGCAGTGAAGAAGGCTAACGGAATATTGGCCTTTATTACAAAGGGAATAGAGTACAAGAGCAAGGAAATTCTCTTGCATTTGTACAGAGCCCTGGTGAGACCACACCTGGAGTATTGTGTACAGTTTTGGTCTTCAGGGTTAAAGGAGGACATCCTGGCTGTAGAGGAAGTGCAGCGTAGATTCACAAGGTTAATTCCTGGGATGTCAGTACTGTCTTACGCAGAGAGGTTAGAGAGACTGGGCTTGTACACGCTGGAATTAAGGAGATTGAGGGGGGATCTGATTGAAACATATAAGATTATTAACGGTTTGGACAAGATAGAGGCAGGAAATATGTTCCAGATGCTGGGAGAGTCCAGTACCAGAGGGCATGGTTTGAGAATAAGGGGTAGGTCATTTAGGTCAGAGTTAAGGAAGAACTTCTTCTCCCAGAGAGTTGTGGGGGTCTGGAATGCACTGCCTCGGAAAGTAGTGGAGGACAATTCTCTGGATGCTTTCAAGAAGGAACTAGATAGGTATCTTATGGATAGGGGAATCAAAGGATATGGGGATAATGCAGGAAGCGAGGATTGATAGTGGTTGATCAGCCATGATCTCAAAATGGCGGTGCAGTCTCGAGGGGCCGAATGGTCTACTTTTGCACCTATTGTCTATTGTCTATAATTGAAGACTCTTCCTAAATTTTTATATCTTTTTGAGGCTTTACCTATTCTTATTCCTAATACCTACATTGATTCTCTAGGTTCAATTTTAACATCTTATTTTTGGAATAATAAACAAGTTCGTTTAAAAAAAGTTTACTTACAAAGAAATAAAGAGATGGGTGGACTAGCCCTACCCAATTTTATGTTTTACTATTGGGTTCCATTCTTAAGAAATGTGGAAGGCAGAAGATAGGAAACTAGGGGCCAGTTAATCTGACTTCAGTTGTTGGGACGATGTTGGAGTTGATTGTAAAGGATGTGATTTAGGGATTCTGGGAGGCACGAACAGCTTGTTGTAGGCACGGTTTCCTTGAGAAAATCTTGCCTCACTAATCTGTTGGAATTCTTTGAAGAAAGAAAAAAATAAGATAGATAGATATGTTGTTGTTGTCGACATGGATTTTCAGAAGGCTTTTGACAAGCTGCCAAACATAAGACTGTTTAACAAGCTATAGCAACCAGCTTTAACAACCCATGGTATTGCTGGAAAGATACCACCACGGATCAAGCAGTGCTGATTGGCAGGAGGAAAGGAGCGGGGAGAAAGGGATCCTTTTCTGATTCATTGCCCTGACTATTGTTGTTCCTCATGGGTTTGTGTTGTGACCAATTATAATGTTGTTGTATGACAATGATTTGAATGATGGAATTGATGCCCCTGATCATCTTATATACCTCTATTATGTCACCACTCATCCTTCGTCGCTCTAAGGAGAAAAGGACAAGATCATTCAAACTATTCTCAGAGGGCATGCTCCCCAATACCGGGATCATCCTCGTAAATCTCCTCTGCACCCTATCTATTGTTTCCACATCCTTCCTGTAGTGCAAGGCCAGAAGTGGGCACAGTAGTCCAAATGGGTCTGACCAGGGTCCGATATAGCTGCAATATTATCCTCTCGGCTCTTGATCTCAATCCCACTGTTGTTGAATGTCAATGCACTGTATGTCTGCTCAACCACAGTCAACCTGAACAGCAGCTTTGGGTGACCTATGGACTCGGACCCCAAGATCCCTCTGATCCTCCACACCGCCAAGAATTTTACCATTAATATTATATTGTGACATCATAATTCACCTACCAAAATGAACCACTTCACACTTTTCAGGGTTGAACTCCCGCCGCCAATTCTCAGTCCAGTTTTGCATCCTATCAATGTCCTGCTGCGAACTCTGACAGCCCTCCACACTATCCACAACACCCCCAACCTTTCTGTCATCATCAAATTTACTAACTCCTTCTTCTACTTCATCATCTAGATCATTTATAAAAATCAGGAAGAGAAGAGCTCCCGGAACAGGTCCCTAAGGCTCACCGCTGGTCACAGACTGCTATGCAGAATATGACCCGTCTAAAATGACACTTTTCCTTCGGTGGGCAAGCCAGTTCTGGATCCGCAAAGCAATGACCCCTTGGATCACAAGCCTCCTTAGTTTCTTAATAGGCTTTCCATGGAATGCCTTATGATTTGCATTGCTAAAGTCCATATAAACTATATCTACGGCTCTACCTTCATCAATGCGTTTACTCACATCCTCAAAATATGCAATCAGGCTCGTAAGGCACAACCTTCTTTGACAAAGCCATGCTTTCAATTTCTAATCATATTATACCTCTCCATATGCTTATAAATTCGACCTCTCAGGATCTCTCCATCAACTTACCAACCATCAACTGAAGTAAGACTCTCTGGTCTTTAATTTCCCGGGCTATTTTTACTTCTTTTGTTGAATAATGGAACAAGATCTGCAACACTCCAATCCTCCGGAACTACTTCTGTCCCCATTCATGAAGCAAATAACATTGCCAGGGGCTCCACCCCTCGCCTTCCACAGTCGTCTGTGTACCATTCACACTTATCCACTTATCCACCGGCACTCTTTGTTGGTCCTATTCTCTCACGTCTTTATTCACGTCCTTGTAGAATGCCTTGGGGTTTTCCTTAATCCTGCTCATCAATCCTTCATATGGCCGCTTCTGGCCTCAACCTTCTAGATCTCAATCATTATCTAGTCTTTTGAAACTTTCATGAGCTTTTCTTCTCCTCTTGACTAGATTTACAGGAGCATTTGTACCCCATGGTTCCAGTACCGTACCATCCTCTCCCTGTCGCATTAGAACACATTTCTTCAGCAATCCACACAAATATCACCTGAACATTTACCACATTTATGCCATACATTTCCGTGATAACCCTATCATCATATTTTGGCAATAAACTTTCTTGAACAAACCTAACAATGCCACCCCATCTAAACCCCTTGCTCTAGGGAGATGCCAATTGATTTTTGGGAAATTAAAATCGCCCACCATGTCAACCCTGTTATTATTGCATCTTTGATGTCCCTGTCATCTGAGTCACAGGGGCAGACTCTGTGCCAGAATTGCCACCATAGTTGCTTCCCCCATTGACTGTCTCCCCCAACAGTACTCTGCTTTGTTTTCAAAGCATTTTCATAGCACCAGACATGTTAGACTGCCTCCAACAACATAGTACCCTCACACAACGACCCACATTTCTACTTCATATCCAAGATCCACAAACCCTCCCGTTTCAATGAATTTCTCCCAGAGCCATAAACAGTGAGATCTCTTCCTAAAGGTAAATGCCTTTTTAAAGTACACTTGGTCTCTGTTTATTAACCCTGAGTTTTCCAGAGCCCAATTTATATTCAAAAGATTCAGAAGCAAAGTGGATCTACCTCAGTCTGCACAGGTGAATTTGACTTTCCTCCACTTGTTTAATTTGTGCATTGTTAACCTTCACCGAGAAATACACCAGCTCAACAGGTTCTGTAACTCAAGATCAAGTACAGACAAGCAAATAAAGAAATGTTCCTCCAAACCATGGTGCACTCAGGAAACATATACCCAAAAAGCACAGCACGTAAAACACACCATTACCACAAATAAATGAATAAAATAAAATTCATAATGCATGCAGTAGGCGGCACAGGTAAACCGTAAAGAGTAAACAGTAAACAATAAGCAGCACACTTTACTCGTGATGACACCTTTGTGGTGCGAGGATATTTATTAGGTTCTCAGCCTGAGGGAAGAGGTTGTTACCCAGTCTGGCAGTCGTAGTCCTGATGCTCCAACATTTCCTTCCTGAAGATTGTGGGTGTCAAAGAGATTGGCGGATGTGTGGTACGAGACCTGAACAAATTTATCTTTGTTATTTCACTAATGCTGCCCTCAAACCTTGTGAACGTTCGTTCTGTCGTTACTCCTTTGGCGGGTCCTGTCAACCAGCCAGTCCAGAATTCTTGCTGTCATGGAGAATGGGTGGGAACAGAAGCAGTTCTTGCAGTCTACTTTTCTCTAAGTTCATCTTTCTCCCTTTATGATACGTCATTCTTAAATCAGCTGAATAACAGTACTCAGGAGCACCAAGATAAGCAAGGCCACATGGTCGACAGGCACAAGTAGAACATACAAAGGGTGAAAAATATATATTGTTCATTCTGTATTTCTTTATGACTGCACATACAATATATCGGAAGACAGTACTGAGGAACGGTGCACTGTTTTGATGTACGTGAACAAGTGATGATGTGTAGAAGAGGATACATTAGGTCCTAATGTAAAAGTCTGGGTCAGTACGAGTTGTATTCAGATCTGTCACTGCGATGAGAGTACTGGAAATAAAGGTGCAGCAGATAAACACCAGTAAAATTATTAAACCTGATGTGGATATAAGACAAAGAACACAAGGAATTTATCAAGTTCAGACAGTGACCAGCCTCTGATCTCTGCTGGATGGTGGAACAGGTTTAGTAGTCCCACATGAAACCCTGAGGTACTAAAGTGTTTGAGATTATCACTCATCATTCACCCAAAATCTACTTTATGCCAACTGTCCTCTTGCTCCAATTGTTCTCTGGAGAACCTGCTCAGGATGGCCTAAGACAATTGCTCTGAGTATGTTTCCATCTTGGCCCACAGACACTTCATAACGCCAGTCCATGGGGTTAATTCAGTATTAAGCCCTGAAGCTGAGTGCTGCTTACCATATATAAAGTCACACTCTATAATGGAGTCTGCTTACAGGGGAGCTGGAAGCACTAGTGTCCGTAGATCAGTTTGACAATTGATTCTCTGCCCTGGTTTGCCAGTTGACTGCACATCAACTGGACTCAAAGAGCACAGGGCCAGTTACAGAGCGAGCAGCTGCTCTGCTGACAGAACAGCCTTTGGCAATCAGTGAGGAGCTTTTTCCACAAGCTCAATGTGAACAATACATCGGCTGAAAACACATGTCCACAATTACAACAAATAAAATGGTTTGAATTACTTAATAAAATAGATTTGGAGAAATATACTGCACAGAAAACAGGCACTTCGGCCAAACACAACCGCGCTGAGCAAGTTACCTGAATGAGCTTCTTATTTGCCCTCAATGACCCTCAAAACCTTTCTAATCAATGCACATGTCCAAATGTCTTCTAGATGTTATAAAAATGTCCATTAACTTAGTTTGTACTTAGTTAACCTGAGATCAGTTTAGCCAGAGGATTTCCCAGCTTGTGAACTGGGAAAATCTATGGAAGGTCACTCTCTCTTTTTGGACTCTATGGAAAGACAATGGTGGAGCACAGGGGCCGTCGGCTGAGTCGAATGCATGATTTACAGTTGTCCAGTTATGGGGATTTCCCTCCGCAGATACCTATTAGTCGCAATGAGAGATCAGACTTGACATCTATTGCACAAAGGCCAGCTCGTTCAGTTCATACAAAGTCTGGAGGGTAACATAGCACTCCTCGGCTGACGAGAAATAAATCTCAATAATTTATTCACGATGCCTCATGACCTCCCTTTTTTCCCTTCAGGAGCTGGGGTTTGGGTGCAAAGATATTAAATGGTGTAAAGTGCTGACCAGTGATTTGCTATGTGGAAGTGGGTGAGATGATTCTGCATTTACAGAAAAGCTGAGGTCATCCATTCATGGAATTTACAGTTTTTAACTTTCCATTTGTTTTACAGTACCCTGTGAAAAGCATCCACTTTATGTGACAGAAACCATAACAGATCATAAGTCTGTTGGTTGTTCAAACTCTATCTGCATACCTAATAGAGAAATGCCATCCTTACCCATTCTGGTTTTTCATCACTCTCATCCCTACATCTAGACTTATGGCTCTTAGCTGCCTCCTGACAAGCATTTTGATAGAATCAAGTCTCCAGTAGCTTGTCAGGACGGGGACAGGATTGGACCCAAATGGCACTGAAGTACTAGGGGTAGGACAGGATGGGAATGCCACGGCATGGAGCGGTTTATGCAGGCGGGGCTGGATCCCCGAGTTCGTGGCAGGGCAGGATGATCCCGGAGCTCGTGGCAGGGCAGGAGGACCCCGGAGCTCGTGGCGGGCCGCATGGATCCCGGGCAGGGCCGCCTCCCAGGCTATGAACACGGAGGCCTGGGCAAGGAGCAGACACCTGGGCAGGTGCAGGGCACAACCCTTAATGAACATTGGGTGGAAAGGGCAGAATCCCCGCCGGGCAGCGGCAGTCCAGCCGGGCCTGCCCGACGGAGGCAAGGGATCAGAAGGAAGCTGGGTCCAGGGTGAGCAGCAGGGCTACCGCGATACACCGGCAAATTTGCAAGGGCAACCGGCAGCGTGACAGCGCAGGCAAGGGGACTAAGGCGGAACAGCGGGACCAGCGCACACGAGAGAAGCAGGGGAACAAGACCAACCGGACAGAACAGATGCAGAACAGGCCGGCAACCAGGGCAAAACATGATTCCGAGCAGGCGGGCAACCAGGGAAGAAAAGGATTCCGAGCAGGCCGGCAACCAGGGAAAGTGCAGAATTCAGAGCCGGCAGCCCTGGTACAAAGCGGGTTAAACCGGCTTTGGAGTAGGACAACCCCACAACCAGACTAAGTCCCCGAGCCCCCAAAACCACCTGTCCCCTAATAGGCGACAGATGTGCCTCCTTAAGCCAAGACGATCCAAAGGCTCCGGGTGACATGGCTGGCAGCAAGGCCTAGAGTCGGGAGTGCGAAACCGGAGCAAGACCCGGAAGGCGGTCTCCGGGCCGAACCCTAATGTAGTTATCGAGAATGTTCGTTCTTCACCAAGGCTGTGGCAATTTAACAGCAGTTCTATTGGGATTTGAACTCATTCATTGCAGGGCCCGACGGCTGGATTACAGGATAGTAACTAACCCATTGTACTAAAACCCCATCGGACACAGCTCTGCTCAGGGTCACCTGCTTACTCAAGTCTCCACCTTTCAGTCAGAATACCTTGACAGGATGACTCAACTTTGGTACTGGCAGATCTAGTCCTTCCTTTCCAAAAAGCTGAAAGCTTTCTCCATGTCATATTTGAGAACACAATTAATCTGTTTTTGCATCTTATCTTCATTTCTGTAATATGACGGGCATGATGTCTCAAACAGAATTACAGGTCAATGAGTTGCAAGAAATTTGCAATGAAAGTCTGCATTACACAATAATCCATTTTGCTTTGGTATCTCACTACAAACTTTCGCAATGTTTCTGTTGACATGTTACTCTTTATTATATGTTACTCCACAACATCTACATATCTATCGACCTTATTTTTGTTTCTTTTTTTGAAGGAATTCTCAAGGAAACCATGCTGAGGACTGGCAGTTCGTTCCTCTAAGGATCGCGAAAACGCATCTTTTAAAATCAACTCCGACATCTTCCCAACCACTGAAGGCACATTCACTGGCCGCTAATTCCCTTTCTTATGCCTCACACCTTACTTAAAGAGTGGGGCGACGGGGGCATTCTGGAGTGCGGAGAACAATTCCACTCTAATCATGTTCGGAGTCTCTGTGCATCCTCTGTGTGGAAAGCATGCGATATTCCCAATTGCTCGAGTTTCTTTTCACAATTGAAAGACCAATTGGCTTGTGAATTGGTCATTTCAAATTGTCCTGTGACTACAGGAGGTTTCATCAGAGTTAACTGGGTGACAGAGCTTGAGGGTCTGGAAGTCCCTGTTCCGTTTTGCATCTCAAAAATAATAATAGATTTAGATAATCTGATCTGATCTGCAGAGGAATTTAGGGTGGAACTGGAAAAAAAACAGTGGACCTGGTCCATGTGAGTACCAACAATGTAGGAAGAACAAGGAAAAAGCGACTGCTGAGGGAATATAAGCAGCTAAGAACTAATTTTAAAAACCAGAAACAAGGGTTAATAAGCTCTGCATTGTTTGGTAAGCTACATACAACTTGATACAAGATCAATCGGATTAGTGATTTAAAAGTGTGGCTCAAAGACTGGAGGAAGAGAAGAGTGCTTACATTCATAGTACATTGCTTCCACTATTGGGGAAAGATGGAGATGATTTGATTGGACAGGTTCCAGCTGAAAAATGCTAGGACTGAAGTCCTGACAAATCACATAACTAGGGCTGTAGACAGTATTTCACTAAATATCAGGGAAGTGGGTTCAACAGATTGGAAATGGAATGATTTTATTATATCCATATGTACCGCAATAGTGAAAATCTTTGCATGTGTACTCGAGACAAATCAGATCATATCATTACAGTGCAATGCGGTAGGACAAGGTAAAACAATAATAATGCAAAAGGTGTAGAATAATGTGCGGAATAATTACAATAGAAGTAAGGAAAATTATGGATGAAATAATGGCATACAGGACATCATTGAGGAGCCCTGCCTCAAAAAGGCAGCATCCATCATGAAGGACCACCACCACCCAGGACATGCCCTCTTCCCATTGCTACCATCACGGAGGTAGTACAGGAGCCTGAAGGCACACACTCAATGGTTCAGCGATAGCCTCTTCCCATCTGTCATCGGAATTCTGACCTATTTAACTTTTTTATACTATTTTATAGACATCTAACTGTGATTTACTGGTTTTATTGTTATGTATTACGATGTACTGCTCAAGCATAACAATTTCAAGACATATAGCGGTGATATGAAACCTAATTATTTTGGTGAATATTAAAAAAGGATACAAAGAGTACTTCCTCAGATGTATAACGAGTAAAAGAGAGTGTAGAATGTATATTCGACCACTGGGAAATGACACTGGAGAAATAGTCAGATACGCTGAAACGGCAGAGAACTGTACAGGTACTTTCTGACAGTCTCCAGTATTTCCGACATGAAGAGCATGCCAGAAATTGAAGCCTGGGCCGCATTGAGTATAGTCACTATTAATAAGGAGAAATTGCTTGGAGAGTTGTAATTCCTGAAAGTGGATGGACAAGATACTAGGGTTTAGCAGAAAGAGGCTGAAGCAATTGTGGAGGCATTAATAGTGCAAGAATAATTAGTCAGGAATTAATCCACGTGACTGGGAAATCAGAAATGTCACTCTACTCTTGAAGAACACAGGGGGGGAAAAGATAGGAAATTATTGGCTGTTTACCAAGATTGCAGTGGATGGTGTACTTTTAGAGGCCATGTTACGGATGAGATAAAAGTGTATATTGGTTATTAATTCTCCTGACAGCAAGAGTGTTCACTTTGATTTGTAAATATGTGGATTTGATCTCCAGGTACAGTGAGGACATAAGGTCCCCAACTGAATACACCGAGATGTGAACTTTTTGTCCTTAGTCACAGTGCATTCATTACTCTTCACAAACATCTTTATGCAAATAGAAACTAATTGCGTCATTGCAGAATACTCCACTTGAGGTTCCTCCCCTCCCTGAATCACAATATATATGGGGACCACCACCGAAATGTGATTCAGCTGCTCAAAGAAAGCAACTTCGATTTCTTTGTCACAGGTAATTCTGAGTTTTCTGAGTCTTTGAGTCTTTCTGAAATAATTATTGTCAAGCATTAAATGTAGATGGGTTCATTGGTAAATAGGCAGATGATGAAACAATTGATGGAGCTGTGCATAGTGTAGAGGACTGGCAATAAATACAGCAAAATGTAGATCAATGGCAGATATAGGATGGGAAATGGCAAATGGAATTTGACCCAGATAAATGTGACGAATTGCACCTCAGTAAGGCAAATGCAAGACAGAACACTGTTATGGGCAAGGTCCTTTAAAGTGTTACTGAGCAGAGAGATCATGGCATCCTAGTTCATTGCTAGTTATAAGTAGCTACACAAGTTGATATGTTGGTTAAAAATAGGCTTACAACATGCTTGTATTTATTAGTCGAAGCATTGAGCTCAATAGTCATGTTCCTAATTTGTAAGACTCTCGTTGGGCGACATCTGGATTACTGCATTCAGTTCTGTTCGCCCCACACTTGGAAGGATGTGGAGGCTTTAGAGAGGGTGAAGAATATGGTTACCAAGTTGCTGCTTCATTTAGAGGGTGTGTGCTATCACAAGAGGCGTAATAATATGTTATTTTTACTGGAGCTCCAAAGGCTGAGGGGTGATCTGACAGAGGATTACAGAAAGATGGAGGGATTTGGACATGGTATAGGCAGGAGGGATTAGTGATTGGGTGTTTTTGATTTGCTTTTTAGCTAGTTCAACACAACATTGTGGCCCAATTGGCCTGGTGCTGTGCTGTAATCATTGTTCTATGTTCTCCTTAGTTCTCAAAGCATTTTCATAGCAAACTGACATGTTTGACAGTTACTTTGCAGCTGTAGATTAAATCCTTTGCAATTTACAATTTGCTATTTCTAAACTCAAGGTAAAGATTCCATTTAGAATTTTAAAGAGCAAATCTCTCACAATATCATTGAACATTAATGTCTCCTAAACTACACTAGCAGCAATGATGTTAAATTAATTTCGACATGCCATGTTCAAGAGATGTTCTTCTGCACACTATTGATTTAACATGTGTTAATTTGAGTTAATAACACCTTCCTGTCAGCTTAAACAGTCTGACATATCACATAAACAAAATGTTTTCACCCATAGAATTGCCAATGATCAGGTGACTTATATTTAAACTCTGGAAACCCTTGTGCATGAAAGTCGCTGCAGGTTCTGAGATTCACAAACCACCCTGCCTGGCACCAATAATCAATCCATGGTCAAAGTCACTAAGATCACATTTCTCTCATATACTGATGTTTGGTCTCAACAACAAATGAATCTCATGACCATTCCTGCATGCTTTTATGCATTAAGTTTCATCGACAGTATTGGATGATGAGATATGGGCACTAACAAGTGTAATGGGATGTATACGTGTTCCTAATAATGTTGCCACTGAATGTATTATGCTCTGCTTGGGCTGTCCTGAACCACTTCTCTGCAAGTGAGGTATTTTAGAAGTAGAATTTCTGATAAATTGGAAACAGTGCAACCATCCTCACACATGCAGCAATGTTATGACAATGTGTTTGATAATGACACTGATAGAAAGCAAAAGGACTGAACACCAGGGAGAATTTGCCCACCTTTTCCAAGCTACATGGAAATCACTCAAGAGGCTTTAAAATCTCTGCCTGTATTCCCTCAGGACTGCATTAAAATAGCATCCTAGAATTTCAACTGTTCACTAGATTGGGCCTCGAACCCACGCTATAGACTCAAGGAAAAAATGACACCACCTGGTCACACTTGACACTGTTAAGAACTCAGCATAGAAACAAATTTACGGAAATGGAATACAATCAGCTCAGCAAAGGCAGCAGTAGAGGAGCTTGCAGCACATACTGAATGGAAACTAAAACTTCTTACTCTCTGAGATTAAAGAAGAGAATCGTAATTTTAATATTATTCTATCCACAATTTAAGAGTGTTCTAAAGTAGTCTTCAAGGCTACCAGAGTCTGTACTTCTGCAGATAGTCTATTACCTTCAGAGACAGGTAACTGATTGTTCAAGACCATATGTGGGATCTGAATTCAGCACAGATATACTATAGCTATTGTTGCCTTTACAACTGATCTGGTTTACTGTCCCAGCTATCCGAACGTAAGTCATTGTTGTCATATAGTAGTATGTCTGTATTCTTTTTAACTATATTCTCAGTTTTCTGAAATATTCTACCTCTCAATTTGTAGTTTCCAAAAGTCATAGGAGTAGAATTAGGCCATTTAGACACAACGGGTCTGCCCCACCATACCATCTTGTCTGATCTAATATCCCTCTCAGCCCCATTTGCTTCCCTTGATCTGGAACCTTTCACAAACATATTAATGAATAAACTATCAACCTCTGCTTTGGATATCCCCAATTACTTAGCCTTCGCAGCCATCTGTGGCAAGCAATTCCACCGATTCCCCACATTCTGGCACAAGAAATTCCTTCTCATCCCTCTTATAAAGGGACATACTTCTACTCCAAGGCTGCACCATCTGTTCCCAAACTCTCCCACCACAAAGGACATCCTCTACTTCAACTCTATCTAGGTATTTCAATATCCATAAGGTTTCAATGTCTTTCTTTTCTCTTTACCAGAGCTATCAAAAGTGAGATCTCTTTCACCAGATCGCCTTCCAAAAAACACTTGTCTCCCTAGTGTTTGTCCTGCTGATTGTTAATAGTGAGTTTTCCAAAGCCCGACCGGCCAGTCGTATTGATGCCAGATTCATCACTGAAGAAGAGGGACATTCTATACAGGTAGGATTGTCTTACCTCCAATTCTTTAACATTGTTCAATGTTGAAATTGCCTGAAATCTCAACAATTGAACAGGGTCAGAAACTCAAGTTCAAATTCAAATTTCTTTACAGATATAGAACCAAACGAAACAACATTCCTCTGAAACTCGGTGCAACCACAAAACATTGATCGCACAAAGCACATAAAACTAAATATTGTCAAAAATAATTGAATAAAATATAATTCACAATGCATGCAGTGTGCAGTACATTAAAAAAAATAAACAGTAAAGAGATCACTGTCTTGTGATAAGACGTCGGGTGTGGCAGGGCATTCATTGGTTTTGTAACCGAATTTAAGAGGCAATTACCAGTCTAGCAGTCGTGGACCTCAAGCTCCAGTGCCTCCTTCCCGATGATTATGGGTCAAAGAGATTGTGAGCTGTGTGGCAGGGATCCTCAATGATGCTTTGGGCTCTTAACTAAATCAAATGTGTCAGATCATTAATATTCCAAACAACATTTTATTTAAAGTAAAATATCTATTTTTTTGAAATAATGAACATACTAAAAAGCGATACAAAACATTATTTTTTCCAAGTCAAATTGAGTTTATTCTCATTATCATAAGTTCATTGAGGTACGGGTTCAGTACAAAGGGAAATTTGCATGCAGCAGCATCACAAGGATGAAGGGACAAACAAAACAGAATATAGATTATGCATTAGCTCCATATTAAGTAATGTGATATGCAAAAATGTCCATTTGTCATCGCAAGTATATATTTTCAGAAGTTAATTGGCTGGAATAGGAATGAATGGGAGATTGGGTTGATTAGACAAAATAGATGAATGTTACTCTAAGCAGGCATGACCGGCAGTGCTGAAAACATTGACAATTACAATTTCCCATGAGAAGTTACTCACGGACAGTTATATAAAATCGTGTAGTTCTTGCAATGAAAATGCTCCCATGATACTTCAGGGTTTAATCATCGAGAAGATACTTTGATTCACATGTCGGGTGGGAGCTGGATGGGGTGGAACATGAATGTAAAAAATTCTGTGGAGCTGACTGGTCAAAATAAATATTGAGAACTGGTACTGAGTACTTTGCAGTGTTCAATGGTGGGGCGGGTTTACCAATGACGGACTGGGCCATATTTACTACTTTTTAGATGCTGTTCCGAACAATGGCATTGATGCTTCCATACCAGGCCAAGATGAAACCAGTCAATATACTCTCGAACATATATCTGTCGAAATTTGTCAACGTTTCAGATAATTTGTCAAATTTTGTCAAGCTTCAGAGAAAGCCTATCGTTTTTGGTAAAATTTAAAATCTCCTCAAATTCCTATTGAAATATAGCCGCTGTCTCACCTTCTTTACAGCTGTATCAATATGTTGGTTCCAGGTTAGCTCCTCGAACATACTGACACCCAGGAACTTAAAAAAAGTTCATTCACTGCATTTCTGATCCCTCCATGAGGATTGGTGTGTCTCATTCACTCAACTAGAGTTAGGACCAAGAGTTGAGATTTTTGATTGGAGAAAGGCTAACTTTGAGGAGATGCGAAAGGATTTAGAGAGAGTGGATTGGGTCAAGTTGTTTTATGGGAAGGATGTTATAGAGAAGCGGAGGTCATTTAAGGGTGAAATTATGAGGGTACAGAATCTTTATGTTCCTGTTAGGTTGAAAGGAAAGGTTAAAGGTTTGAAAGCACCATGGTTTTCAAGGGATATTAGAAATTTGGTTCGGAAAAAGAGGGATGTCTACAATAGATATAGGCAGCATGGAGTAAAAGAATTACTCGAGGAATATAAAGAATGTAAAAGGAATCTTAAGAAAGAGATTAGAAAAGCTAAAAGAAGATACGAGGTTGGTTTGGCAAATAAGGTGAAAGTAAATCCGAAAGGTTTCTACAGTTATATTAAAAGCAAGAGGATAGTGAGGGATAAAATTGGCCCCTTAGAGAATCAGAGTGGTCAGCTATGTGTGGAGCCGAGGGAGATGGGAGAGATTTTGCACGATTTCTTCTCTTCGGTATTCACTAAGGAGAAGGATATTGAATTGTGTAAGGTGTGGGAAACAAGTAAGGAAGTTATGGAACCTATGACAATTAAAGAGGTGGAAGTACTGGCGCTTTTAAGAAATTTATAAGTGGATAAATCTCCGGATCCTGACAGGATATTCCCCAGGACCTTGAGGGAAGTTTGTGTAGAAATAGCAGGAGCTCTGACGGAGATCTTTAAGATGTCATTAGAAACGGGGATTGTGCCGGAGGATTGGCGTATTGCTCATGTGGTTCCACTGTTTAAAAAGGTTTCTAGAAGTAAGCCTAGCAATTGTAGACCTGTCAGTTTGACATCAGTGGTGGGTAAATTAATGGAAAGTATTCTTAGAGATAGTATTAATAATTATCTGGATAGACAGGATCTGATTAGGTGTAGCCAGCATGGATTTGTGCGTGGAAGGTCATGTTTGACAAACCTTATTGAATTTTTTGTAGAAGTTACGATGAATGTTGACGAGGGTAAGGCAGTGGATGTAGTCAGTATGGACTTCAGCAAAGCCTTTGACAAAGTTCCACATGGAAGGTTAGTTAAGAAGGTTCAGTCGTTAGGTATTAATGCTGGAGTAATAAAATGGATTCAACAGTGGCTAGATGGGAGATGCCAGAGAGTAGTGGTGGTTAATTGTTTATCGGGATGGAGGCCAGTGACTAGCGGGGTGCCTCAGGGATCTGTTTTGGGCGCAATGTTGTTTGTAGTATACATAAATGATCTGGATGATGGGGTGATAAATTCGATTAGTAAGTATGCCGATGATACTAAGGTAGGAGGTGTTGTGGATAATGAGGTGGGTTTTCAAAGCTTTCAGGGAGATTTATGCCGGTTAGAAGAATGGGCTGAACGTTGGCAGATGGAGTTTAATGCTGAGAAGTGTGAGGTTCTACATTTTGGCAGGAATAATCCAAATAGAACATACATTGTAAATGGTAGGGCATTGAGGGATGCAGAGGAATAGAGAGATCTAGGAATAACAGCTGATGGTGGAGTCTCATGTAGATAGGGTGGTGAAGAAGGCTTTTGGAACGCTGGCCTTTATAAATCAAAGCATTGAGTACAGAAGTGGGGATGTAATGTTAAAATTGTAAAAGGCATTGGTAAGGCCAAATTTGGAATATTGTGTACAGTTCTGGTCACCGAATTATAGGAAAGATATCAATAAATTAGAGAGAGTGCAGAGTCGATTTACTAGGACGTTACCTGGGTTTCATCACTTAAGTTACAGAGAAAGGTTGAACAAGTTAGGTCTCTATTAATTGGAGCGTAGAAGGTTGAGGGGGGATTCGATCGAGGTATTTAAAATTTTGAGAGAGATAGATAGAGTTGACGTGAATAGGCTGTTTCCATTGACAGTAGGGGAGATTCAAACGAGAGGACATGATTTGAGAGTTAGGGGGCAGAAGTTTAAGGGAAACACGAGGGGGTATTTCTTTACTCAGAGAGTGATAGCTGTGTGGAATGTGCTTCATGTAGAAGTAGTAGAGGCTACTTCAGTTGTGTCATTTAAGGTAAAATTGGATAGGTATATGGACAGGAAAGGAGTGGAGGGTTATGGGCTGAGTGCGGGTAGGTGGGACTAGGTGAGATTAAGAGTTCGGCACGGACTAGGAGGGCCGAGGTGGCCTGTTTCTGTGCTGTGATTGTTATATGGTTTGTTATATAGTTAACTATTTTACCTGAACTCCTTTTCTGTCCAACTGCACTCTGGAAAACATGCTGAGGAATTCTTCCATGGGCAACAATGTCAAAGGTCTGAGATAACAGAGCTGCAAATTGAATTCACTATTCTTTGTTTCTTGTTAATTCACAGGAACGTATGGGCGAATGTCAGGGATGCAGATTCCGACGTAGCTCTCCAGCACATAGCAGGTAACTTTGTGGTTTGTTAGAAGTAAAGGTCTGTTAAGAGCATTAAGAACAGTGCATTCCAGTCATCCACCAATCTCTGAGTAAAAAAAAACTACCCCTCACATGCCCTTTGAACCCACGCCTCTCACTTTAAATGCCTGCCCTTTGGTATTTGACATTTCAACCCCAGAAAACAGATACTCCCTGTCTAAGCTATGTATGCCTCTTTTAATCTTATAAACCTTTATCTGATCCCCCCTCATGCTCTGCTGCTCCAGAGGAAACAACTCACCATCCTTTCCAATTGTATCCAGTCTCAATTGTAAGCCAAGCTGACGCTGAGGAAATACAGCTCCAGAAATATGATTTGTTTTATTTCTGCAAGGATTATGTGTGTGTGGGCGTCACGTGATGACGTAGGGTCTAGACGTTGGGAATCCAGCTGCCTCGTAAAAAGTAATGAAATAGGGTTTAAGTGTTAACAAATACCTACTAGTAACTATTTATAAGCAACTCAGGATTATTTTTTGATATGGCTCCTAAATGAAACAAATAGTTGAGGAGTATTAATTGGGAGTAGAGACATTAATTATTTTCTTTTCTTTTTTCTTCTCTAATATATATTTTTTCCTTTTTTTTGCGGGGGAGCTGGAGGAGCTCCTGATCGATGGCTGCGAGTTTCACGTGTACAATCATGGCGATTGCCATGAACCATAAAATGGGGGGGGGGGGTGGTAATGTTGTGTTTCTTTTTATTCGCAACATCAGTGGGGGGGGATTTTGTTTTTTGTTTTTTTCTTATATATTAGTTATCTTTCTTCTATTTTTCTTCTTTTTTGCCTGGATGGTTGGGGAGAGACACATAGCAACATGGAGAATTTTAAAGAGTTCCCAAGGAATTATGAATAATTAATTTACTTATTTTTTAAGTTTTAATGTTAATGGACTTAATGGACCTATGAAAAGAAAAAGAGTTTTAACATATATCAAGAAAATGAAAGCAAATATAGCTTTTCTACAAGAAACACATTTAACAGAAACAGAACATAAGAAATTAAAGAGAGATTTGGTTGGAAATGTCATTGCAGCTTCATTTAATTCAAAATCGAGAGGAGTTGCAATTTTGTTTAATAAAACTGTACCAATTAAAAGACAAAATGTAGTAATTGATTCTGTGGGGTGATATGTGATTATACATTGTCAGATTTTTTCAGAATTATGGACACTTATGAACATTTATGCACCAAATGAAAATAATGCAAAATTCATACAAGATGTTTTTTGGAACTTGGCTGATGCAACTGATAAAATATTAATAGATGGAGACTTTAATTTTTGTTTAGATCCAGTTTTGGATAGGTCAACTAAAGTTGCTACAAAATCAAAAGTAATAAAACTAACTTTATCATTAATGAAAGATTTAAATCTGATTGATACCTGGGGAAAAATTAATCCAAGAGAAAGAGACTATTCATTTTATTCAGATAGATATAAAACTTACTCAAGGATTGATTTTTTTAATTATCATAAAATATTCAGGATAGAGTGAAAAGTCAGATCATTCCCCCTTGATAATAACAATGATAATGATGAATAAGGAGGAATCGATCTATAGATGGAGATTTCATTCAATTTTCATAAAACGTCATGATTTTTGTGATTTTATGAAAAAATAGGTTCAATTTTTTTGGATACAAATTTACATTCAGTTGATGATAAAATTGTATTATGGGAAGCGATGAATGCATATTTAAGGGGTCAGATTATAAGTTATACATCTAAAATTAAGAAGGACACGGCAGAAATAGTTCAATTGGAAGAAGATATCATAAAGAGAAAAATTGTCTCAAGGATATATGAAATAAATCGAAGACAACTTGTTAATAAAAAATACAATATAATACACTCCAGACATATCGTACAGAAAAAGTATTAATGAGAACTAAACAGAAATATTATGAATTAGGTGAAAGATCACATAAGATTCTGGCCTAGCAGCTGAAAACAGAACAGGCTTCTAAAACAATAAATGCAATTAGAACAAGTGCAAATAAGGTTACTTATAACCCTTTAGAAATTAATGAAACTTTAAAAAAAATTATACTGAACTATATCAATCAGAATCACAAAATAACATTACTGAGATAGATAAATTTTTATCAGAAATAACCCTTCCAAAATTAAATTTGGAAGAACAGAAAGGATTAGATATGCCCTTTACATTAAAAAAGGTTGAAGAAGGTTTAGGATCACTTCAGAGTAATAAATCCCCAGGAGAAGATGGTTCTCCTCCTGAATTTTATTAAAAAAATTAAATTTATGTAATTAATATATCAAGTGGAAAGAATGCATAAACTCCCACAATCTTTTTTAACAGCGATCATAACTGTATTGCCAAAAAAAGATAGAGATCCTTGAAAACCAACATCATATAGGCCTATTTCTGTATTGAATACAGATTATAAAATAATATCAAAAAATTTATGTAATAGAATATCTAAATATTTACCAAAATTACTACATATGGATCAAACAGGTTTTTATTAAAAACAGACTATCAATGGATACTATATCCCGGTTACAGTATAATTCATTTGGCACAAAAAAGAGAAGAAATGAGTGTGGCAGTTGCTTTGAATGCAGAAAAAGCATTTGATAAATTGGAATGGGATTTTTTATTTAAGGTATTGGAAAAATATGAGTTAGGAAAAAATTTATACAATGGATTAAAACCTTAAATACTAATCCTCAAGCTAAAGTAGTTATAAATGATCAGATTTCAACACCATTTTGCTTTACGAGGTCAACTAGACAAGGCTGCACATTATCACCTGCTTTATTTGTATTGGCAATAAAACCATTAGCAGAATTAATTAGAACAGATACAGACATTGGGGCTTTCGAGTTAATCAAGAAGAATATAAGATTAATTTATTTGCTGCTGATATTTTGATTTATTTAACAAACCCATTGCAATCTTTGCAAAGACTATCTTTTAGATTGGATGAATATGGGAAAGTATCAGGGTCTAAAATAACTTGGGATAAAAGTGAAATTTTACCCCTTACCAAAGGAAATTAAAATCAATGTCGATTAGTAACTCAATTTCGATGGTCAATAAATGGGATAAACTATTTAGGTATTAGAGTTGATAATGATGTAAAAAAATATAGAATCAAAATTATTTGCTATTATTAAAAAAGAGGATCTTGATAAATGGATGATGTTACCAATAACATTAATGGGTAGAGTTAATGCTGTAAAAATGAATATATTTCCTAGATTGCAATATTTATTCCAAACCTTACCAATACAATTGCCTCAGAAGTTTTTTTTTCGAAAACTGAATAAATATGTAAGGAAATTTCTTTGGAAAGGAAAGATGTCAAGAATATCATTGTAAAAATTGACATGTAAATTTGCTTTAGGAGGGTTACAAATTCCAAATTTTAAGAATTATTATAAAGCAAATCAACTTAGATTTATTGCGTCTTTTTTTGATGACGAAAAACCTGCATGGATTAGAATAGAATTAGATAAGATAGGAGAAAACATACCAGAAGATTTTATATATAAATGGGAATCCAAATGGATACGGGAAAAAAAGAATCTCCTATATTAAGAACTTGATGGATTTATGGAATAAGGTAAATATGGACGATGAGATAAAGAAATCTTTATTAGCAAAAAGAACTTTAATTCAAAATAGGCTTATTCCTTTCACAATGGATAATAAACCTTTACATAATTGGTTCCAAAAGGGGATTAAATATATAGGTGATTGTTTTGAAGGAGGTATATTGATGCCGTATGATAAATTAAAAAATAAATATAAAATATCAAGCAACACTCTTTTCTGTTATTTTCAATTAAAGGCTTATTTACGGGAAAAGCTGGGTCAAACAATGTTAATGCCAAAACCTAGTGAAATAGAAATTTGAATTCAAAAAGGGAAAATTAAAAAAATTACATTCTGTATGTACAATTTGATTCAAAAACAGACAATTAAATCAGGAATTCATAAATCAAGACAAAAAAAGATTCTGGTTTGAATATTAAAATTGATAGAAAAAGCTGGTCAAGATTATGTTCTGATAGTATGATAAATACAATAAATGTTCGACTTAGATTAGTGCAAAATAATTTTATACATCAATTATATATAACACCACAGAAAATAAATAGATTAAATTCAAATATGTCTGACCAATGTTTTCGATGAAATCAAGAAATTGGTACATTTTTACATTCTACTTGGTCTTGTTTTAAAATTCAATCATTTTGGATAAATCTAAGCCTTTTATTGGAACAAATTACTGGAGTGCAACTCCAACATAATAAAATATTATTTTTATTAGGAGACATTGAAGGGACAATACCGAAACTTAAGTTGAATAAGTATCAGAAAAAATATAAAAAATTGCATTGGCAGTAGCCAAGAAAATTATCGCAGTTACTTTGAAATCTGATTTATACTTAACTATGGATCGTTGGAATAATGAAATATATAGTTGTATTCCACTTGAAAAAATTACATACAATCTAAGAAATGAATGTGATATATTTTTGAAAATTTGGCTCACATACCTACAAAAGATAGGATTAAATACATAGGTCCTTTGAAGATAAAATTATAAAGTAATTGGGGAAAGTAAAAATAAAAATAAAAATTATTTTGAACTCCATGGAGCATGTGGGGATCCTTCGATATCCAGACAATCTTTCTCTTCTTTCTTTCTTTTTTCTTTTTTCTTATACAAGGGTTAAGGGGGGGGGGGGGGGGAGGGTTAATATTATTTTTCTCTCTCTTACTTTTTTATCATTACATTTAGTCTGTGTAATTTCCTTAAAATAAATAAATAAATAGATAGATGGATAGATAGATAGATAGATAAATAAATAAATAAATAAATAAATAAATAAATAAATAGATGAATAAATAGGTGGATAGGTGGATAAATAAATAGATAGATAAATAAATTAATTAATATATAGATAAATAGAGAAGGAATATGTGTGTGTGGCAAATATCAATCAGCATTTCCTGTAGCATGATTCAGAGCACACGACTGATGATAAGAGGATGTTCACCATGACATTGGAGTAAACTCCAGATGTCTCCTTCTCCTGTGTAGTAAAGGAATTCAATTTTCTGCATCCTACTACAAGTTCTGAGTTCTCATAATTCGAAAATGAGCAATGGTAAAAGTCCAAGTGCAACTGATATATTTATATGTTCTGCCCATTATACTACTGGTGTTTTTGGCAGCAATAAAGGTCTTCCTCTCTGGCTGTGGCCAGGGCTTTCTTCATCATGTCAGTACCATTCACGTAGCTTTCTCGACTGTCTAGTATGCATTTCGTGTGGAGACTCAGGAATACAGTTACACTCAGATGTAGAATTATTCTTCATTGCTGTTTACAAACCAGTTTTGATTTATCAGTCGGAATTGTTATTGCTGAACTGAAACCCTGAATGGGCAGGACCCATAGACATCTCTTCGTCTGGCCGCTAATTATTTACCTGTTAGGTAAGGCTGATACTACCAAGAGCTAGAGCAGAAGGCCCTGACTCCAGACAACATAGAAGTCAGGGTCATTGAGGCACATGGTCCTCCAAACCTGATGACAAGGTTGTGGTCATCTTGCAGCCCTTTATTTATTGCAATCCCTAATTTCAAGCATTGGCACAATTTAACATTCATCATAAACCACTTCCTCTTGTTCCAAACCTTTATGAATCAGGTTTTTTATCCTATTTAATATTAATCATTTGTTGTATTACACGTTTTAAGGCACTATGCTTTCAGTAACAAATGAATATTTCTGAACTTGTGTTGTAGATTGGGAGTTGCCCAATTGGACATATCCAATCCACAGAAGCATTCTTTGGAAGATATTCAATCTGCCAGAGATCTTCAATCAGACTGACAGACCGACAGACATACTTTATTGATCTCGAAAGAAATTGGGTCTCATTACATTCACACTGAGTAGGAATTGTGTAGAAATATAGCAATATTTAACCATAAATAATTTATTAATTATAAGTTGTTATGCCAAGTAGAAATAATCAGTGATTCATAGTCACTTTATTTGTGACAACATTAATTCATCTCTGTTTTAGTCTATTCGTTTACTCTAATGATAATTCATATTACATGACAAGGTAAAGGTGCAGAAGTAGGCATTTCGGCCCATCGAGTCTGCTCTGCCACTCCACCATGAGCTAAACTATTCTCCCATCTAGATCCAATTTCTGACTTTTTCCCCATATCCCTTGATACGCTGACTAATTAGATACCTATCAATCTCCTCCTTAAGCAACCTCAATGATTGGGCCTCCACACTGCATGTGGCAACGAATTCCACAATTCCACCACCATCTGGCTAAAAATATTCCAGCATCATCACCATCATATTTGACCTACCAAAATGAACCAGGCCACAATTATCTGGGTTGAACTCCATCTATCATTTCTCAGCCCAGTTTTGCATCTTATCTATGTCCCTCCATAAACTCTGACAGCCCTCCACACTACCCATAACACTACAATTTATTGACCCAACCCTCCTCTTCCTCATTTGGGTAATGTATAAAAATCACGACGAGTAGGAGTCCCAGAATAGATCCCTGAGGCACACCACTGTATTCTGGCCTCCTTGCAGAATATGACCCGTCTGCAAGCACATTTTGCCTTCTGGGGGTAAGTCAGTTCTGGATCCACAAAGCAATGTTTCCTTGGATCCCATGTATCCTTACTTACTCCTGGGGTTGAGGAGATAAAACAAAGGATCAGCCATGATTGAATGGCAGAGCTGATTCAATGGGCCAGATTGTCTCATTCCGCTCTTATGTCATGTGGTGTTATATAATGTACAAGACTAAAATTAATTGTTTAAAATAATTTTGTGTTTAATGGGGATAAACTCCAGAGCACAGACATTAGGTATGGTGAATAAATGATGCCAATATCAATACTTCCTGTCTTACAATAAAAGCTAATGAAGAGCACGTTGTTTGTATGTTTCATTTATTGTTAATTATTATTACAAGTGTTGCACTATTTCAGATTTCTTTAACACAATATACAGTGTTGAACTTCTATTGGCTGGATCTTTTGGAAGTGACACTGAGTTTCTGAACTTGTGCTGTTGAGCAGTTTTAACCCAGATGCTCACTGCAACTTGCGGAGAAGATATTCCTGGTGTCACATTTAGGATCCATGGTGCAGCTGTCTGAAATAAATGAACAGCACAAATGTCATAATTCTAATCGACATACGGCAACATACACCATCTCCAATAATTATATGATCTTCACTCAGCTGGAGGAACTGAAAGAACGAGACTGCAGGATTTTTTGGTATTTGAAATCAAATGGTGTCATTCTCGTAAATGCTTATGATGTCTAATGAGGCCACTTAGCCCACTCAAATGAGTCAGTGCTGGCTCAGCGCAATGTTCAAACATTTACTTTCAGTTTTCCCTGTTGTGAGGAAAAAGGCAAGGACCTGAAGTATTAATACTTTTATTGCGGTTGCTGCCCAAGTGGCCAAGTATTTCCAATATTCTTTATCCTATTTTACTAATTAGATTATTCACTAATCTGAAATGGATATTAATTCCAGTTCCATGTCTCAGGAGACAACATTGCTATGATTTCAATTAGTTTTAGTCAGATAATGCAGCTTCAGTTTAATTTATCTGCAAGTAGATAGAACTTAGAACATTACAGCATGGGAACAGGATATTCAGCCCCAAACCGGCTAAATAGCAAATCAAAGATACCGAAACTCTCATCGCACCAACCTGCACCATGTCTAGATCTCACCGTATTCCTTCCATCCATGAGACTATCAAAAGTCTCGAAAAAGCCTCTAATACATTTGCTTCATGTGTAGCCAGAGTTTTGTAAATTTGCAAAATAACGTCCTGACATTTGCACTCAATGCCCTGACTAATAAAAGGAAATATTCTTAAGCACCTGTTTGACCCATGTAGCCACTTTCATGGAGCTATGAACTTGGATCCCAAGATCACTCTACTCAGCAGCACTGCTAAGAATCCTGACCGGAAGTGTGTACTTTCTCCTTGGATTCGCCCTAATGAGGTGCAACACCTCACATTTTCCTGGGTACTCCGTCTGCCATTTTTCAGCCCATATCTGCAACAGTTGTGTATCATGCTGTATTCTTTGCCAGTCTTCTACACTATCCACAGTTTTACCAATCTTGGTTTCATCCGCTAATTAACGAACCAACCAAAATACATTTTCATCCGTGTCATTCATATACATAGCAAACAGCAGAGGTCCCTGCACAGATTCCCAATGAGCTCTACCAATTGAAGAACTCCAGCTCAAACAAGTCCCTTCAAACACCATCCTCTGTCTTCAATGTGCAAGCAAGTTCTGAATCCAAACAGCCAATTCGCTGCGTCCCATGCATCTTTATATCCCTTATCACACTCCCACGGGCGACTTTGTCAAATGTCCTGTTGAAATCGGTATTCATCATCCACTATCCTACACTCATCAATCTCTCTCATCACCTTATCAACAAACTCAATCAATGTGTGCATGCAGAACCTGTCATGCAAAATTCCATTCTGGCTTCCCTATTTAGTCCATGCGTTTTTAGATGCTCACATATCCTACCCCTAAGAATATTCTCCAGCAATTTCCCTGCAACTGACGTGAGATTCACTGAACTATATATGCAGAAATTTCCCATGTTCCCTTCATAAATAAAGGTACAACTGAGACGCTTGCCAGTGCTTCAGGACCTCGTCTGTGGATAGAGTGGGCATAACGATACTGTTCACGGGCCTAGCAATCTCATTTCTTGCCTCCTTCAATAACCTGGGGTGAATCTCATCAAGTCCTGGGAACATACACATTAATACTCTTTAAGAGGCCCTTCAATACACATTACTATCATTACCTGAAGCTTCCTACGTCCATATTCAGTTGCTCCGATTAGATTAACCAGGAGAAAGAATCAGTTCAGAGTCCCCAAAATGGCACGGGGGGAGAGGGGAATCAGGGTTAAATGGCTTGTCTGCTTTCCCTGTCTTTGATCATACTGCGGTTTCTTCTGGCTAGCTCTCTTCCTCTGATGTTTGTGTAGAATGCTATCTTAATCTGAATTGCCAATTACTTTCCTTCAGATCTTTTCTGGCTTCTTTATACTCATCATGTGCTTCACACAATCATAACTTCCAAAGCTTAACATACATTTCCTTTTTATGCTTGACTAAATTCATCAGCTCTCCGAACATCCAAGGTTCTTTTGTCCTTCCATCCCCATCCTTGCTTCTAACACGAAGGTGCCTTTCTGCTACTCTGTACGATTGATCTTTGGACATCCTCCACATGTCTCGTGTGGACTTGCCTGAGAAATGAAGATCACAATTAACACTTTTCAGTTCCTGCCTAATGCACACATTATTTGCTCAACTCCAATTTATGGTTCTCCCACAACGCCCAAGTTAAAGTGTTGTCGTCAGACTGTTCTCTGACTGTTCACCCACAGAAAGGTCGGTCACCTGGCCAGGCTCATGACCCAAAACCAGGTCCAATTTGTCCCTCTTCTTGCTGGACCACTCACATGTTGATTTAAAATCCTCTTGGATACACTTAACAAAATCTGCTCCATCGAAATCCTCTGTGTCATGGAGTCAGTGTTTGCTCTGATTCTCCTTCCACAACTGCCTCACCTGCTGAGTGTTTCTGAGTTGAAAGGAATGTCTGGTCAATTTGCGCCACAGTTCAATCATACTACAGATATAGCTGGGAATTTATCATATTAGAATGAGGAACATAGAACAGTCCAGCCGAATGCAATCCCTTCCTCCCATGATATAGAGCTGATATTTTAACCTATGGAGGAGGTAGGGGAGGTCCACAATGAATAATTTGCTTCATCAGTAAGGGGATCTTGTTCAATGTGTGTTGAGCGTAGAACAGGATGATAAGTTGGAACTTGGCGATTCACAGTAAGCGTATGTGATGGATGTACTGAGAATTTTATCATAGACAACTCCCTCGAATAAGTCAAGATATACCCCAAGCCCGCATGGGAAGTGATGTAAAAAATTGTTGGGTCTTTGGCAGAAATATTTTCTTTGTCACTGGCCACAGGTGCAGTACCAAAAGATTTGACAGTGGCAAATGTTATTCCTCTGTTCAGGAAAAAGAATGGGGATAAACCTCGGAATCATACACCAGTGAGCTAACGTCAGTGTTGATGAGAATTTGGAGGAGCCTGATCTGATTAGGGATAGTCTACAAGGCTTTGTGAAGGACAGCTCATGCCTCATAGCTCTAATTGTTCTGTTTTTTTAGGAATTGATAAATTGATGAAGGTAGAGCATTGGATAACGTGCTCTTCATTAGCTTTTATTGTAAGACAGGAAGTATTGATATTGGCATCATTTATTCACCATACCTAATGTCTGTGCTCTGGAGTTTATCCCCATTAAACACAAAATTATTTTAAACAATTAATTTTAGTCTTGTACATTATATAACACCACATGACATAAGAGCGGAATGAGACAATCTGGCCCATTGAATCAGCTCTGCCATTCAATCATGGCTGATCCTTTGTTTTATCTCCTCAACCCCAGGAGAAAGTAAGGATACATGGGATCCAAGGAAACATTGCTTTGTGGATCCAGAACTGACTTACCCCCAGAAGGCAAAATGTGCTTGCAGACGGGTCATATTCTGCAAGGAGGCCAGAGTACAGTGGTGTGCCTCAGGGATCTATTCTGGGACTCCTACTCGTCGTGATTTTTATACATTACCCAAATGAGGAAGAGGAGGGTTGGGTCAATAAATTGCAGTGTTATGGGTAGTGTGGAGGGCTGTCAGAGTTTACGGTGGGACATAGATAAGATGCAAAACTGGGCTGAGAAATGGTAGATGGAGTTCAACCCAGATAATTGTGGCCTGGTTCATTTTGGTAGGTCAAATATGATGGTGATGATGCTGGAATATTTTTAGCCAGATGGTGGTGGAATTGTGGAATTCGTTGCCACATGCAGTGTGGAGGCCCAATCATTGAGGGTGCTTAAGGAGGAGATTGATAGGTATCTAATTAGTCAGCGTATCAAGGGATATGGGGAAAAAGTCAGAAATTGGATCTAGATGGGAGAATAGTTTAGCTCATGGTGGAGTGGCAGCGCAGACTCGATGGGCCGAAATGCCTACTTCTGCACCTTTACCTTGTCATGTAATATGAATTATCATTAGAGTAAACGAATAGACTAAAACAGAGATGAATTAATGTTGTCACAAATAAAGTGACTATGAATCACTGATTATTTCTACTTGGCATAACAACTTATAATTAATAAATTATTTATGGTTAAATATTGCTATATTTCTACACAACTCCTACTCAGTGTGAATGTAATGAGACCCAATTTCTTTCGAGATCAATAAAGTATGTCTGTCGGTCTGTCAGTCTGATTGAAGATCTCTGGCAGATTGAATATCTTCCAAAGAATGCTTCTGTGGATTGGATATGTCCAATTGGGCAACTCCCAATCTACAACACAAGTTCAGAAATATTCATTTGTTACTGAAAGCATAGTGCCTTAAAACGTGTAATACAACAAATGATTAATATTAAATAGGATAAAAAACCTGATTCATAAAGGTTTGGAACAAGAGGAAGTGGTTTATGATGAATGTTAAATTGTGCCAATGCTTGAAATTAGGGATTGCAATAAATAAAGGGCTGCAAGATGACCACAAACTTGTCATCAGGTTTGGAGGACCATGTGCCTCAATGACCCTGACTTCTATGTTGTCTGGAGTCAGGGCCTTCTGCTTTAGCTCTTGTTAGTATCAGCCTTACCGAACAGATAAATAATTAGCGGCCAGACGAAGAGATGTCTATGGGTCCTGCCCATTCAGGGTTTCAGTTCAGCAATAACAATTCCGACTGATAAATCAAAACTGGTTTGGAAACAGCAATGAAGAATAATTCTACATCTGAGTGTAACTGTATTCCTGAGTCTCCACACGAAATGCATACTAGACAGTCGAGAAAGCTACGTGAATGGTACTGACACGATGAAGAAAGCCCTGGCCACAGCCAGAGAGGAAGACCTTTATTGCTGCCAAAAACACCAGTAGTATAATGGGCAGAACATATAAATATATCAGTTGCACTTGGACTTTTACCATTGCTCATTTTCGAATTATGAGAACTCAGAACTTGTAGTAGGATGCAGAAAATTGAATTCCTTTACTACACAGGAGAAGGAGACATCTGGAGTTTACTCCAATGTCATGGTGAACATCCTCTTATCATCAGTCGTGTGCTCTGAATCATGCTACAGGAAATGCTGATTGATATTTGCCACACACACATATTCCTTCTCTATTTATCTATATATCAATTTATTTATTTATTTATTTATCTATCTATCTATCTATTTATTTATTTATCTATTTATTTATTTATCTATCTATCTATTTATTTATTTATTTATTTATTTATTTATTTATCTATCCATCTATCTATTTATTTATTTATTTTAAGAAAATTACACAGACTAAATGTAATGATAAAAAAGTAAGAGAGAGAAAAATAATATTAACCCTCCCCCCCCCCTTAACCCTTGTATAAGAAAAAAAGAAAAAAGAAAGAAAGAAGAGAAAGATTGCCTGGATATCGAAAGATCCCCACATGCTCCATGGAGTTCAAAATAATTTTTATTTTATTTTTACTTTCCCCAATTACTTTATAATTTTATCTTCAATGGACCTATGTATTTAATCCTATCTTTTGTAGGTATGGGAGCCAAATTTTCAAAAATATATCACATTCATTTCTTAGATTGTATGTAATTTTTTCAAGTGGAATACAACTATATATTTCATTATTCCAACGATCCATAGTTAAGTATAAATCAGATTTCCAAGTAACTGCGATAATTTTCTTGGCTACTGCCAATGCAATTTTTTATATTTTTTCTGATACTTATTCAACTTAAGTTTCGGTATTGTCCCTTCAATGTCTCCTAATAAAAATAATATTTTATTATGTTGGAGTTGCACTCCAGTAATTTGTTCCAATAAAAGGCTTAGATTTATCCAAAATGATTGAATTTTAAAACAAGACCAAGTAGAATGTAAAAATGTACCAATTTCTTGATTTCATCGAAAACATTGGTCAGACATATTTGAATTTAATCTATTTATTTTCTGTGGTGTTATATATAATTGATGTATAAAATTATTTTGCACTAATCTAAGTCGAACATTTATTGTATTTATCATACTATCAGAACATAATCTTGACCAGCTTTTTCTATCAATTTTAATATTCAAATCAGAATCTTTTTTTGTCTTGATTTATGAATTCCTGATTTAATTGTCTGTTTTTGAATCAAATTGTACATACAGAATGTAATTTTTTTAATTTTCCCTTTTTGAATTCAAATTTCTATTTCACTAGGTTTTGGCATTAACATTGTTTGACCCAGCTTTTCCCGTAAATAAGCCTTTAATTGAAAATAACAGAAAAGAGTGTTGCTTGATATTTTATATTTATTTTTTAATTTATCATACGGCATCAATATACCTCCTTCAAAACAATCACCTATATATTTAATCCCCTTTTGGAACCAATTATGTAAAGTTTTATTATCCATTGTGAAAGGAATAAGCCTATTTTGAATTAAAGTTCTTTTTGCTAATAAAGATTTCTTTATCTCATCGTCCATATTTACCTTATTCCATAAATCCATCAAGTTCTTAATATAGGAGATTCTTTTTTTTTTCCCGTATCCATTTGGATTCCCATTTATATATAAAATCTTCTGGTATGTTTTCTCCTATCTTATCTAATTCTATTCTAATCCATGCAGGTTTTTCGTCATCAAAAAAAGACGCAATAAATCTAAGTTGATTTGCTTTATAATAATTCTTAAAATTTGGAATTTGTAACCCTCCTAAAGCAAATTTACATGTCAATTTTTACAATGATATTCTTGACATCTTTCCTTTCCAAAGAAATTTCCTTACATATTTATTCAGTTTTCGAAAAAAAACTTCTGAGGCAATTGTATTGGTAAGGTTTGGAATAAATATTGCAATCTAGGAAATATATTCATTTTTACAGCATTAACTCTACCCATTAATGTTATTGGTAACATCATCCATTTATCAAGATCCTCTTTTTTAATAATAGCAAATAATTTTGATTCTATATTTTTTTACATCATTATCAACTCTAATACCTAAATAGTTTATCCCATTTATTGACCATCGAAATTGAGTTACTAATCGACATTGATTTTAATTTCCTTTGGTAAGGGGTAAAATTTCACTTTTATCCCAAGTTATTTTAGACCCTGATACTTTCCCATATTCATCCAATCTAAAAGATAGACTTTGCAAAGATTGCAATGGGTTTGTTAAATAAATCAACATATCAGCAGCAAATAAATTAATCTTATATTCTTCTTGATTAACTCGAAAGCCCCAATGTCTGTATCTGTTCTAATTAATTCTGCTAATGGTTTTATTGCCAATACAAATAAAGCAGGTGATAATGGGCAGCCTTGACTAGTTGACCTCGTAAAGCAAAATGGTGTTGAAATCTGACCATTTATAACTACTTTAGCTTGAGGATTAGTATTTAAGGTTTTAATCCATTGTATAATTTTTTTTCCTAACTCATATTTTTCCAATACCTTAAATAAAAAATCCCATTCCAATTTATCAAATGCTTTTTCTGCATTCAAAGCAACTGCCACACTCATTTCTTCTCTTTTTTGTGCCAAATGAATTATACTAAGTAACCGGGATATAGTATCCATTGATAGTCTGTTTTTAATAAAACCTGTTTGATCCATATGTATTAATTTTGGTAAATATTTAGATATTCTATTACATAAATTTTTTGATATTATTTTATAATCTGTATTCAATACAGAAATAGGCCTATATGATGTTGGTTTTCAAGGATCTCTATCTTTTTTTGGCAATACAGTTATGATCGCTGTTAAAAAAGATTGTGGGAGTTTATGCATTCTTTCCACTTGATATATTAATTACATAAATTTAATTTTTTTAATAAAATTCAGGAGGAGAACCATCTTCTCCTGGGGATTTATTACTCTGAAGTGATCCTAAACCTTCTTCAACCTTTTTTAATGTAAAGGGCATATCTAATCCTTTCTGTTCTTCCAAATTTAATTTTGGAAGGGTTATTTCTGATAAAAATTTATCTATCTCAGCAATGTTATTTTGTGATTCTGATTGATATAGTTCAGTATAATTTTTTTTAAAGTTTCATTAATTTCTAAAGGTTTATAAGTAACCTTATTTGCACTTGTTCTAATTGCATTTATTGTTTTAGAAGCCTGTTCTGTTTTCAGCTGCTAGGCCAGAATCTTATGTGATCTTTCACCTAATTCATAATATTTCAGTTTAGTTCTCATTAATACTTTTTCTGTACGATATGTCTGGAGTGTATTATATTGTATTTTTTATTAACAAGTTGTCTTCGATTTATTTCTGTCATATATCTTTGAGACAATTTTTCTATCTTTATGATATCTTCTTCCAATTGAACTATTTCTGCCGTGTCCTTCTTAATTTTAGATGTATAACTTATAATCTGACCCCTTAAATATGCATTCATCGCTTCCCATAATACAATTTTATCATCAACTGAATGTAAATTTGTATCCAAAAAAATTGAACCTATTTTTTCATAAAATCACAAAAATCATGACGTTTTATGAAAATTGAATGAAATCTCCATCTATAGATCGATTCCTCCTTATTCATCATTATCATTGTTATTATCAAGGGGGAATGATCTGACTTTTCACTCTATCCTGAATATTTTATGATAATTAAAAAAATCAATCCTTGAGTAAGTTTTATATCTATCTGAATAAAATGAATAGTCTCTTTCTCTTGGATTAATTTTTCCCCAGGTATCAATCAGATTTAAATCTTTCATTAATGATAAAGTTAGTTTTATTACTTTTGATTTTGTAGCAACTTTAGTTGACCTATCCAAAACTGGATCTAAACAAAAATTAAAGTCTCCATCTATTAATATTTTATCAGTTGCATCAGCCAAGTTCCAAAAAACATCTTGTATGAATTTTGCATTATTTTCATTTGGTGCATAAATGTTCATAAGTGTCCATAATTCTGAAAAAATCTGACAATGTATAATCACATATCACCCCACAGAATCAATTACTACATTTTGTCTTTTAATTGGTACAGTTTTATTAAACAAAATTGCAACTCCTCTCGATTTTGAATTAAATGAAGCTGCAATGACATTTCCAACCAAATCTCTCTTTAATTTCTTATGTTCTGTTTCTGTTAAATGTGTTTCTTGTAGAAAAGCTATATTTGCTTTCATTTTCTTGATATATGTTAAAACTCTTTTTCTTTTCATAGGTCCATTAAGTCCATTAACATTAAAACTTAAAAAATAAGTAAATTAATTATTCATAATTCCTTGGGAACTCTTTAAAATTCTCCATGTTGCTATGTGTCTCTCCCCAACCATCCAGGCAAAAAAGAAGAAAAATAGAAGAAAGATAACTAATATATAAGAAAAAAACAAAAAACAAAATCCCCCCCCCACTGATGTTGCGAATAAAAAGAAACACAACATTACCACCCCCCCCCATTTAATGGATCATGGCAATCGCCATGATTGTACACGTGAAACTCGCAGCCATCGATCAGGAGCTCCTCCAGCTCCCCCGCAAAAAAAAGGAAAAAATATATATTAGTGAAGAAAAAAGAAAAGAAAATAATTAATGTCTCTACTCCCAATTAATACTCCTCAACTATTTGTTTCATTTAGGAGCCATATCGAAAAATAATCCTGAGTTGCTTATAAATAGTTACTAGTAGGTATTTGTAAACACTTAAACCCTATTTCATTACTTTTTACGAGGCAGCTGGATTCCCAACGTCTAGACCCTACGTCATCACGTGACGCTCACACACACATAATCCTTGCAGAAATAAAACAAATCATATTTCTGGAGCTGTATTTCCTCAGCGTCAGCTTGGCTTACAATTGAGACTGGATACAATTGGAAAGGATGGTGAGTTGTTTCCTCTGGAGCAGCAGAGCATGAGGGGGGATCAGATAAAGGTTTATAAGAATAAAAGAGGCATACATAGCTTAGACAGGGAGTATCTGTTTTCTGGGGTTGAAATGTCAAATACCAAAGGGCAGGCATTTAAAGTGAGAGGCGTGGGTTCAAAGGGCATGTGAGGGGTAGTTTTATTTTACTCAGAAATTGGTGGATGACTGGAATGCACTGTTCTTAATGCTCTTAACAGACCTTTACTTCTAACAAACCACAAAGTTACCTGCTATGTGCTGGAGAGCTACGTCGGAATCTGCATCCCTGACATTCGCCCATACGTTCCTGTGAATTAACAAGAAACAAAGAATAGTGAATTCAATTTGCAGCTCTGTTATCTCAGACCTTTGACATTGTTGCCCATGGAAGAATTCCTCAGCATGTTTTCCAGAGTGCAGTTGGACAGAAAAGGAGTTCAGGTAAAATAATTAACTATATAACAAACCATATAACAATCATAGCACAGAAACAGGCCATCTCGGCCCTCCTAGTCCGTGCCGAACTCTTAATCTCACCTAGTCCCACCTACCCGCACTCAGCCCATAACCCTCCACTCCTTTCCTGTCCATATACCTATCCAATTTTACCTTAAATGACACAACTGAAGTAGCCTCTACTACTTCTACATGAAGCACATTCCACACAGCTATCACTCTCTGAGTAAAGAAATACCCCCTCGTGTTTCCCTTAAACTTCTGCCCCCTAACTCTCAAATCATGTCCTCTCGTTTGAATCTCCCCTACTGTCAATGGAAACAGCCTATTCACGTCAACTCTATCTATCTCTCTCAAAATTTTAAATACCTCGATCGAATCCCCCCTCAACCTTCTACGCTCCAATTAATAGAGACCTAACTTGTTCAACCTTTCTCTGTAACTTAAGTGATGAAACCCAGGTAACGTCCTAGTAAATCGACTCTGCACTCTCTCTAATTTATTGATATATTTCCTATAATTCGGTGACCAGAACTGTACACAATATTCCAAATGTGGCCTTACCAATGCCTTTTACAATTTTAACATTACATCCCCACTTCTGTACTCAATGCTTTGATTTATAAAGGCCAGCGTTCCAAAAGCCTTCTTCACCACCCTATCTACATGAGACTCCACCATCAGGGAACTATGCGCTGTTATTCCTAGATCTCTCTATTCCTCTGCATCCCTCAATGCCCTACCATTTACAATGTATGTTCTATTTGGATTATTCCTGCCAAATTGTAGAACCTCACACTTCTCAGCATTAAACTCCATCTGCCAACGTTCAGCCCATTCTTCTAACCGGCATAAATCTCCCTGAAAGCTTTGAAAACCCACCTCATTATCCACAACACCTCCTACCTTAGTATCATCGGCATACTTACTAATCGAATTTATCACCCCATCATCCAGATCATTTATGTATACTACAAACAACATTGCGCCCAAAACAGATCCCTGAGGCACCCCGCTAGTCACTGGCCTCCATCCCGATAAACAATTAACCACCACTACTCTCTGGCATCTCCCATCTAGCCACTGTTGAATCCATTTTATTACTCCAGCATTAATACCTAACGACTGAACCTTCTTAACTAACCTTCCATGTGGAACTTTGTCAAAGGCTTTGCTGAAGTCCATATTGACTACATCCACTGCCTTACCCTCGTCAACATTCCTCGTAACTTCTTCAAAAAATTCAATAAGGTTTGTCAAACATGACCTTCCACGCACAAATCCATGCTGGCTACACCTAATCAGATCCTGTCTATCCAGATAATTATTAATACTATCTCTAAGAATACTTTCCATTAATTTACCCACCACTGATGTCAAACTGACAGGTCTACAATTGCTAGGCTTACTTCTAGAAACCTTTTTAAACAGTGGAACCACATGAGCAATACGCCAATCCTCTGGCACAATCCCCGTTTCTAATGACATCTTAAAGATCTCCGTCAGAGCTCCTGCTATTTCTACACAAACTTCCCTCAAGGTCCTGGGGAATATCCTGTCAGGATCCGGAGATTTATCCACTTATAAATTTCTTAAAAGCGCCAGTACTTCCACCTCTTTAATTGGCATAGGTTCCATAAGTTCCTTACTTGTTTCCCACACCTTACACAATTCAATATCCTTCTCCTTAGTGAATACCGAAGAGAAGAAATCGTGCAAAATCTCTCCCATCTCCCTCGGCTCCACACATAGCTGACCACTCTGATTCTCTAAGGGGCCAATTTTATCCCTCACTATCCTCTTGCTTTTAATATAACTGTAGAAACCTTTCGGATTTACTTTCACCTTATTTGCCAAACCAACCTCGTATCTTCTTTTAGCTTTTCTAATCTCTTTCTTAAGATTCCTTTTACATTCTTTATATTCCTCGAGTAATTCTTTTACTCCATGCTGCCTATATCTATTGCAGACATCCCTCTTTTTCCGAACCAAATTTCTAATATCCCTTGAAAATCATGGTGCTTTCAAACCTTTAACCTTTCCTTTCAACCTAACAGGAACATAAAGATTCATAATTTCACCCTTAAATGACATAAAGATTCATAATTTCATAATTTCACCCTTAAATGACCTCCACTTCTCTATAACATCCTTCCCATAAAACAACTTGACCCAATCCACTCTCTCTAAATCCCTTCGCATCTCCTCAAAGTTAGCCTTTCTCCAATCAAAAATCTCAACTCTAGGTTCTAACTCTAGTTGAGTGAATGAGACACACCAATCCTCATGGAGGGATCAGAAATGCAGTGAATGAACTTTTTTTAAGTTCCTGGGTGTCAGTATGTTCGAGGAGCTAACCTGGAACCAACATATTGATACAGCTGTAAAGAAGGTGAGACAGCGGCTATATTTCAATAGGAATTTGAGGAGATTTGGAATTTTACGAAAAACGATAGGCTTTCTCAGAAGCTTGACAAAATTTGACATATTATCTGAAACGTTGACAAATTTCGACAGATATATGTTCGAGAGTATATTGACTGGTTTCATCTTGGCCTGGTATGGAAGCATCAATGCCATTGTTCGGAACAGCATCTAAAAAGTAGTAAATATGGCCAGTCCGTCATTGGTAAACCCGCCCCACCATTGAACACTGCAAAGTACTCAGTACCAGTTCTCAATATTTATTTTGACCAGTCAGCTCCACAGAATTTTTTACATTCATGTTCCACCCCATCCAGCTCCCACCCGACATGTGAATCAAAGTATCTTCTCGATGATTAAACCCTGAAGTATCATGGGAGCATTTTCATTGCAAGAACTACACGATTTTATATAACTGTCCGTGAGTAACTTCTCATGGGAAATTGTAATTGTCAATGTTTTCAGCACTGCCGGTCATACCTGCTTAGAGTAACATTCATCTATTTTGTCTAATCAACCCAATCTCCCATTCATTCCTATTCCAGCCAATTAACTTCTGAAAATATATACTTGCGATGACAAATGGACATTTTTGCATATCACATTACTTAATATGGAGCTAATGCATAATCTATATTCTGTTTTGTTTGTCCCTTCATCCTTGTGATGCTGCTGCATGCAAATTTCCCTTTGTACTGAACCCGTACCTCAATGAACTTATGATAATGAGAATAAACTCAATTTGACTTGGAAAAAATAATGTTTTGTATCGCTTTTTAGTATGTTCATTATTTCAAAAAAATAGATATTTTACTTTAAATAAAATGTTGTTTGGAATATTAATGATCTGACACATTTGATTTAGTTAAGAGCCCAAAGCATCATTGAGGATCCCTGTCACACAGCTCACAATCTCTTTGACCCATAATCATCGGGAAGGAGGCACTGGAGCTTGAGGTCCACGACTGCTAGACTGGTAATTGCCTCTTAAATTCGGTTACAAAACCAATGAATGCCCTGCCACACCCGACGTCTTATCACAAGACAGTGATCTCTTTACTTTTTTTTTAATGTACTGCACACTGCATGCATTGTGAATTATATTTTATTCACTTATTTTTGACAATATTTAGTTTTATGTGCTTTGTGCGATCAATGTTTTGTGGTTGCACCGAGTTTCAGAGGAATGTTGTTTCGTTTGGTTCTATATCTGTAAAGAAATTTGAATTTGAACTTGAGTTTTTGACCCTGTTCAATTGTTGAGATTTCAGGCAATTTCAACATTGAACAATGTTAAAGAATTGGAGGTAAGACAATCCTACCTGTATAGAATGTCCCTCTTCTTCAGTGATGAATCTGGCATCAATACGACTGGCCGGTCGGGCTTTGGAAAACTCACTATTAACAATCAGCAGGACAAACACTAGGGAGACAAGTGTTTTTTGGAAGGCGATCTGGTGAAAGAGATCTCACTTTTGATAGCTCTGGTAAAGAGAAAAGAAAGACATTGAAACCTTATGGATATTGAAATACCTAGATAGAGTTGAAGTAGAGGATGTCCTTTGTGGTGGGAGAGTTTGGGAACAGATGGTGCAGCCTTGGAGTAGAAGTATGTCCCTTTATAAGAGGGATGAGAAGGAATTTCTTGTGCCAGAATGTGGGGAATCGGTGGAATTGCTTGCCACAGCCTGCGAAGGCTAAGTAATTGGGGATATCCATAGCAGAGGTTGATAGTTTATTCATTAATATGTTTGTGAAAGGTTCCAGATCAAGGGAAGCAAATGGGGCTGAGAGGGATATTAGATCAGACAAGATGGTATGGTGGGGCAGACCCGTTGGGTCTAAATGGCCTAATTCTACTCCTATGACTTTTGGAAACTACAAATTGAGAGGTAGAATATTTCAGAAAACTGAGAATATAGTTAAAAAGAATACAGACATACTACTATATGACAACAATGACTTACGTTCGGATAGCTGGGACAGTAAACCAGATCAGTTGTAAAGGCAACAATAGCTATAGTATATCTGTGCTGAATTCAGATCCCACATATGGTCTTGAACAATCAGTTACCTGTCTCTGAAGGTAATAGACTATCTGCAGAAGTACAGACTCTGGTAGCCTTGAAGACTACTTTAGAACACTCTTAAATTGTGGATAGAATAATATTAAAATTACGATTCTCTTCTTTAATCTCAGAGAGTAAGAAGTTTTAGTTTCCATTCAGTATGTGCTGCAAGCTCCTCTACTGCTGCCTTTGCTGAGCTGATTGTATTCCATTTCCGTAAATTTGTTTCTATGCTGAGTTCTTAACAGTGTCAAGTGTGACCAGGTGGTGTCATTTTTTCCTTGAGTCTATAGCGTGGGTTCGAGGCCCAATCTAGTGAACAGTTGAAATTCTAGGATGCTATTTTAATGCAGTCCTGAGGGAATACAGGCAGAGATTTTAAAGCCTCTTGAGTGATTTCCATGTAGCTTGGAAAAGGTGGGCAAATTCTCCCTGGTGTTCAGTCCTTTTGCTTTCTATCAGTGTCATTATCAAACACATTGTCATAACATTGCTGCATGTGTGAGGATGGTTGCACTGTTTCCAATTTATCAGAAATTCTACTTCTAAAATACCTCACTTGCAGAGAAGTGGTTCAGGACAGCCCAAGCAGAGCATAATACATTCAGTGGCAACATTATTAGGAACACGTATACATCCCATTACACTTGTTAGTGCCGATATCTCATCATCCAATACTGTCGATGAAACTTAATGCATAAAAGCATGCAGGAATGGTCATGAGATTCATTTGTTGTTGAGACCAAACATCAGTATATGAGGGAAATGTGATCTTAGTGACTTTGACCATGGATTGATTGTTGGTGCCAGGCAGGGTGGTTTGTGAATCTCAGAACCTGCAGCGACTTTCATGCACAAGGGTTTCCAGAGTTTAAAGATAAGTCACCTGATCATTGACAATTCTATGGGTGAAAACATTTTGTTTATGTGATATGTCAGACTGTTTAAGCTGACAGGAAGGTGTTATTAACTCAAATTAACACATGTTAAATCAATAGTGTGCAGAAGAACATCTCTTGAACATGGCATGTCGAAATTAAATTAACATCATTGCTGCTAGTGTAGTTTAGGAGACATTAATGTTCAATGATATTGTGAGAGATTTGCTCATTAAAATTCTAAATGGAATCTTTACCTTGAGTTTAGAAATAGCAAATTGTAAATTGCAAAGGATTTAACCTACAGCTGCAAAGTAACTGTCAAACATGTCAGTTTGCTATGAAAATGCTTTGAGAACTAAGGAGAACATAGAACAATGAAGAGTATAGCACAGCACCAGGCCAATTGGGCCACAATGTTGTGTTGAACTAGCTAAAAAGCAAATCAAAAACACCCAATCACTAATCCCTCCTGCCTATACCATGTCCAAATCCCTCCATCTTTCTGTAATCCTCTGTCAGATCACCCCTCAGCCTTTGGAGCTCCAGTAAAAATAACATATTATTACGCCTCTTGTGATAGCACACACCCTCTAAATGAAGCAGCATCTTGGTAACCATATTCTTCACCATCTCTAAAGCCTCCACATCCTTCCAAGTGTGGGGCGAACAGAACTGAATGCAGTAATCCAGATGTCGCCCAACGAGAGTCTTACAAATTAGGAACATGACTATTGAGCTCAATGCTTCGACTAATAAATACAAGCATGTTGTAAGCCTATTTTTAACCAACATATCAACTTGTGTAGCTACTTATAACTAGCAATGAACTAGGATGCCATGATCTCTCTGCTCAGTAACACTTTAAAGGACCTTGCCCATAACAGTGTTCTGTCTTGCATTTGACTTACTGAGGTGCAATTCGTCACATTTATCTGGGTCAAATTCCATTTGCCATTTCCCATCCTATATCTGCCATTGATCTACATTTTGCTGTATTTATTGCCAGTCCTCTACACTATGCACAGCTCCATCAATTGTTTCATCATCTGCCTATTTGCCAATGAACCCATCTACATTTAATGCTTGACAATAATTATTTCAGAAAGACTCAAAGACTCAGAAAACTCAGAATTACCTGTGACAAAGAAATAGAAGTTGCTTTCTTTGAGCAGCTGAATCAGATTTCGGTGGTGGTCCCCATATATATTGTGATTCAGGGAGGGGAGGAACCTCAAGTGGAGTATTCTGCAATGACGCAATTAGTTTCTATTTGCATAAAGATGTTTGTGAAGAGTAATGAATGCACTGTGACTAAGGACAAAAAGTTCACATCTCGGTGTATTCAGTTGGGGACCTTATGTCCTCACTGTACCTGGAGATCAAATCCACATATTTACAAATCAAAGTGAACACTCTTGCTGTCAGGAGAATTAATAACCAATATACACTTTTACCTCATCCGTAACATGGCCTCTAAAAGTACACCATCCACTGCAATCTTGGTAAACAGCCAATAATTTCCTATCTTTTCCCCCGCTGTGTTCTTCAAGAGTAGAGTGACATTTCTGATTTCCCAGTCACGTGGATTAATTCCTGACTAATTATTCTTGCACTATTAATGCCTCCACAATTGCTTCAGCCTCTTTCTGCTAAACCCTAGTATCTTGTCCATCCACTTTCAGGAATTACAACTCTCCAAGCAATTTCTCCTTATTAAAAGTGACTATACTCAATGCGGCCCAGGCTTCAATTTCTGGCATGCTCTTAATGTCGGAAATACTGGAGACTGTCAGAAAGTACCTGTACAGTTCACTGCCGTTTCAGCGTATCTGACTATTTCTCCAGTGTCATTTCCCAGTGGTCGAATATACATTCTACGCTCTCTTTTACTCGTTATACATCTGAGGAAGTACTCTTTGTATCCTTTTTTAATATTCACCAAAATAATTAGGTTTCATATCACCGCTATATGTCTTGAAATTGTTATGCTTGAGCAGTACATCGTAATACATAACAATAAAACCAGTAAATCACAGTTAGATGTCTATAAAGTAGTATAAAAAAAGTTAAATAGGTCAGAATTCCGTTGACAGATGGGAAGAGGCTATCGCTGAACCATTGATTGTGTGCCTTCAGGCTCCTGTACTACCTCCGTGATGGTAGCAATGGGAAGAGGGCATGTCCTGGGTGGTGGTGGTCCTTCATGATGGATGCTGCCTTTTTGAGGCAGGGCTCCTCAATGATGTCCTGTATGCCATTATTTCATCCATAATTTTCCTTACTTCTATTGTAATTATTCCGCACATTATTCTACACCTTTTGCATTATTATTGTTTTATCTTGTCCTACCGCATTGCACTGTAATGATATGATCTGATTTGTCTCGAGTACACATGCAAAGATTTTCACTATTGCGGTACATATGGAAATAATAAAATCATTCAATTTCCAATCTGTTGAACCCACTTCCCTGATATTTAGTGAAATACTGTCTACAGCCCTAGTTATGTGATTTGTCAGGACTTCAGTCCTAGCATTTTTCAGCTGGAACCTGTCCAATCAAATCATCTCCATCCTTCCCCAATAGTGGAAGCAATGTACCATGAATGTAAGCACTCTTCTCTTCCTCCAGTCTTTGAGCCACACTTTTAAATCACTAATCCGATTGATCTTGTATCAAGTTGTATGTAGCTTACCTAACAATGCAGAGCTTATTAACCCTTGTTTCTGGTTTTTAAAATTAGTTCTTAGCTGCTTATATTCCCTCAGCAGTCGCTTTTTCCTTGTTCTTCCTACATTGTTGGTACTCACATGGACCAGGTCCACTGTTTTTTTTCCAGTCCCACCCTAAATTCCTCTGCAGATCAGACCAGATGATCTAAATCTACTATTATTTTTGAGATGCAAAACGGAACAGGGACTTCCAGACACTCAAGCTTTGTCACCCAGTTAACTCTGATGAAACCTCCTGTAGTCACAGGACAATTTGAAATGACCAATTCACAAGCCAATTGGTCTTTCAATTGTGAAAAGAAACTCGAGCAATTGGGAATATCGCATGCTTTCCACACAGAGGATGCACAGAGACTCCGAACATGATTAGAGTGGAATTGTTCTCCGCACTCCAGAATGCCCCCGTCGCCCCACTCTTTAAGTAAGGTGTGAGGCATAAGAAAGGGAATTAGCGACCAGTGAATGTGCCTTCAGTGGTTGGGAAGATGTCGGAGTTGATTTTAAAAGATGCGTTTTCGCGATCCTTAGAGGAACGAACTGCCAGTCCTCAGCATGGTTTCCTTGAGAATTCCTTCAAAAAAAGAAACAAAAATAAGGTTGATAGATATGTAGATGTTGTGGAGTAACATATAATAAAGAGTAACATGTCAACAGAAACATTGCGAAAGTTTGTAGTGAGATACCAAAGCAAAATGGATTATTGTGTAATGTAGACTTTCATTGCAAATTTCTTGCAACTCATTGTCCTGTAATTCTGTTTGAGACATCATGCCCGTCATGTTACAGAAATGAAGATAAGATGCGAAAACAGTCAAAGTTTTGATTAATTGTGTTCTCAAATATGACATGGAGAAAGCTTTCAGCTTTTTGGAAAGGAAGGACTAGATCTGCCAGTACCAAAGTTGAGTCATCCTGTCAAGGTATTCTGACTGAAAGGTGGAGACTTGAGTAAGCAGGTGACCCTGAGCAGAGCTGTGTCCGATGGGGTTTTAGTACAATGGGTTAGTTACTATCCTGTAATCCAGCCGTCGGGCCCTGCAATGAATGAGTTCAAATCCCAATAGAACTGCTGTTAAATTGCCACAGCCTTAGTGAAGAACGAACATTCTCGATAACTACATTAGGGTTCGGCCCGGAGACCGCCTTCCGGGTCTTGCTCCGGTTTCGCACTCCCGACTCTAGGCCTTGCTGCCAGCCCTCCTGTCACCCGGAGCCTTTGGATCGTCTTGGCTTAAGGAGGCACATCTGTCGCCTATTAGGGAACAGGTGGTTATGGGGGCTCGGGGACTGAGTCTGGCTGTGGGGTTGTCCTACTCCGAAGCCGGTTTAACCCGCTTTGTACCAGGGCTGCCGGCTCTGAATTCTGCACTTTCCCTGGTTGCCGGCCTGCTCGGAATCCTTTTCTTCCCTGGTTGCCCGCCTGCTCGGAATCATGTTTTGCCCTGGTTGCCGGACTGTTCTGCATCTGTTCTGTCCGGCTGGTCTTGTTCCCCTGCTTCTCTCGTGTGCGCTGGTCCCGCTGTTCCGCCTTAGTCGCCTTGCCTGCGCTGTCACGCTGCCGGTTGCCCTTGCAAATTTGCCGGTGTATCACGGTAGTCCTGCTGCTCACCCTGGACCCAGCTTCCTTCTGATCCCTTGCCTCCGTCGGGCAGGCCCGGCTGGACTGCCGCTGCCCGGCGGGGATTCTGCCCTTTCCACCCAATGTTCATTAAGGGTTGTGCCCTGCACCTGCCCAGGTGTCTGCTCCTTGCCCAGGCCTCCGTGTTCATAGCCTGGGAGGCGGCCCTGCCCGGGATCCATGCGGCCCGCCACGAGCTCCGGGGTCCTCCTGCCCTGCCACGAGCTCCGGGATCATCCTGCCCTGCCACGAACTCGGGGATCCAGCCCCGCCTGCATAAACCCCTCCATGCCGTGGCATTCCCATCCTGTCCTACACCTAGTACTTCAGTGCCATTTGGGTCCAATCCTGTCCCCGTCCTGACAAACTACTGGAGACTTGATTCTATCAAAATGCTTGTCAGGAGGCAGCTAAGAGCCATAAGTCTAGATGTAGGGATGAGAGTGATGAAAAACCAGAATGGGTAAGGATGGCATTTCTCTATTAGGTATGCAGATAGAGTTTGAACAACCAACAGACTTATGATCTGTTATGGTTTCTGTCACATAAAGTGGATGCTTTTCACAGGGTACTGTAAAACAAATGGAAAGTTAAAAACTGTAAATTCCATGAATGGATGACCTCAGCTTTTCTGTAAATGCAGAATCATCTCACCCACTTCCACATAGCAAATCACTGGTCAGCACTTTACACCATTTAATATCTTTGCACCCAAACCCCAGCTCCTGAAGGGAAAAAAGGGAGGTCATGAGGCATCGTGAATAAATTATTGAGATTTATTTCTCGTCAGCTGAGGAGTGCTATGTTACCCTCCAGACTTTGTATGAACTGAACGAGCTGGCCTTTGTGCAATAGATGTCAAGTCTGATCTCTCATTGCGACTAATAGGTATCTGCGGAGGGAAATCCCCATAACTGGACAACTGTAAATCATGCATTCGACTCAGCCAACGGCCCCTGTGCTCCACCATTGTCTTTCCATAGAGTCCAAAAAGAGAGAGTGACCTTCCATAGATTTTCCCAGTTCACAAGCTGGGAAATCCTCTGGCTAAACTGATCTCAGGTTAACTAAGTACAAACTAAGTTAATGGACATTTTTATAACATCTGGAAGACATTTGGACATGTGCATTGATTAGAAAGGTTTTGAGGGTCATTGAGGGCAAATAAGAAGCTCATTCAGGTAACTTGCTCAGCGCGGTTGTGTTTGGCCGAAGTGCCTGTTTTCTGTGCAGTATATTTCTCCAAATCTATTTTATTAAGTAGTTCAAACCATTTTATTTGTTGTAATTGTGGACATGTGTTTTCAGCCGATGTATTGTTCACATTGAGCTTGTGGAAAAAGCTGCTCACTGATTGCCAAAGGCTGTTCTGTCAGCAGAGCAGCTGCTCGCTCTGTAACTGGCCCTGTGCTCTTTGAGTCCAGTTGATGTGCAGTCAACTGGCAAACCAGGGCAGAGAATCAATTGTCAAACTGATCTACGGACACTAGTGCTTCCAGCTCCCCTGTAAGCAGACTCCATTATAGAGTGTGACTTTATATATAGTAAGCAGCACTCAGCTTCAGGGCTTAATACTGAATTAACCCCATGGACTGGCGTTATGAAGTGTCTGTGGGCCAAGATGGAAACATACTCAGAGCAATTGTCTTAGGCCATCCTGAGCAGGTTCTCCAGAGAACAATTGGAGCAAGAGGACAGTTGGCATAAAGTAGATTTTGGGTGAATGATGAGTGACAATCTCAAACACTTTAGTACCTCAGGGTTTCATGTGGGACTACTAAACCTGTTCCACCATCCAGCAGAGATCAGAGGCTGGTCACTGTCTGAACTTGATAAATTCCTTGTGTTCTTTGTCTTATATCCACATCAGGTTTAATAATTTTACTGGTGTTTATCTGCTGCACCTTTATTTCCAGTACTCTCATCGCAGTGACAGATCTGAATACAACTCGTACTGACCCAGACTTTTACATTAGGACCTAATGTATCCTCTTCTACACACCATCACTTGTTCACTTACATCAAAACAGTGCACCGTTCCTCAGTACTGTCTTCCAATATATTGTATGTGCAGTCATAAAGAAATACAGAATGAACAATATATATTTTTCACCCTTTGTATGTCCTACTTGTGCCTGTCGACCATGTGGCCTTGCTTATCTTGGTGCTCCTCAGTACTGTTATTGAGCTGATGTAAGAATGACGTATCATAAAGGGAGAAAGATGAACTTAGAGAAAAGGAGACTGCAAGAACTGCTTCTGTTCCCACCCATTCTCCATGACAGCAAGAATTCTGGACTGGCTGGTTGACAGGACCCGCCAAAGGAGTAACGACAGAACGAACGTTCACAAGGTTTGAGGGCAGCATTAGTGAAATAACAAAGATAAATTTGTTCAGGTCTCGTACCACACATCCGCCAATCTCTTTGACACCCACAATCTTCAGGAAGGAAATGTTGGAGCATCAGACTACGACTGCCAGACTGGGTAACAACCTCTTCCCTCAGGCTGAGAACCTAATAAATATACTCGCACCACAAAGGTCTCATCACGAGCAAAGTGAGCTGCTTACTGTTTACTCTTTACTCTTTACGGTTTACCTGTGCCGCCTACTGCATGCATTATGAATTTTATTTTATTCATTTATTTGTGGTAATGGTGTGTTTTACGTGCTGTGCTTTTTGGGTATATGTTTCCTGAGTGCACCATGGTTTGGAGGAACATTTCTTTATTTGCTTGTCTGTACTTGATCTTGAGTTACAGAACCTGTTGAGCTGGTGTATTTCTCGGTGAAGGTTAACAATGCACAAATTAAACAAGTGGAGGAAAGTCAAATTCACCTGTGCAGACTGAGGTAGATCCACTTTGCTTCTGAATCTTTTGAATATAAATTGGGCTCTGGAAAACTCAGGGTTAATAAACAGAGACCAAGTGTATTTTAAAAAGGCATTTACCTTTAGGAAGAGATCTCATTGTTTATGGCTCTGGGAGAAATTCATTGAAACGGGAGGGTTTGTGGATCTTGGATATGAAGTAGAAATGTGGGTTGTTGTGTGAGGGTACTATGTTGTTGGAGGCAGTCTAACATGTCTGGTGCTATGAAAATGCTTTGAAAAAGCAGAGTACTGTTGGGGGAGACAGTCAATGGGGGAAGCAACAATGGTGGCAATTCTGGCACAGAGTCTGCCCCTGTGACTCAGATGACAGGGACATCAAAGATGCAATAATAACAGGGTTGACATGGTGGGCGATTTTAATTTCCCAAATATCAATTGGCATCTCCCTAGAGCAAGGGGTTTAGATGGGGTGGCATTGTTAGGTTTGTTCAAGAAAGTTTATTGCCAAAATATGATGATAGGGTTATCACGGAAATGTATGGCATAAATGTGGTAAATGTTCAGGGGATATTTGTCTGGATTACTGAAGAAATGTGTTCTAATGAGACAGGGAGAGGATGGTACGGTACTGGAACCTTGGGGTACAAATGCTCCTGTAAATCTAGTCAAGAGGAGAAGAAAAGCTCATGAAAGTTTCAAAAGAATAGATAATGATTGAGATCTAGAAGGTTGAGGCCAGAAGCGGCCATATGAAGGATTGATGAGCAGGATTAAGGAAAACCCCAAGGCATTCTACAAGGACGTGAATAAAGACGTGAGAGAATAGGACCAACAAAGAGTGCCGGTGGATAAGTGGATAAGTGTGAATGGTACACAGGCGACTGTGGAAGGCGAGGGGTGGAGCCCCTGGCAATGTTATTTGCTTCATGAATGGGGACAGAAGTAGTTCCGGAGGATTGGAGTGTTGCAGATCTTGTTCCATTATACAACAAAAGAAGTAGAAATAGCCCGGGAAATTAAAGACCAGAGAGTCTTACTTCAGTTGATGGTTGGTAAGTTGATGGAGAGATCCTGAGAGGTCGAATTTATAAGCATATGGAGAGGTATAATATGATTAGAAATTGAAAGCATGGCTTTGTCAAAGAAGGTTGTGCCTTACGAGCCTGATTGCATATTTTGAGGATGTGAGTAAACGCATTGATGAAGGTAGAGCCGTAGATATAGTTTATATGGACTTTAGCAATGCAAATCATAAGGCATTCCATGGAAAGCCTATTAAGAAACTAAGGAGGCCTGTGATCCAAGGGGTCATTGCTTTGCGGATCCAGAACTGGCTTGCCCACCGAAGGAAAAGTGTCATTTTAGACGGGTCATATTCTGCATAGCAGTCCGTGACCAGCGGTGAGCCTTAGGGACCTGTTCCGGGAGCTCTTCTCTTCCCGATTTTTATAAATGATCTAGATGATGAAGTAGAAGAAGGAGTTAGTAAATTTGATGATGACAGAAAGGTTGGGGGTGTTGTGGATAGTGTGGAGGGCTGTCAGAGTTCGCAGCAGGACATTGATAGGATGCAAAACTGGGCTGAGAATTGGCGGCTGGAGTTCAACCCTGAAAAGTGTGAAGTGGTTCATTTTGGTTGGTGAATTATGATGTCACAATATAATATTAATGGTAAAATTCTTGGCGGTGTGGAGGATCAGAGGGATCTTGGGGTCCGAGTCCATAGGTCACCCAAAGCTGCTGTTCAGGTTGACTGTGGTTGAGGAGACATACAGTGCATTGACATTCAACAACAGTGGGATTGAGATCAAGAGCCGAGAGGTTAATATTGCAGCTATATCGGACCCTGGTCAGACCCATTTGGACTACTGTGCCCACTTCTGGCCTTGCACTACAGGAAGGATGTGGAAACAATAGATAGGGTGCAGAGGAGATTTACGAGGATGATCCCGGTATTGGGGAGCATGCCCTCTGAGAATAGTTTGAATGATCTTGTCCTTTTCTCCTTAGAGCGACGAAGGATGAGTGGTGACATAATAGAGGTATATAAGATGATCAGGGGCATCAATTCCATCATTCAAATCATTGTCATACAACAACATTATAATTGGTCACAACACAAACCCATGAGGAACACCAATAGTCAGGGCAATGAATCAGAAAAGGATCCCTTTCTCCCCACTCTTTTCCTCCTGCCAATCAGCACTGCTTGATCCGTGGTGGTATCTTTCCAGCAATACCATGGGTTGTTAAAGCTGGTTGCTATAGCTTGTTAAACAGCCTTATGTTTGGCAGCTTGTCAAAAGCCTTCTGAAAATCCATGTCGACAACAACAACATATCTATCTATCTTATTTTTTTCTTTCTTCAAAGAATTCCAACAGATTAGTGAGGCAAGATTTTCTCAAGGAAACCGTGCCTACAACAAGCTGTTCGTGCCTCCCAGAATCCCTAAATCACATCCTTTACAATCAACTCCAACATCGTCCCAACCACTGAAGTCAGATTATCTGGCCCCTAGTTTCCTATCTTCTGCCTTCCACATTTCTTAAGAATGGAACCCAATAGTAAAACTTAAAATTGGGTAGGGCTAGTCCACCCATCTCTTTATTTCTTTGTAAGTAAACTTTTTTTAAACGAACTTGTTTATTATTCCAAAAATAAGATGTTAAAATTGAACCTAGAGAATCAATGTAGGTATTAGGAATAAGAATAGGTAAAGCCTCAAAAAGATATAAAAATTTAGGAAGAGTCTTCAATTATAGACAATAGACAATAGGTGCAAAAGTAGACCATTCGGCCCCTCGAGCCTGCACCGCCATTTTGAGATCATGGCTGATCAACCACTATCAATCCTCGCTTCCTGCATTATCCCCATATCCTTTGATTCCCCTATCCATAAGATACCTATCTAGTTCCTTCTTGAAAGCATCCAGAGAATTGTCCTCCACTACTTTCCGAGGCAGTGCATTCCAGACCCCCACAACTCTCTGGGAGAAGAAGTTCTTCCTTAACTCTGACCTAAATGACCTACCCCTTATTCTCAAACCATGCCCTCTGGTACTGGACTCTCCCAGCATCTGGAACATATTTCCTGCCTCTATCTTGTCCAATCCGTTAATAATCTTATATGTTTCAATCAGATCCCCCCTCAATCTCCTTAATTCCAGCGTGTACAAGCCCAGTCTCTCTAACCTCTCTGCGTAAGACAGTACTGACATCCCAGAAATTAACCTCGTGCATCTACGCTGCACTTCCTCTACAGCCAGGATGTCCTTCCTTAACCCTGAAGACCAAAATTGTGCACAATACTCCAGGTGTGGTCTCACCAGGGCTCTGTACAAATGCAAGAGGATTTCCTTGCTCTTGTACTCTATTCCCTTTGTAATAAAGGCCAATATTCCATTAGCCTTCTTCGCTGCCTGCTGCACTTGCTCATTCACCTTCAGTGACTGATGAACAAGGACTCCTAGATCTCTTTGTATTTCTCCCTTGCTTAACTCTACACCTTTCAGATAATAATCTGCCTTCCTGTTCTTACTCCCAAAGTGGATAACCTCACACTTATTCACATTAAACGTCATCTGCCAGGTATCTGCCCACTCACCCAGACTATCCAATTCACCCTGAATTCTCCTAAAATCCGCATCACATGCCAGCCAGCTTAGTATCTTCAGCAAGTTTGGTGATGTTATTTTCAATGCCTTCATCCAAATCGTTGACGTAAATTGTAAACAGCTGTGGTCCTAATACCGAGCCCTGTGACACCCCACTTGTCACCAACTGCCATTCCGAGAAACACCCGTTCACCGCTACCCTTTGCTTTCAATCTGCCGACCAGTTTTCTGTCCATGTCAATGTCTTCTCCCTGATGCCCTGAGCTTTGATTTTACCCACCAAACTCCTATGTGGGACCTTATCAAATGCCTACTGAAAATCGAGGTACACTACATCCACTGGATCTCCCCCGTCTAACGTCCTGGCTACATCCTCTAAAAACTCCAACAGATTAGTCAAGCAGGATTTACCCTTTGTAAATCCATGCTGGCTCGGCCCAATCCTATCACTATCTAGATATGTCACTATTTCATCCTTAATAGTGGACTCTATCATCTTCCCCACGACCGATGTCAGGCAGACAGGTCGATAGTTCTCTGCTTTCTCCCTCCCTCCTTTCTTAAAAAGTGGGATAACATTAGCCATTCTCCAATCCTCAGGAACTAATCCTGAATCTAAGGAACATTGGGAAATGATTACCAATGCATCCGCAGTTTCCAGGGCCAACTGGAATTCATTTATTACAACTTATTTAAAGAAAACTTAAACCTCTTACTGAATTATGTGAAAAAGACGCTTTCTAAATGGTCTCCTCATTCTTTATCCCTAATTGGCCGAATTAAACTGATTAAAAGGAAGACTCTTCCTAATTTTTTGTATCTTTTTGAGGATTTAGCTATTCTTATTCCTAAGACCAACTTTGATTCTTTAGATTCAATTTTAACATCTTATATTTGGAATCATAAAAAAAAGCTCGTTTAAGTAAAGTTTACCTGCAAAGAAATATAGAGATGGGTGGATTAGACTTACCCAATTTTAGGTTTTACTATTGGGCTGACAATATAAGGAATATTACTTTCTGGTCCTATTATATTTATCGTAAAGATTGCCCATCATGGATCTCCTTAGAAGATAATTCTGTAAAAAGAATCCTCTATTGTCTCTCTTCTTGGATCATACTCTTCTTTTCAGCAAATAAAACAACAGGTAACATAATTGTTAAGCAATCTTTAAGGATCTGGTCTCAATTTAGAAAAAAAATTGGTTTACCGAATTTTTCATTATCATCTCCCATTCTCCTTAATTATTTTTTTATCCCTTCCCTGACTGATAAAGTCTTTAAAGATTGGGATGAATTAGGTATTAAGTGTATTGGGACCTGTTTATATCAGGATCCCTTGCTTCATTTGACCAATTGTCAAATAATTTTGCACTTCCAAAATCACATTTTTTACAGATACCTTCAAATTAGAGATTTTCTACATTTCCAATTAACTACTTTTCCTATAGGTCCTGATAAAAATTTACTGGACGATCTTTTAAGTTTAAAACCTTTTGTTAATTGTTCTATTTCCGATATCTATAAATTGTTGATTGATACTAGACAAGACATTTTAGATAAAATATAAAAAGCTTGGGAGGATGACCTAAATTGTCAAATTTCTGATGATAGATGGAATAAAATTCTTAAACGGGTTTATACATCATCGTTCTGTGCTCGTCATTCTCTTCTACGATTTAAAGTGTTTCATAGAGCTTACATTTCTAAACAGAAGCTCTGCAGTTTTTACCCGAATGTTTCTCCAATTTGTAATGAATGCAACTCTGCTGATGCCTCTTTAATTCATATGTTTTGGTTTTGCCTTACAATTGAAAAGTTTTGGCGGGAAGTATTTCACACCTTCTCTCAACATTTTAGGGTCCAATTTGACCCGAATCTCCTCACTGCCTTGTTTGGTACTATTGCAAATGAAGATATAACTTTAAATACTCCTAACCTACAGGTTTTAATTTTTACCTCTCTTTTAGCAAGAAGAGCAATCTTGCTTAAGTGGAAGGAGTCTACCGCTCCTATACATCTTCAATGGCTGCGTGATATTATGTCGTATTTAAATTTAGAAATGATCCACTGCTCAGTCTTAAATTCGAAAGAATCTTTTTATGATATTTGGGGATCTTTCCTAAATTACTTTTCCAATTTATAAAGTTCAACAGTGCACAGATTTTTAAGTATATTTTTATCTTCTCTTCTTAAGTGAATATGTTTTTTTTTCTAATTATCCTTTGTCATCCATCAGCTTTTTTCTTTGATAGTTGGTAGGAGGTTGACTTTTTTATATATAAAAAAATTATTTTATGATGCATGACCTATCTTTAAATTTTTGATTACAGAGTGGTATACCTTTATGTGTTATGCTATGACATTTTGATCAATTTTATTACAATATATGAATGTACACAAGGTATGTTGAGATGCATCTATGTGTTGCTCTCTGTAAATCTTTTTTTTCATCTGAATAAAAATATTCTAAAAAAAAGAGTGGGGTGACTGGGCCGTTCTGGAATTTGGAGAACAATTCCAGTCCCATCATATCTGGAGTCTCTGAACATCCTCTGTGTGGAAAGCTTGGGATATTCGCGACTGATCGAGTTTCTTTTCACAGTTCAAGGACCAACAGGCTTGGGAATTGGTCATTACAAATTGTCCTGTGATCACATAGCTTGTATCATGGTTTACTAGGTGTCACAGCTTGAAGGGCTGGAAGTCCCTGTTCCATTTTGCATCTCAATAAATAAGTAAATAATAGATTTGGGGCATCAAATCTGAACTGCAGAGGAATTTGGTGGGACCGAAAAAAAAACAGTGGTCCTGGTCCAGGTAGAGTACCAACGATGTAGGATATACAAGGAAAAGCGACTGCTAAGCAGCTAAGAAATAAATATAAAAATCAGAATCAAAGGTTAATAATCTCTGCATTGTTATGTAAAGTGCATGCTGCTTGTTACAGGATCAATTAGTTTGGTGAGTTAAAAGTGTGGCTGAAAGACTGGAGGAAGTGAAGAGTGCTTAGATTCATGCTACTTTGGTTCCACTTTTGGGGAGGGATGGATATGATTTGATTGGACAGGTTCCATCTGAAACATGCTAGGACTGAGGTCCTGACAAATCACATAGCAAGGGCTGAAGACAGAGTTTATAAACTAAATAGCAGGGAAGTCGGTTCAACAGATTGGAAATGGGAAGTTTTTATTATTGCCATATGTACCGCAATAGAGTGAAAATCTTTGCATGTATACCGTTGAGACAAATCAGATCAGATGATTACAAAGTGCAATGAGGTAGGACAAGGTAAAACTATAATAATGCAGAAGAAGATGTAGAATAATGTGCTGAATAATTACAATAGAAGTAAAGAAAAGTATGGATGAAATAATAGCATCCAGAACATCTTTGGGGAGCGCTGCCTCAAAAAGGCAGCATCCATCAGGAAGGACTGCCACCACCCAGGACATGCCCTCTTCCCATTGCTACCATCACGGAGGAGGTACAGGAACCTGTAGGCACACACTCAATGGTTCAGGAATAGCCTCTTCCCATCTGTCATCGGATTTCTTACTTATTTAACTTTTTAGTAATATATATACACCTGATTGTGATTGTAAATATTATAGTGCATACAAAGAGTTGGAGAGTCGAAATTCTTGAAGGTGGGTGGACATGACCCAAGGGTATAGCAAACGCAGGCTGATGAGAATGTGGAGGGATTAATAGTGCAAGAATAATTAGTCAGTTATTGCTCCAGGGGACTGGGAAATCACAAATGTCACTCCACTCTTTAAGAACAGAGTGAGGAATAAGATACATAACTATTGGCTGTTTGCGCAGATTGCAGTGGATGGTGCCAATTTTGAGTCCATGTTATGGATGAGGTTTAAGTGTATCTTGGTTTTTACTTCTCCTGGCAGCAATACTGTTAAATTTGATGGTTAAATATGTGGAATTGATCCCAAGGACAGTGAAGACTTACGATCCCCAGTTGAATACACTGAGTTAGGAACTGTTTGTTCATGGTCACCGTGCATTGATTACTCTTGGCAAAAATGTTTATCCAAATAGAAACTATTTACATCATTGCAGAATACTCCACTACAGGTGTCTCCCCTCCCTGGCTCACGATACATAGGGGGACAACCGAACAAAATCTGATACAGCAGCTCAAAGACAGCAACGTCAAGTTCTTTCTGAGAAAATCTGAACTTTCCGAGTCTTTGATTCTTTCTGAAATAATTATTGTCAAGCTTTAATTTTTACTTTAATTTTGTTTGATAAGGTCATTTTAATTATACTCAGTAAATAACGTCATAGATGCATGAAATAGTTAACTATTTTTCCGAAGGTCAGGACAGAGTTTGATAAGGGTAGGCAGTGCATGTATCTACATTGACTATTGTCAGGCGCTGGGCAAAGTCTTTGTCTTTGGGAGGGTAATCCGGAAGATTCAGATACATGTGGTCGGCAGGGAATTGGCTGTCTGGCTTTCGCAATAAAAGACAGAAGGAGTGTTTGAATGGAATTTTTGTAGCTGGAGGTCTTCGGTTAGTGAAGTTTCACAGGGATCTATTCTGCGATCTCTGCTGCTTGTAATGTATATAGATGGCCTGGATGAAAATGTAGATGGGTTCGGTAGTAAATTAGTAGACGATACCAGGATTGACGGAGCTGTAGATATTAGAAGGGAGTGGCAATAAATTCAACAAAATATAGATCAGTTGCAGATATAGCCTGAGAATTGGCAGACGGAATTTGACCCAGATAAATGTGAGGAATTGCATCTCAGTAGGGCAAATGCAAAGAGACAGAACACCGTTCTGGGCAAGGTCCTTTAGAGTGTTGTTGAGCAGAGAGATCATTACATCCTCGTTCATTGCTAGTTTAAAGTTGCTACACAGGTTGATATGTTGGTTCAGAAAGGCTTACAGAATGCTTTCATTTATTAGTCGAGGTATTGAGTTCAAAATCATGTTCCAACTTGGTAAAACTCTTGTTGAGCCATGTCTCGAAGACTGCATACAGTTCTGGTCACCCCACACTTGGAAGGATGTGGAGGCTTTCGACAGGGTTCAGAATATGTTTACCAAGATGCTGCCTCATTTAAAGGGTGTGTACTATCACCACAGGCGTGATCAAATAGTTGTTTTCACTGCAGTTCCAGAGACTGAGAGGTGATCTGATACATGAAGATGGAGGGATTTGGACATGGCTTAGGGAGGAGGGATTAGTGGGTTTGGTTTACCAATGATGGACTGGGCCAAATGTATTCCTTCTTACAGGCTCTCCCGTACAATGGCATCGATGCTTCCGTATCAGGCCACGATAAAACCAGTCAATATACTTTCTAACATACATCTGTAGAAATTTGTCAGTCTTTCAGAAAATATGTCAAACTTTGTCAAGCTTCCAAAAAAGCATAGCGTTTTTGGTGACCTTCCAATTCTCCTCAAATTCCTATTAAAATATAGCCGACGACATACCTTCCTTATAGCTGCATCAATGTGTTGGGTCCAGGTTAGGTCCTCGGATATACTGACACCCAGGGACTTAAAATAGCCCCCTCACTTAATTTCTGATCCCTCCATGAGGATTGGAGTGTGTCATTCTCTCAACTATTTTATTGCACCTGTCCTCATACCTGAACCCTTTTCAGTGCAAAAGCACTCTGGAAAACATGCTGAGGAATTCTTCCATGTGCAACAATGTCAATCGTCTGAGATAACAGAGCTGCAAGCTGAATTCACTGTTCTTTGTTTATTGTCAATTCACAGGAAGATATTTGTGAAAGTCTGAGATGCATATTCCAACATAGCTGTCCAGGAGACAGCAGGTAACCATTTGGTAAGTAAAAATCTGTTAAGAGCTGTTACGAACACTGCATTCCAGTCATCCATCACTCTCTGGGTCAAAATCCTACCTCTCACATGCCCTTTGAACCCACAACTTCTCACTTTAAATACCTGTCCTTTGGTATTTGACACAATTAGTATCCTCAGTTCCAAAATGATTAAAAAGTGTTATTAGAAGGAAAGGCGATGTAACACAATGGTAAACATGCCTCTGTCCCAACTTTTGTTGAGTGTGTTGCAGCCATCACATTCTAAATTTGTGCATATTTACAAAATAAAATTAAGTTGGTCAGTAAAACTATTGAAAATCGTTTGATTGTACATTTGTCAGTTAAAGTTTTATTTAAAGGTAACGTGAATTAACATATCACAGATTATTGTTTTTATTGTATTTTGGAAAATATCCCAACTTTTCTGGAAATGGGTTGTAATTTTCTGTCTAATATTTTGCCGATTTTAATGTAGTCTTCTCCCACAGTTGTAATATCTATACCCCTGCCATGGTTAAGGACTTCACATTCAAAGTCAACACCACCTCCACAGTGACCATCAGCATTGGTGAACCACAAGGCTGTGTGCCTGGTGCTTGGTGATGGTGTGGCTAAGTACAACTCCAAGGCCATATTTATGTTTGCAGATGACACCACTGTTGCTGAATGATTCAAAGGTGGTGACAAATTTCCCATCAGGAGGGAGATGGAGGATCTGGTTGAATGGAGTCACGACTACAAGCTCTGACTCAACATCCGCAAAACAAAGTGCTGATCCTTCTCTGCAAGAGGAGGAAACAGGAGGGCCATGAGCCAGTCATCATCAGGGTACTGGAGTAGAGAGTCGGTTACTTTCAATTCCCTGTCATTATCATTTCAGAGGATCTGTCCTGGGACGGACAGTAAGTGCCACTATAAAGAAGGTGCGGCAGTGACTCTACTTAGAAGTTTGTGTATAATCGACATAACATCCAAAACTTTGATATAACTTATATGGATGCACGGTGGACAGTATCCTGACTGGTTGCAGCACGGCCTGATATGGAAACACCAAAACCCAGGAACAGAAATTGCCTACATAAAATAGTGGATACAGCCCAGTTCATCACAGGCAAAGCCCTCCCATCATTGAGTTCATTTTCATGGTGTGCTGCTACAGGAAATCAACATCCATCATCAAGGGCAGCCTTCCTCTACTTCATGCTCTCTTCTCGCTGCTGCCATTGGGAAGGACGTACAGGAGCCTTACGACCCACACCACCATCTTCAGGAAGAGTTATTACCCTTAGGAGTTATTAGTCCTGCTGTTGAAACAGTGTGGAAAACTTCAGTGAACTGATTCCATAAACTACAGAGACACTTTCAAGTATTCTGCCACTCATGTTCTCAGTAGAATTATTTTTTATTATTTGCACAATCTGTTTTATTTGGCTCATTTGTTGACTGTCAGTCTTTACTGTTTATAGTTTTCATAAATTCCATTGTATATATTTTCCTGTATATCCCTGAGAGGAAATGAATATTAAGGTAGTGTAAAGTGACATATGCATATGTTGATAATCACTTACTTTGACTGTGACAGTGTTTGTTGGGTTTTCCCCAAAACAGCAAACGATTGTTTACAAAAAAATATACGAAATGCAAACATCAAGTATTTACAAGACCGTAGAGCGTCAAATTCTGCAGATTTTCCCGTGTAGGTGTCAAATTAAAATGTGATTATTGCAGTTTGAAACACAGTCAATTACCGTGGGATTGGGGGTGGGGGTGTCACCGTTCCTGGATATTCCCCTCTATACTCATTCTATTCACAATGTTCGAAAGTTTCCCGGCGGCTCCACTGATTGACTCACGATCACGTGACATACGAGAAGCCGACCTGTTGCGCACTGACGTCATGGAGGGCATTCCTGCAGAGACGAATTTGCCCGGGAAACGAACAGCGATGGCGGGTCTGCGGTGAAGTGGACTCGGTCTCCACTGTGGGAATCGGCCTCTGCTCTTCCTGCCCACGGAACAGTGAGTGTCTGTCAGCGCCTCACCGCACCGGCTCTCGGCGCCAGGTACAATATTTAAAGCACAGTTAAACGGACAGGAAAGTTTGAGAGGGATAGGGGCGGAATGTAGGCGGATGGGACGAGTTGGGAGAAAACTTGGACAGCGTGGATGAGTTTTACCGAAGGGACGGTTTCAGTTCTGTATAAATCACTGACTCTATTTTGGGAGGTTAAACCAAGGCAAGATGTACACAGCGAATGACAGCTTCCTGGTGAGTTTTAATGAATAGAGACTTAGTCCTCCTGAAATTCAGTGTTCCAGGTTCTGTCTCCAGTAACTCAGCACTTGGTCTGTCTCCTACCCTGCACTGGTGATCCAAATGCTCATTCAGATGGTCCTTAAATACCAGCCTGCACCGGCCCTGTAGGCAGTGTGTTCCCGTCTGGGGAGAGAGGAAGTTTTTCCTCAGATCCAATTTAATCACACACACACATCTCCTTAAACTTGTTGTACACAAGTAATACTCGTCTGCATTAAGTTCCAACTGCCACTTTCAGCCCATTTTTCAAGCTGGTCCGAATCCCACATCAAAATTTGCTAGCCTTCCTCCCTGTACACTGCATCCCTAATCTTGGTGTCATCTGCAAACATAACGATCTAGTTTACCACATTCTCCAGCAGATCATTAATACAGATGGAAAACGACAAATGATCCCGCACGGGGAAGTTAAACCAGGGCAGGATGAACACAGTAACGACAGGTTGCTGGGAAGTGTTCATCAACAGAGACTTTGTTTGTTTCTGCCTCCACCACCTCCTCTGGCAGCTCATTTGGGATACCAGCTATTCTCTGCGTGAAATATTTACCCTGCAGATCCCCTTTAAATCTCCATTCTCTCATCTTAAAACTAATCCCTTTCGTTTTAGACACCCAACGGTAACAGTCTGTGTCTCTCTAAGCTCTGTATGACTTGGATAATTTTATCTGCCTCCATCTCCTCACTCTTCAGATCCTCTAACACCACCTCTCTGTCACTTTAAAAATAACCCCTCCAGTTTTAGGATGGAAAAAGTGGCCCCGTCCATAGAAGTCCATGGGAGTGAGGTTTTCTCTCCACCCATCCCTAGCAGATGTCCCTTTGATCCATGAAAAAGGATCTCTGTCCACATTCATCAGTTCTATATTCATATATGAATATATTAATATATATGAATATATTCTAGCAAATTTCCCTGAGTCCATGTGCCTTCTTGCTCTAACACATCTAATTCATCGTTCTATATCAACTGGGAGTGATACAGAGCTTACTACTCTGCAGGTTCTGCTTTTTATTTTCTCTCTTATTTCTGTAAATTATCTGTACAGGACCACATTCCCCCTTTTCCCTATGTTTTTAGTACTAACATGCACCATTTCTCATGATGTCCGGCTGATCAACCTTCCCTTTGAAATGTTCTGCAGCTGCGCCCGGACCATCGGAGCAGCTGGATTAGGCCATTTGTCCCATACAGTCTGCTGGGAATAAGTGGTCATGACAGGACTCTTATCCCTCACAACCCTGTTCTTGTCCCTTTTGTCCATAACTCCACAATCAAGAACTTCTGTCTACAATATATCCAATGGCTTGTCCACATCTGTCTGTGGCAATGAATTCCACAGGTGTACTACCCTTTACTAAAGTAATTTCTCCTTATCTCTGTCCTAAAGTGGTGTAATATTATTCTGAGGCAGAGCGCTGTGACTCTAGACTCCCCCAATATAAAAAAACATCCTCCCCATATCCACTTTTTCTAGGCCTTTCAGTATTGGAGTGGTTTCAATGAGATGATCCCTCATTCTTCTAAACTCCATTATCAATCCTCAGCTTCTGAGTAGTATATTCGTTCTGTATAATCATCCTTGCTTCTGTGTAGTCGTCCTCTCAAAATGAATGCTAACATTGCATTTGGCTTCCTTACCACCAACGCAAACACTATGTTTATCTTTAGGAAATCCTGCACATCTGAGATGTCCCTGACCCTGATACCATGGAGGTGACACACTATCCTGGCATCTCCCTTGCTGCCACAGAATCTCCTGCACATCGTGGTGGAGGAGAACATCTCCGGCACCCCTTCCATCATGGTGGTCACACACAACAATCTGCAGCCTGACCTCACATGTGACCAACTCACTGAATCTCTGGTCTCAGCATCCTGGTTGATCCTGGGTCCATCCATCTCCAGCTCCATTTCCTTCACATGGGCAGTCACATTTTGAATATATTCTAGCAAATTTCCCTGAGTCCATGTGCCTTCTTGCTCTAACACATCTAATAGTTCCATAAACTTCAACAAGGTCTTCGTCAACCTCCTTCACTGCAGTCCTAGCCCATTCAGTCTTTCCTTGTAACTCAAGCCCCCAGTTCAGGCGACATTCCTGTGGTTATTTTCTGCAGCTTTCCAGCTTAATGACATGCTTCCTACAGTACGGTGTCCAAATCTGCACAGGGTCCTGTTGCTGTGACCTAATTAATGAATTTTAAGACTGTAATGTGATGTCCCAACTCCTCTCAGTGCCTTGGACAATAAATGTATGCAGGTTCTTCACCTTCTTCAACACTGTCTACCTATGTTGCTACTTTCAGGGAACTATATACCTGTATCCCAAAGTTCCCCTGTTTATTCAGACTCCTTAGGACCTCTGCCATTCACTGTGTATGTCCAGACCTGCTTTAACCTCCCCAAATCCATCACTGTGCACAATAGAGTAAAGAGAATCACAGGGGTATGAGAGAGGAGCTGAGCAAAATTGATCTGAAAAGAACACAGGCAAGTATGGTGGCAGAGCAACAATGGTTGGAATTTGTGAAAGCAATTTGGAAGGTATGGGATATATACATCAAAAAAAGGAAGAAGTATTCCAAAGTCAAGATGACACAAACGTGGCGAACAAGTGAAGTCAAAGCCAACATAAAAGTCAAAGAGGGGGCATATGGTAGAGTAAAAATCAGTGGGACATTTGAGGATTCAGAAGCTTTTCAAAGCGAGCATAAGTCAGCTAAAGTCATTAAGAAAGAAAATATGGAATACAAAGGTAAAGAGAGGCAAGCGTACATATTGGACCATTAAAAACTATGCTGGAGTGGTAGTAATGGTGGAAAAATTGATTAAGTATTTTGCGTCAGTCTTTGTTGTTAAAAGCACTTGCAGTGTGCTAGGGTAGGAACTGTGTGAGGTTGTCATTACCAGGGAGAATGTTGTTTGGAGATTTAAAGGTCTGAGAGTAGATACATCACCTGGAGTAGATGGTCTGGGCCCTGAGATTCTAAGAGAGGTGCTTGATGAGATTGTGGATGCATTAGTAATGATGTTTAAAGAATCAATTGACTCCGGCATGGTTCCAGAAGAACAGGAAATTGCAAATATTGCTCCAAGAAGGAAGAGAGACAGAAGAAAGAAAATTATAGGGCAGTTAATCTGACCAGGGTGATTGGGAAGATGTTGGAGGCAATTGTTATGGTTTTCGGGTACTTGGGCCAAAACCTCAAGGAATTTTCTCAAGGGAAAATCTTGCCTGACAAATCTGTTGAAATTATTTGAAGAACTAACAAGCAAGATAGACAAAGAAGAATCAGTGGATGTTAGGGAATTTGGATTTTCATAAGGCCTTTTACAAGGTGCCACACATGAGGCTGCTAAACAAGTTAACTGCCAAAGATACCATGGGAAAAATATTAGCATGGATAAAGCAGAAGCCAATTGGCAGGAGGCAAAAAGTGGGAACAAAGAGAGCCTTTTTCAGTTTGTTGCCAATAATTAGTCATGCTCTGCCCAGGCGTCTGTGTTGAGACGGCTTCTTTTTACCAGATATAGGAGCAGAATTAGGCCATTTGGCCCATCGAGTCTGCTCCATCACTTCATCATGACTGAATTCAGTTGTCCTCTCAGCCCCACTCTCCTGCCTTCTCCCCGTAACCCTTCAGGCCCTGACCAGTCCAGGAGCTATCAACATATCAGTGACATGGACGATGATGCGAAGATGGCAGAGAGGCAGCAGATTTGATTCAGTAGAAAGGCTGGAAAGTGATTCAGACAGATTAGGAGAATGGGCAAAGAAGTGGCAGATGGAATACAGTGTTGCTTAAGTCTACGGTCATGCACTATGGTAGAAGAAATAAAGGTGTGGACTAGTTTCTAAATGGAGGGAAAATTCAAAAATCTGAGGTACAAAGGGACTTAGGAGACCTCATTCAGGATTCCCCAAAGCATAATTTGCAGGTCGAGTTGGTGAGGAAAGCAAATGCGATCTTAACATTCATTTCGAGTGGACTAAATAAAAAATCAAGGGTAAATATTGAGGTTTTATTAGGCACTAGTGAGGCACATTTGGAGTATTACGCACTAGATTTCAAAGAATGAGGGGTGACCTCATTGAGACCTATTGAGTTTTGAAAGGCCTGAATGTGGAGAGAAAGTTTCCTAAAGAGTGGGAGTCTAAGAACTGAGGGCAGTCTTTTTGGAAAGGAGCTGAGCAGCAGTTTCTTCAGTCAAAGAGTGGTGGATCTGTGGAACAAAACGCTTAATACTGGAGCAACTCAGCAGGTCAGGCAGCAGCTATGGAAAAGAGAGCAGACAACATTTCGAGCTGAGACATTTCAATAGGACTGGAGGGGAAAAAAGTATATTAAAAGATGGGGCTATGGGAATCTATGGAATTCCTTGTCACAGGAGGCTATGGAGGTCAAGTCCTTGGGTATTTTTAAGGCAGAGGTTGATAAATTTTTGTTTGGTCGGGACATGAAGGGATACGGGGAGAAGGCAGGAGATTGGGTCTAAGTGGCAAAATCTATCAGCCATGATGAAATTGCCAATCAGACTCAATGGTCCAAATGGGTAATTCTGCTGCTCTATCTTATGGTCTGACACTGTAACAACACTTGTCTGTTTCTGCATCAATAAATGTCAGTGCACTATTCACTTTCTGGACCTTGTACATGTCTGATCTAATGAACCTCCCGCTAAACCCATCTCTAATTTGTTGTGCAGGACACCTGCACTATCTCAATTTCCCACTTACAACTTCTCTGCACAATAATACTGTGAGAGGCCTCCTTTGGTCTCCTTCTCCTAGATAAGCTGCCAACCACACGAAAGAAACCCCATCTGCCCAAAGAGACTGGTTTTAAGAAAACTGGTAGAAATGTTTCTGCTGAGCTTAATAGCTGAGGCGCATGTCATGCCCTGGAGCTGCACTTGGTTGTCAGAGGCTATTTGAGGTGCACATCATTGGGAGCTTTTAATATGTAGTGGGAATTGGTCCAATTACCACCTCTGTCTGTAACAACCTGAAGGAACCACATAAATTATAGTTTAATTACTCATCCTATATCTGCTCACACTATCACATGTTCCCACATTAAATTCCATTTACCAAGTATTCTACTCAGCCAGCTTCTCCCAATCCTCTTCCGGAGACCAAATATCCCATCGCATGTCCCCACCGCATTCCCCATTATTGACATCTTTGGATCCCTTACTCTCTGCTCCATCCTCCTGATCATTTGTATCAATAGTAAATAATTGACAGCACAGAAGTGGTCCCTGGGACACTCCACTAGTTACATCATCCCAGCCTGAAAAAAATCTGTTTATTCTGTTAGGTTCCTCTCAGCCTTCTTCACAGAATGTCCTGGACTTTTGTTTGGGAGAGCACCTCTGCACTCAACCAGGGCTTCTGGTGGGCTGTGAGATGACTGTTCTTGGGGTACCAATGTCAAAATACACTTAGAGATATAGTAGACAACAGATGAGACAAATTCCTTGAGGTCTGTGTCTGCTCTGTTTGTGGCAGCCTCCTTGAACGCCTCTCAGTCAGACTGTTTAAAAGAATACTGAAGCATGGAGATTAGGCCACACAGTGTTGTCCTTGACTGGTTTCTTAATTTTCATCCTCAACAGAGTTGTTTCCCAGGTCTGTGTGCTGAGACCATTCCTATATACTCTGCTCACAGGTGACTGCAGAGCCAAACACCCGAGTAATTACATTGCCATGTTCGCTGGTGAGAGGACAGTGGAGGGGCTCATCATCAGCAACGATGAGATTGCGTACGGAGGAAGTGGAAGAGCTTCAGGCCTGGTACCAGGCAAGTAACCTTTTGCTCAGTGTCAACAAGACATAGGAGGTGGTTCTCGACTTCAAGAGAACTCCCACCTCACACCTTCCTTTAGGTCGGCAGATCACTAAAATATGTCAATGTAGCAATGTACTACGTACAGAGCTGGAAACAACAACACACAGTCAGTAAGTCGTTTCGACACTATTTGATTCAAACTTCACGGCGCTGGCTTTTTAATCCCTTGCTCCTGCCCTCTCCGGGCAGAAATGACGTCAGAGGTGCAATACCAAAATCTTTCCCCACGAGTGGGCTATTTGTGAGCCAGTTCGCCTGCACAGAAAGTGGGTCGCTACATCAATTTCATTTGATCACATAAATCTTTACTAAATAAATTGTTATTTCTGCATTTATTACAGACTCCTGCACCTCACCAACCATAGATGTGAAGTTAACAGGACCACAGTTACTTGGTTTTGTCTTCCGCCCTATTTCAACAATGGATTTCCACTCCACTGAGAACTTCCTGGCACACAGTGAGTTTTACTACAATTTATCAGCACTTTCTTTCCAGCCACCCTCTGTGAAACCCTTGAGTGCAGGTCATTGGGACCTGGTAGTGTTTACTTTTAGTCCCATTAGATTTTCCCTCCTGATGGCAATTGTTACATATTATTGCACAATGTTGAAATGTCATCATTAAATATCTGTGGGATGCTTGCTGTGTCCCCACTGTGAACACCAATGCAAATTATTGAGTCGACTTATCTGTTTTATCCTTGTTCTTTTTAGTTTTTGTTTCTCATCACTGGTTCCTGAAAAATTCACACTCCTCTAGTCTACCAGCAGCCGTTGCCTCTTCATCTGTTCTTCGATTTTGTATTTTCCTCTACTGTACCTGGTTGATTAGTCTAATCAATACATGGACTGAGGCAAACACAGACAAGATGCTGGAGGAACTCAGCAGAGACTTGATATTTCAGTCTGAGAACCTCCATCAGTACTACGACTAGGGCATACAGGACAGCAACAATTACAGGACAACATCACCTGACTGTGCAGGTGATGCTTCCCTCACAGATGCGCTGAATAACTTGTACGCCTGGGTTGAGGCAGAAAATGACATGGTGGCGAGGATGTCCACCTCTTCTACAAATGACCAGGTGCTGTGTATCACTGTGGCCAATATGAGAAGAGCCCTGTGCAGGGTCAACCCACGGAAGGCTGCTGGACCAGACAACATTCCTGATAGAGTGCTCAGAGGATGTGCAGACCATCTGGCAGACATTCTCACTGACATCTTCAACATTTCCCTGTGCAGCGCCACAGTTCCAACATGCTTCAAGGTCTCCACCATCGTCCCTGTGCCAAAGAAGTCTTCAGTGTCCTTCCCAAGTGACTACCATCCCATTGCACTTACATCCATCATCCTGAAGAGTTTCGAGAGGCTCGTCATGAGGCATATCAAGACCCTGCAGCCCCCCCACTGGACCCCCAGCAGTTTGCATACCGTCCCAACCGCTCAACAGATGACACCATTGCCACCGCCCAACACCTGGCCCTAACCCACCTGGACAAAAACGACATATATGTTTGCATGCTGTTCATAGACTTCAGTTCAGCATTCAACAAAATCACCCTCAGAAACTGATTGGAAAGCTAAACACCTCCCTCAGCAACTGGATCCTAGACTTCCTGACTGGAAGACCTCAGTCAGTCTGCATCTCCAACACCATCACACTGAATACAGGCTGTGTTTTCAGTCCACTGCTGTTCACTCTGCTAACCCACAGCTGTGCTCCATCACACAACTCGAACCACATCATCAAGTTCAGCAATGACAAGACCATGGTGGGTCTCATCAGCAAGAATGACGAGTCAGCTTACAGAGAGGAGTTGCAGCAGCTAATGGACTGGTGCAGAGCCAACAACCTGTCTCTTAATGTGAATAAAACAAAAGAGATGGTTGTTGACTTCAGGAGGGCGCAGAGCGACCACTCCCCGCTGAACATCGACAGGTCCTCGGTAGAGATCGTTAGGAGCACCGAATTTCTTGGTGTTCATCAGGCGAAGAAACTCTCCTGGTCCCTCAACACCAGCTCCAGAGCAAAGAGAGCCCAGCAGCATCTCTACTTTCTGCGAAGGCTGAGTAAAGTCCATCTCCCACCCCCCATTTTCATCATATTCTACAGGGGTTGTATTGAAAGCATCCTGAGCAACTGCTTCACTGCCTGGTTCTGAAATTGCACCATCTCAGATCACGAGACCCTGCAGTGGATAGTGAGGTCAGCTGAGAAGATCATTGGGATCTCATTTCCTGCTATCACGAATATTTACATGACACACTGCATCTGCAAAGCAAACAGCATTATGAAGGTCCCTGTGCACCCCTCATACAATCTCTTCTCCCTCCTGCCGTTTGGGAAAAGGTTCCAAAGCATTTGGGCTCTCACGACAGGACTATTTAACAGTTTCTTCCCCCAAGCTTTCAGACTCCTCAATACCCAGAGCCTGGACTGACACCTTGCTCTGTTGTCCTGTTTATTATTTATTGTAGTGCCTGCACCTTTTTTGTGCACTTTACGCAGTCCTGTGTAGGTCTGTAGTCCAGTGTAGCTTTCTCTGTCTTGTTTATTTATGTAGTTCAGTCTAGTTTTGTACTGTCATGTAACACCGTGGTCCTGAAAAACATTGTCTCATTTTTACTATGTACTGTACCAGCAGTTATGGTCGAAATGACAATAAAAGTGACTTGACTTGACTTGACTTGAAATAAAGGGCAGAAGCCAGTGGGAGGGGGTGGATTACAAGGCAGGTGAGACCAGGAGAGGGGCAAGGTGTGTTGGTGGGGGGAGGGGTGGTGATGTGAGATGCTAGAAGGAGATTGGTGTAAGACCATAAGACCGGGGCAGAATTAGGCCTTTCAGTCCAACGACTCTGCCATTTCATTACGGCTGATCCCAGATACCATTCAACCCCTTACACCTACCTTCTCGCCATTACCGCTGGTGCCCTGACCTATGAGTAAACTTTCAATTTCCACTTTAAATATACCCACTGACGTGGCCTCCACCAGAGTCTGTGGCAGAGGATTCCATAGACTCACTACTCTCTGGCTAAAAAAAATCCTCTTTACCACCTATTTGAAAGGTTACCCCTCAATTTTGAGGCTGCACCCTCTGGACCTGGCTATCCCCATGATAGGAAGGAGCCTCCACACATCCACCTTATCCAGTCAATCTCTAATATAGTGCAGAGGTTTAGTGCACAGTTCACTTCAAAGTAATATTAATTCAGTTTAATTACTTCAGTTGAAACAATTCGTTAAACCTTCTTTGATCAATTGGACACAGTGATCCATATTCATATCTCAGAATCAATGCTATCAGCGTATAACGGCATCAGACATAGGAACAGTATTTTTTCATTCGGCCCATGGAGACTGCTCCTCCATTCTCAAGTCAAGTCAAGTCAGCTTTCACTTTCATTTCGACCACAGCTGCTGGTACTGTGCATAGTAAAAACGAGACAACATTTTTCAGGACCATGGTGTTGCATATCACCGTACAAAAAAAACCTAGACCGAACTACGTAATTAAAAAAAAACTGAACAACAGAACACAGAGAAAGCTACACGAGACTACAGACCTATACTAGACTGCATAAAATGCACAAAACAGTGCAGGCATTAGAATAAATAATACACAGGACAGTAGGGCAAGGTGTCAGTCCAGGCTTTGAGTGTTGAGGAGTCTGATAGCTTGGGGCAAGAAACTGTTACATAGTCTTTTCGTGAGCGCCCGAATGCTTTGGAGCCTTTTCCCAGATGGCAGGAGGGTGAAGTGGTTTTATCAGGGGTGCATGGAGTCCTTCATAATGCTGTTTCCCTTGTGGATGCAGCGTGTAGTGTAATTGTCCGTAATGGCAGGAACAGAGACCCCGAAGATGTTCTCAGCTGACCTCACTATCTGCGGCAGTGTCTTGCGATCCGAGATGGTGCAATTTCCGAACCAAGCAGTGATACAGTTGCTCAGGATGTTCTCAATACAATCCCTTTAGAATGTGATGCAGATGAGGGGGTGGGAGATGGACTTTCCTCAGACTTCGCCGAAAGTAGAGACGCTGCTGGGCTTTCTTTGCTATGGAGCTGGTGTTGAGGGACCTGGTGAGATTCTCCGTCGGGTGATCATCATCAGACATAGGAATAATATTATGTCATTCGGCCAATGGAGTCTGTTCCCCCATTCTATCATCAGACATAGGAACAGTATTATGTCATTCGGCCCCTGGAGTCAGATCCTCCATTACATCGTGGCTGATTTATTATCCCTCCTAATCCTGTTCTCCTGCCGTCTTCCCATAAAGTGTGTCACTCTTAATATTTAATAACTTACTTACGTCCGCTTTAAATATATCTAATTACTTTACCTCTAGAGCCATCCGCTTTTAATATACCAAATGTCTTGGCTTCGTCAGCAATGAATTCCACGGATTCTTTTCTTGTATGTCAATACATAAGCTTTCCGTTTGGTGCCGTCTTCTTCCACAAACCTGTCCCAGATAATAAAGCTGCGGGCCTCAAATTTTTCGTCTCCTACACAACGGTATGAAACAACATCCACGTCTCGCCCAATGGATTCCTCTCCCTAAAGTTCAAACTTGAAAGATTAATCTATATTTATTACCGAAGTATATACACGTAACCACATGAAAATCCACAGTAAATACAACGAAACACAACAGAATCTTTGAAAGACCGCACTCAACAAAAACAACAAATGAGTAATCAAACGACACTGAGTAAACAAGAAAGAACAAACAAAATACTAATAATAAATCAATAACCAATAACATGAAATCAGCAGTTTTGAGAGGGGCTGTGGGAAGAGAGCATGACCTCCAGGGTCGGGGCCCTGTATTCCGTTTATATGTGCTCAGCGGTGGGGAGGCCTTTACTTGTGTAGGACGGGGTCCATTCATTAATTTCTGTGAGTTTTCCCGTAGAAAGGCACTGGTGGTTCCATGCCAGGTCCTCATGCCTTCAGTCAATGACTCTCCACCTACACATCTATTGAAGTCTGTCAAACTTTTAGATGACATGTAGAGCGCTGCGGTGCCTTCTTTGTAATAGGAGGTATGTGTTGGGCCCAGGAGAGATAACCTGAAATGATAACACTGAGGACTTTATATTTCCTACCTCATCTTTCCCTCCCTGCTACTCCCTCGTCCCTCAGCATCCGCACTGTGATCTCACTCGGGTTTTCTCATAGATTCCCTTCTCACTTTCTTCATTAAATTTCTTGTGCCGAGTTTGCCAATTCATTCCTATAATTCCAATTCATTGAAAGCTTAAAGACCTCAAAATGTTTCCAGTGTTTCTTACGTTGTTGCTTTCCAGAGCGCCTTCTGTCCAAAGGCAGAACACGCTGCCAGGAGGTTATGGCCATCGTGTACTTATTGATGTCCAAATGCAACTAATATTTAGCCAATTCCTCTTGGTTATTTCAAGGCCTGTCTTTCGTTGAATATGCCCACTGTATTCTCATATTTACTCCTTCAGTTTTCCAGCCACAGCGTTTTCTGCATTTAACTCGTGTGTGTGTGTGTGTGTGTGTGTGTGTGTGTGTGTGTGTGTGTGTGTTTGTGTGTGTGTGTGTGTGTGTGTATGTGTGTTTGTGTGTGTGTGTGTCTGAGTGAGTGAGTGAGAGAGCTAGATTCACCATCTCATATAACATCACTTTAATGTTGGGAAATCATTCCCAGACAATAGAAACAACTGATATCAAGAGACTGCCTCTTGGAGGGAAAGGCTCCATTTCTGTAATCAAAAAAGGACTTTTAAATACATTTTCTACCATTTGCTTTGGTATGTGTTGATAGTTTTTATTCAAATAATCAATTTGGGTTTTATTTTTGCTATATAACAACATTTCTCTGAATACATACTTAATCAAAGATTTGAGGAGATGTTATGAGGAAGCAGATTCACTGGTTTCATATGTGAGATAGAAGACACTGATCAACACTCACAAAGTTCTTGACGAACTCAGCAGGCCAGGCAGCATCAATGGAAAAGAGAACAGTCGAGGATTCGGGCCGAGACCCTTCAGCAAGACTGGAGGAGACAAAAAAAGATGAGTGGTAGAATTAGAAGGTGGAGAGAGGAAAAGGAGAAGCAAGGCGATTGGTGAAACCGGCAGGGGCTGGGGTGAAGCAAACAGTTGGGAAGTTGTTTGGCAAAAGAAAAGAGGGAGTCTGATAGGAGTGGACAGATGGACATGAAAGAAAGCAAAGGGAGGAGGAGAACCAGAGGGAGGCGATGGGCAAGCAAGGAGATACGGTAAGAGAGGGAACAGGAGAAGAGGAATGGTGAAGGGGGATCCATACCGAAATTTCGAGACATCCAGGCAGGTTCGGACTGACTGGCGGAGCAAGCTGGAAAAGCTGGATAGTCCTTCTTTGTTCCTGAACTAAAAGTTGAAACTGCCGAAAATACTTCGCAGGCGAGGCAGCGTCTGTGGAGAGAGAAACAGAGTTCACAATTCAGATCGATGACATTTTACAGCTCCGAGCTCGCAGGTAGACGGACGGAGTCTCACCGAGTCTATGCAGGGTAGCCTGAGCTGGGTGAAGGCACGGATTTCCCTCGCACTCTCCTTTCTGACTCTGTTGTGTTCTCGCACAGGTGTAAAAACTCTGAACTAAACACCAAGTATAAACCGGGCAATGAGGGGCAATCCCAGTAATATTAACCGTTTACTGTTCACTCTTCCGCATTAACGTATGATGAAAACTGTTGATAGAACAATACAAAATATATACAGTATTTGTTTCCTTCTTGGCATCATATCTTCATCATAAATACTTGTAAAAAGAAAACTACAACAAACTATATTTGATTAAAGTACAACATACAGTCAGAATCTGCCTAAGCCATCAACTGTTTTAAATACAATTCAACACAAACTATCCGCAATTCATTAAATAACAAAGAACATAAAGATTATCAACCGTCATTACTTTTATGAGAAATAACAGTACTTTTTTACTTTAACATATCGATTATCTTATGAACTTACGGCGTTGCTTCTATGATGTTTCTAGTGCGTAGAAAGAAAACTTTTCTCGCGCTTATCCTGCACACATAAGCTCCCTCCTTCCTGATTCTCCAAATCGGTATTTTCCCACAGGATGCAGCGAAACTGGGTGTGACATCATCGAATTCCGCGATATAGCACAGACAATGAATTTACTTTCAACAACCTTAACTTTAACTAGAAAATTATTACAAACGAATTACTAAAGCGAAAATATAATACAATAAACGAATGCCTTCAGGGGAACACACTCCACACCTGTCCTTTGTAAGGTCACTAAGAACATAATACAAACTTCAGTCTCTAAATCAGTCCTTAGATAAAAGTAGAATGACTTTTGCAACTGGCCATTGGTAAGTTTTCACATCACCTTGCTTAACCTTCCTGACATATTCATCCTTCCCAGGGAGTGTGGCAGTGATTCTAGCCATTGGCCAGCAGTTGCGGACGATCTGCTTGACTCTGAGCGGTACTAAATCTCCAACTTGAAGATTCCTGCGAGGCTCTGTCCACTTTTGTCTATGTTGTTTTACGTATTCAGGCAACAATAAATATATGTGTTCGGCAAGGGTTTCTTATAACAAACAATACGTTTATTAAACACAGAAAACAAACCCACCAAAAGTAAACAAACACTACCGTAACCGGAAACAGCTGCTGAGCGGCAGCCCAAACAGTTCTTAAAGTGATATTCCAAAAAAAGTTCTTAAAAGTGGTATTGCCAAAAGTTCGATATGCTCACAGTCCATTTAAAAGGAGAGACTTTATAGGACGATTTAGGTTCTCTTTCACGTCGCTTGCTTCGATCCCCGACGTCGAACTTCACACGAAGAATTTACCAAACAGAACGGCTTAAAGGCACTGACCTTTCCTTCTCCACTACCTTCAATCCTTTCTAGTTAAACCTAGGGATTAAGACGAAGATAGTCAACGAAATCCTTCCAAATAAGGATCAAACAAAGGTTGGCCCCGTTTCACCGTAGAAAGCGATTCTCCTCGATCTTTAACTTCCAACTTCCAATCTTCACTCTCCACTAATTTCGAACTAACAGGATCGTAAAGAACCTGCTGGCAATGACCTCTTAAACTTTAGGCATTAAATAAAAACTTCATCTTTCAACTAAACTGCGTCAGCACTTAAAACACGCAGTGGCATGAAGTCAACCTGGCAAATCCAGCCACGAACTGCCCCTCCTCACAGGGTGGGGTCTATCTTTTATAAACTGTAGAAAAAAACCGTCACATGATCTCTACTGGCGGGACAATGACGTCACCACCATCACAAGACCATCACCTCAAGTCCAGTACAGATTCAACCCCAGTCACGTGACAAGGGCTCCACTGTCATGTGTCACGAGTACGTAACAGTTGCAACAAAGTGAGATATTCATGTCTCCAAAGAGACCAGAACTGATTTGAGAGTGCCTGAACCTGTGTCCATTGTTTTGTGTACAAATTATTATCCTAGAAGTCCCCAGGTGGAGGGGGAGATCCTGTCTTCTGCGGAAGGAGCATTAATGGAGAGAGTATGAAAGGGCTTTCCAGGTCAGAAGAGACAGGTAGGCGTGGTCGTGCATTTATATTGGATGAAACCTCTGCCATTAGTGTGCACAGTACTTCGTGGGTCAGTCGGGTGCGTTGCTGCAGAAACACTGAATCAAGAATCCTTCTGGCGATACCAATCATCCGCTCCCATGCGCCTCCCATGTGAGAGGCGTGTGGTGTGTTGAACTCCCAGTTGCATTCCTGCTGACTGAGGTACCTTTACACCGTCTTGTCCATCCCGAGCCCCTTGGACGCTCCAACAAAGTTCGTGCCGCAATCAGAACTCAACTGCTTTGCAGGGACTCTTGGTGCAAAGAAGCGCCTGAGAGCATTAATGCAGCTGGATGTATCCAAAGATTCGATTACATCGATGTGCACCGCTCTCGAACTCATGCAGCTGAACATATTGGCCCACCACTTGCTCTCTGCTTGTCCTCCTCTTGTGCGTCTAGTGGTGATAGTCCACGGACCAAATACATCAAGCCCCACATATGTAAAAGGAGGGCAGGCTTCACTGCATTCTGATGGGCGGTCCGCCATACGTTGAGCTTCCATCTTCCCTCGCAGTTTCCTGCAGGTTACACATTTGCGGAGTACTGAATTGATCAGTGTTCTCCCTCCTAAGATACACAGTCCTGGTGCCCTGATTGCTGCTTCCATCAGGTGACGGTCCTGATGCCTTAACTGTTCATGATGATGGCGAGAAAGCAGTAAGGACACATGGCTGTCTTTGGGTAGGATTACTGGGCTCTATTCTGCAGCTGAAAGGCGACAGTCTATTAACCAGCCTCCAATGCAAATTAGATCGCTCCTCATGATGGGGTTGAGTTTCCTCAAAGGGCTGTCCTATGGTATTGGTTTATTAGCTTGGAGGGCCGTAAACTCCCTTGCAAAAGCTGCTCTTTGAGTTGCTTTAAGGATGACATCCTTTGCCTGGGCCAATTCGTCAGCAGTGTACCTACGTGGGATATGAAGCTGTTTTAGATCCTGAAGTGAATCTCTCTAAGCCTCCCATCTGTTTAGCATGTCTTCTGGTAGGGGAGTATCCCAGTTGGAGGGCTGAGAGATAAGTTCCCTGAGATGGGCTCTTCCTTGGATCGTAACTGTTGCCAGTAGACCCAAGGGATCAAAAACACTGTTGACAGTGGAGGGAACTCCAAGGCGGGTGAATGGCTTGATCATGGTAGGCACGGAGAACGTGAATGTGTCAGTTGTAATCTCTCAAAGGAGACCCACATTCCTTTGTATGTGTATGTTTTTTCCCATCTAGATCTAGGACTTTGATTGCCGGAGCACAGTCATCGTGTGGAATTGCCTCCATTACTGCCTGATAGTTTGATGCAAACTTGTGCAAGTGGAGTTTTGACTCAGCGAGTGAGGCTTGTGTCCGTCGGAACAGATCGATTGCTTCGTCTTCTTTCTGTAGTGATATCAAGCCGTCACCGACATAGAAGTGCCTTTCTACAAACTTAACGGTGTCATCGCCGTGCTCCTGTGCGCCCACTCTCATGGCTCTTCGCAGTCCATAGATGGCCTCGGCAGGTGATGGACTATTGCCGAAAACATGGTCTTTCATCCGGTACTCAATGACTTCCTTGTTCTTGTCATTGTCCTTGCCCCATAAGAAACGGTGGAAATTGCAATGGTCTTCCTGTACTAAGAAGCAAAGGAACATCTGCTGGATGTTCGCCAGGATTGCGACCTTCTCCTCCCGGAAGCGCAGCAGGACTCCGAGAAGAGTATTGTTGAGGTCGGGGCCTGTGATGATCACGTCATTAAGGCAGATACCAGCGCACTCTGCACTGGAGTCGAAGACTACCCTGATCTGATTGGCTTTTCTGGGTGGTAAACCCCAAATGTTGGGAGGTACCAGGACTCCTGACCTTCTCTCAGTGGCGGTGCAACTTCAGCATGTCCGTTAGCGAAGATCTTCTCCATGAATGCTGCGTATTGATGCGGCATCTCAGGTTTCCTTTTCAGGGTTTTTTGCGAAGACGTGAACCGCTTGACTGCCTGCTCTTTGTTGTTTGGCAAGCGCTGGCATGGTTCCCTGAAAGGTAATGTGGCGACCCAGTTATTTGCTTCGTCTCTGAAGACTTTGGTGTCCATTATTTTTAAGAAGACGGCGTCTTGTGGTGATGGAGCAAGTTTATTATCATGTTCAGATTGAGCGAAGACTGACTGTCCCAGCGTCTTGTCAGTTACTTTAGTACACTTGTTAAAGCTCTGTCGTGCTTCCTTAATATATATGTAGCTTGTGCAGGGTTAAAAAATTGAATGGCGGCCACTCTCTTGCACATTGGCCTTCAGTATGTTAACTGTTAGTTTGTGTACATTGCCAAGGCACATCTCTTCTATCATCACCCAGACCAGATCCAGTCGTTGGGCAAAGGGGTCGTCGTGTGGTCCAGTGACCTGCTCCCTAAACTTGTGCACGTGGAGAAAATCTTTTCCTAATAGCGGGAGTAATTCTGATTTTGGATCCAGTTCTGGGATATGCTTGGCAATGTGGTGGAGATGTGGCTGGTGTAACACTGCACTTGGCGTCGGGATCTCAGTGCGGTTATTCAAAATTTCATTGCACTCTAAGAGCGGAGGGAGACAGATGACAACGTTAACATCCAGAGTTTGTTGATAAGGTGATGAGAGAAATTGATGAGGGTAGGGTCGTGGATGATGAATAACCGATTTCACCAGGACATTTGACAATGTCTCTCCTGGGCGCATCAAAAATAAATTTTCAAACTTACCTCAAATCCATGTCTCAATATTTTGTAACTCTTTTAATGAAACCGTGAGTGGCTCTTAAAAGAGCTTTTGATTTTCCCGTTTGTTTTGTCAGTAAACTTGACTTCACTTGGAGCTGGTGTACTTGGTCACCGCCTTTGTCCCTTCGGACACGGCGTGCTTGGCCAGCTCCCCGAGCAGCAGCAGGCGCACGGCGGTCTGGATCTCCCAGGAGCTGATGGTGGACCGCTTGTTGTAGTGAGCCAGGCGGGAAGCCTCACCCGCGATGCGCTCGAAGATATCGTTCACGAATGAATTCATGATGCTCATGGCCTTGGAGGAGATGCCGGTGTCGGGGTGAACCTGCTTCATCACTTTGTAGATGTAGATGGCGTAAGTCTCCTTCCTCGACCTCTTGCGCTTCTTGCCAGTCTTGCTCGCCGGTTTGGACAGAGCTTTCTTGGCGCCCTTCTTGGGAGCGGGTTTCGGTGCATCAGGCATTTCCCCTTCGGCTTCAAACACAATAATAAGCAGAAGCTGTTCCGAGCCCGGACTAAATAGCCAGTGCCCAAAGTGGTATGTTAATGAGGATGGGAACGCTGAGCATTTCCATTGGCTGTTTGGAGAAATGACTCACCAATGACTCACCAATCGGATGGGGGATGGGAAGCGGCGCCAATGTGTGGCGGTTACCGCTGTCGTTTAATACGGGAGGAAGTACAGAAGGGCAGAGACAGGCGGGGGTGAGGGCTGAAATTGAAAAGGGAAACGCAAATTTCAAAAGCAGAATGAAAATAAAATCAGATGAAATATTGTAAAATTAAACACAAAGACATTCAGTTCATGACAGGGCAGCAGGGGAGCGAAGGAGAGATTTGAACATTTCAATATAAAGTTCAAATCGAGCTTATTTATGCACAGGTGAAAGGAACAACGTATTTGTAGCAGCATCACAGACACGTTTCATCGGACACAACATTGACAAGAATAACTGGAATTAAATATGAATTATACCAACATATTCAAATAGACAGAGGACTATCAGAACAAAATCAAAATAACAAAGAGATTATGTGGGCAGTCGGAGAATCACCCTTTTGTCTTTCTTCATCTCGTCACTCTCGATTCAGAGTCAGGCAACACTGCCACTTTGATCTGGCCCATGCCTTCATTCACCAGGTCCAACACTTGCCCTTATTGGATCTTCCCCCTACTTACACTAGTAATCGTGTTTGTGAGTGTGTGACCAGGGTTAGAATGGGTGGGTGCACCTTCTTAGTATTAGGTTTGACGGTAGGGCTAGTGGATGTATATGTGGGGCTGGGAGAGATAAGGCTGTGGAGTTTAGTATGATGAGTTATGTGGAGCTATGGTGGAGAGGGTAGTGGAGCCACTTTAATCTACCCGATGCCTTTCATTAATGTGGCCTGACCACACTTGGCTTAAAGAACCTGGTGTGCTAAGGGATACATCATCAGTACTGCAACCTGGGGTTATTGGGGGTTTCAGGTCGTTAATCATGAGATTCCTTTGGCCAGGTGACCGAGCCAGGGTTGATCAGACCCAGCTTGTGTTTAGCCCATCGACCAAGATAATGACAGGCATGTTGTGGATATTTTAGACCTTGTCCCTTGGCTGTATTTTGACCATTTGTAGAGTTCAATGTTCTGAGGCCTAGTAATCAGGCTTTACCTCCAAGTAAGGTTCAACTTCCATACTTTAAATTTACATCTGTCTTTATTTTGTATCTGTCTGCCTGGGATCGCATGGGTTAAATTAACAGTGTTTACTGCAGTACAAACTAGTGATTAAGGTGTGCAGATTCACCCATAATTCTAAAGTATAAAAACCTCCGAAATCCAGAACTTTTTCTGTTAACATGACGTCACAAATGGAGAATTTTACCACAATTAATTGGCTTGTCATATGAAGAGCCTTTCATGGCTCTGGGCCACTCTTCCCTGTAACATCGATTAAAGAAAGGTTACCAAATTGAAACTGATCAAATAGTGCAAGGGCTTCATTGAGTGGATGTGGAGAGGATTTTTCTAGTGCTGGGAGTGTCTAAAACCAGCCCACACAGCTTCAAAATAGAAGGACATCCTTTTAGAATGGAGATGAGGAGGAATTCCTTCAGCCAGAGAGTGGTGAATCTGTGGAATTTTTTGCCACAGGCAGCAGTAGAGGCCAAATCACTGTTTACTCTTTGTCATACAGGCTACCTGTACTGATGAGTTCCTCCAGCATCTTGTGTTGCTTTAGATTTCCAGCATCAGCAGATGCTCTCGTGTTAGTGATTTACGCCTCATTCTGAGGGTTTCTTTCCTCAGTTATGGAATGCTCCTTCAGGGGAAAGATGCTCGTTGCCTGTTGTCTGTCACATCCTGATCGAATCTAACAGATTTCCTCATTTTCTCATTAACTGCAGGGAATATAGACTTAGCCCACTCCTCTCACATAACCAACCCTCCATCCCTGGAACCAGTCCAGTCAGTGTGGGGAACAGTCACTGCGCTCCCTCGAATGCAGGGATATCCTTCCTGAGGAAGTGTGACCAAACCCGGACATTACATTCAAGGTGTGCTCTCACCAGGGCCCTATAGAATCCAGTGAGACATCTGTACCCCTCTTCTCCACTCCTCCTGGATCACAGAACAAAATAGTGTTTGCCTCTCTCATTACTTGTTGTATCTGCATGTTAACTCAAGTGATTTGTTTACAAGGACACCCAGGTCCCTCTGAACATCCCCATGTGGAAATGACTCTTACAGTTTGATCCTGGGAATGGGTGATCTCACATTTCCCCACATTCAGTTCCATCTGCCCCATCCTCAACCATTCACTCTCCTGTCGACATCCCCCAAACCTTCTCACTACTGACACAGTCCATCCCAATCTGCCACAGCAGCAGACATACTCACTGAATTATGCAGCACAGAAACAGGCCCTTCAGCACAACACATCCATGCTGACCAAGTGGACAAAGAAAACCATTGTCAATTACCTACGTTTGGCCCATGTCCCTGTGAAACTTCCCTCTCCACAGTGCAAGAGATATTGCAATGGTGCCCACCTATACCATCACTGGAAGTAATTTGTTCCATGTAAATAGCGCATTCTGTGTACAATCCCGCTCCTCGTGTACTCATTTAATTCTTCCCTCTCTCACTTTATGCCTGTAATCTCTAGCTTCCAACTCCATGACCCTGGAGATAACAGATTCACTACTGACCATATCAATGTCTGCCATTATTTTATCAGCCTCTCTAATGTCATATACACTCTGGTGAGAATGTTCCAGTCTATCCAGCCTCCTGTTAAATCCCTTTTGCACCCTCTCTAGTTTAATGTCACCCTCTGATCACTGGGCAACTATAACTGTACGCCGTGCTCCAAGAGTAGTTTCCCCAAGTTTGGTAGAGCTGTAATGTGACGTCACGGTCCAGTGCCCAATACTCTCCCGATGAATGCAAGTGTGGCAAACACCACCTTCACCGTCCTGCCTACCTGTGTTTACACTTTGAAGGAATTCGATATCTGCACCCCGATGTCTCTCTGTTTTACAGCACTCCCAGGGATCGACCATTCCCCACGGCAGTTCTGCCCTGGTTCGTCATTGACAATGGAACACCTCACGTTTATCTGTCATTCCTCAAATCACTGACCTCATTCATCACCGTCCTGTTGTATTGCTGGTTACATTTTTTTCCACAATCCACGATATCACCAACTTTAGTGGCATCGGTAAATTTGCAGATCCGGGCATTGATATTGTCAGCCGAGTCTTTAATAAATGAATTGCCGCAGCAGACTTGACTCGATCCCTGAGTCACACTTTTGATCACAGGTCTCCAGTCGAAACGATGACTTTGTCTCCTACCACCAGGCCAATATTGTAGCCACTGCCCTGGATCACGGGATCTCTCCTTCCAGACACGAGCCTCGCCAGTCTGAAGCTCGCAGGCTTTTCCTTGCAGCGATACACACAATGCCGGAGGAACTCAGCAGGCCAGGCAGCGAGAAAACAGCCGACGTTTCAGGCCTGGACCCTTCACCACGATCTGCAGTTTCCTGTGTTCGGTTTTCCTCCGATCCCAAGTTACTGCATAACATAACCCATCCTCCAATCCTCTTCCACTACTCCTGCCCGAGAAGGGCGCAGAGAGACAGGAGTGGAGGAGACAAAGTCAGAGTGACGGACAGAGCTGAGACCGGACTCTCAACTTCTACACCCGTCAATTTCCAGCGGTTTATCAGAAACACAGAGCTCCTGAGAGAGGAAAAACTCCCTAACACACCACGTACACACTGAAGGAATTCTAGGAATTTACTGGCGGTCGGACTTCATCCAAACGGAATACAACGTTTTTGGCACAGGATTAATTTCAAATCGCCCGCCAATTTCAGAGCACCCAGCTTGGTTACATTTCTTTAAAATGATTTACCATTAATATTATGACGGATTATACAATGTCAAGTTTCATTTAATGCATTTAATATCTAATTCATTCAATTAAGATTTAAATGCATAATTACGAAATCCGTTCTCGAAACGAGTGAACTGCTTTCTGTCCGAGACGGATAAAAGGATTAAGATCGATCTTAATACATTCAGGGTTTACGGTAATCACTGACTGGAACGGCATAATCACAGGAATATTTCAAGCGGAACAGATTAATCTGTTTCAAATGTAACTCAGCTGACTGTATCGATAAAAATAATTAAAAGGTTGTGGACACGGCTCCGTCTGTGAGGCGGTGGGTGGCTCTTAGAAGAGCCTTTGTTTTGTGCTCGGGAGGAAGTGGGAGTATTTCAGCCGCCGAACCCATAGAGAGTCCGGCCCTGGCGTTTCAGAGCGTACACCACATCCATGGCAGTGACCGTCTTGCGCTTGGCGTGTTCAGTGTAGGTGACCGCATCCCGGAATCACATTCTCCAGGAAAACCTTCAGCACCCCGCGGGTCTCCTCGTTGATCAGACCCGAGATCCGCTTGACGCCGCCACGGCGAGCCAGACGCCGGATGGCCGGTTTGGTGATGCCCTGGATATTATCACGGAGCACTTTACGGTGCCGCTTCGCTCCGCCTTTGCCCAGTCCTTTGCCTCCTTTCCCTCTGCCGGACATGATGCTGCTTCACTCAGGTCGCTGCTCAGTGACAAACCGACTGCTGATGTCTCCTTTTACACACAGCGCCCCGACCTGCCCGAGAAATGCGCAGAGACAGAGGCGGGGAGGGGAGGAGACAGAGTCAGAGTGACGGACAGAGCCGAGAGCGGCCTCTCATCGTCCAGCTCCGCCTTCACTTTACCACACCCACCAATTTCCAACGGTTTATCCGCAACACAGCTCTCGAGCGGAAAAAAAACGCCCTCACACACCACGTACAGACCGGAGGATTTCTGGATGTTTGCTGATTCGCCTGCTTTAAATTATAGGAAGTGCTTTTCCGTTCCGCAAATCCCCGAAAACCTCGGTCTGTCCCTCCCCGGCCCCATGACCAGTGCGAGCGCCCTCACACACAGCAGTTGGTGGCCGAGGGTGCAGTCACTTCCAGTGATGAGAGGGTTAATTCATCAGAACAATTGTTCCTTTGGGTCGCGAGGGAAATGAAAGTCCGGTCACATAAAGTAACAGGATACATAGGCAGATATAAGGATATACAGACCTCACTTCTGGCGCCTTCTAAACCCCAGGTAAAGTGGTGGCTGAGGAGCTGGTGTGAGGTGGGTGGGGCTTCAGCTACAAAGCCTCTCGAAGGGAAGGTGGAACGGGTACATTGAGAGGAGAACTTTCTTCCTACTGCACGGAAGGGGTTAAACGAGCAGGGATGAGGTCCTACAAAGTGATTTTCGGGAACTCGGAAAAAAGCAGGACTTCCAGGATTGCAATCTCGGAATTATGACCCAAACCTTGTGCTGGTGTACTGACAATTCGATAATGCCTGCACTTTAATATGTTGATGATGATCTGATGCAGGAGGGAGGTCTTCAGATTCATGGATCAATGGACTCCCTTCCAGGCAAGTGGGAGACCGGGACAAACAAGGCCATTTCCATCTGAATCGGAGGGGAACCAATATCCTCACCAGGAGGTTTGATGGTGTCACTTGGCAGAGTTTGGAGTAGCAAGTGGGAGAAAGTACGTATGATAAGACAGTTTGAAAAGAACGAGAGCTAATAAAATTGCTGGGACTGATGGGCTGAAATGAGTTTATTTCAACATTAGGAGTAATCTGTTGTCGGAGGGATAGGGCTGGCAGCTCAACATTCCTGGGTTTCATTGTTTTACACGTGAGTTGGGGTAGGGTGGGTTTAACAGAAGCAGAGGTTACCCCACTGGGATTGTCACAATAAACTGGAAGGCTCATTTGCAGAGGCAATCTGCAGTTACACTGATAGGATTATCATATTGGACCCCAATGACCAGTGTGGGGACTTTATCTTCCCTAGAATTGATTGGATCTTGCACAAGATTTCTTCATTGATTCTGAAGAGTGTTTGAAACATTATGTACAGAGCCCAACCCGAGGAGAGAACAGACAGGAGGAATTAGTTTTGGGAAACGAGCCAGGCCAGCTGACAGCTGATTGTCATTGAATATTCTGGGATCTTATTTTTTTTCTTAGTGATGAGGAAGAATAAAATCAGATCTTGTATGAATTGCAGGAGGGCAGGTTAGTACGGAGTAAGACAGAAACCACGGGGCATTGATTGGGAGCAGCCACTGTCAGACAAGTCCACATCTGACGTGCGAGAGTTGTTTCAAGACCAGCAGATCCGAGTTTGAAATTGAGGTACAGGATTTATGCACATTTGGAAAGGCATGGCCTGATTAGGGACAATCAGCATGGTTTTATGTGGGCAGATCACGCTTGACAAAATTGATCGAGGTTTCGGTGGTGGTGATACAGATTATAAGATACAGGAGTAGAACTAAGCCATTTGGTGTATCAAGTCTGCTCTGTCATTTCTTCTTGGCTGATACATTTTTCCTCTCAGCCCCAATCTCCTGCCTTCTCCCTGTATCCCTTCATGTACTGACCAATCAAGAATCCATCAACTTCTGCCTTAAATATACCTAAAGTCTTGGCCTCCACAGCTGCCGCCTGTGGCAATGAATTCCACAGATGCACCACACTCTAAAGAAATTCCTCCTCATCTCCAATCTGAAAGGAAGACCCTCTCTTCTGAGGTTGTGTCCTCTGGTCTTAGACACTCCCGTCCTCTCCATATCAACTTTATCAAAGCCTTTCACCATTCAATAGGTTTCAATTAGTCATCCCTCATTGTTCTAACTTCCAGGGAATAAAGGCCGAGAGCCATCAAACACTCTTCATATGACAAGCTGTTTAATCCTGGAATCATTTTTGAGAATCTTGTTTGAAACCCATCCAATTTCAGCTCATCCTTCCTAAGATAAAGGGCCCAAAACTGCTCCCAATAATCCAAGTGAGAGCTCACCAATACTTCATAAATCTCAACATTACATCCTTGCTTTTATATTCTAGTCCTCTTAAAATGAATGCTAACATCATATTTGCCTTCCTCACCACAGACTCAACCTGCAAATTAACCTTTACAGAATCAGCACAATGACTACAAAATCCCTCTGCACCTCAATTTTTTGTATCTTCTCTCCACTTAGAAAACAGTCAACCCTAATATCTCCTCAACCAAAGTGCATGACCATACACTTCCCAGTTCTGGATTCCATCTGCCACTTCTTTGCCTATTCTCTTCATCCGTCTGTCCTTCCCTATTTCCTCAAAAATACCTGCACCTCCACCTGTCCCTTCATATCATCTGCAAATTTTGCAACAAATCCATCGTCAATTTGGATAGTTATGTGCACAGGAGGGGAATGGAGAGTTATGGGCTGAGTGCAGGTCGGTGGGACTAGGTGAGAGTAAGCATTCAGCAAGGACTAAAAGGGCCGAGGTGGCCTGTTTCCGTGCTGTAATTGTTATATGGTTATAAGAGACAGGTGGAGGCGCAGGTATTTTTGAGGAAATAGGGAAGGACAGGAAGATGAAGAAAATGGGTAAAGAAATCATTGACATATAACGTAAAAAGAATCAGTCCCAACATCTTGGTGCTTGATGAAGGCAAGACTGTGGACATGATCTCTATAGACCTTAGTAAAGCATTTGTAAAAGACCCGTGGGTTTCAATATAAATTGCAATTTCAATTCAGAAATGGATTCCGCATAGAAGTCTATGTCGGGCTGGAAGTCAGTCTACAGAGGTGATCCACAAGGATTGATGCTGGGAATTATGTTGTTTCTGATATATATCAATTTTTGGATGAAAATGTTGATGGGTGGTTTACAAGTTTACATGAGACAGCAAGATTGATGGAATTGTGGACAGTGTAAACATTGATCAATGCACACAGTGTGACACAGATCACAAACATATGCAGAGAAATTGCAGAAGGAACTTAATCTGGGAGGGAATGTGGTATGGCACTTTGGGAGATCAAATGAAAGAAGAAAGTATAATGTTAATGATTGACCCCTTCACAACATTGGTGAGAAGAGTGATCTTGGGGATCTTGGGATCCAGGCACATAGTTCACAGAACGTGGCTACACAACGGGATAAGGTGTACAGAATGCTGGTCCCCACTGGTCACTGTGTTGAGTATAAGAGCAAGGGAGTCACGTATTACGACAGGCACACAAACGCACGGTGAATGGACCATGTCCAGGTAGGTCGACTTTTGGCAGTATGAAGGATAAGAGGGATCTTGAGGTCCGAGTCCATAGGAGGCTCAAAGCAGCTGCACAGGTTGACTCCACAGTTAAGAAGGCGTATGGTGTATTGGCCTTCATCAATCGTGGGAATGAATTTAGGACTGGAGAGATAATGTTGCAGCGATACCCGGCCCTGGTCAGACCCCACTTGGAGTACTGTGCTCAGTACTGTTTGCCTCACTACAGGAAGTATATGCAAGCCATAGAAAGGGTGCAGAGGAGATTTACAAGGATGTTGCCTGGAATGGGGAGCATGCCTTATGAGAATAGGTTGAGTCAACTTGGCCTTTTCTCCTTGGAGCGAAGGAGGATGAGAGCTGGCCTGATAGAGGTGTACAAGAGGATGAGAGGCATTGATCGTGCAGATAGTCAGATACTTTTTCCTAGAGCTGAAATGGTTGCCACAAGAGGACACAGGTTTAAGGTGCTGAGGAGTAGGTACAGAGGAAATGCCAGGGGTAAGTTTTTTTAATCAGAGAGTGGTGAGTGTGTGGAATGGGCTGCCGGCAATGGTGGTGGAGGCGGATACGATAGGGTCTTTTAAGAAGATTTTAGATAGGTACATGGAGCTCAGTGAAATAGAGGGCTATAGGTAAGCCTGGTAACTTCTGAGGTAGGGGCATGTTTGGCACAACATTGTGGGCGGAAGGGCCTCTGTTGTGGTGTAGGTTTTTTTTTGTTTCTATGACTGAACAGGACTCCAAGGGTATTCAGTGACTTGGAAATTTTCTTGCATCAATCTCCAGATGTACTTTTCAATAAGCTTTTTTGCAGAGCTTCCTGGAGTGTTCTTTTGTCTTCATGGTGTAATTTTTGCTGCGATACTGACTACCAACAGTAGTGTAATTTTATTACAATCAATTGAAACAACTTGACTGCACATGGTGATCTCCAGTTAACTGATGAGGTAGCTCCTAAAACCAATTGGCTGCAGCAGTGATGATTTGGTGTGTTATATTAAAGGGGGTGAATACGTATACAGACAATTAATTTGTGTTTTATATCTGTAATTAATTTAGAGCACTTTTTAGAGATCTGTTTTCACTTTGACACAAGAGACTTCTTCTGTTGATCAATAAAAAAAAAAGCCAATTTTAATCCGCTGTGATTCAATACTGTAAAACAATAAAACATGAAAACTTCCAAGGGGCATTAATACTTTTCATAGGCACCTTACATGTCGGGACACTGATGAGAAAGGGGGAGGGAAAGAAGACACAGGGAGGAGTGGTCTGAAGAACCTCAGGTGTTCCTCCCGATGGGATAAAACACAAAAAGGGAAATATCAAAGAGAGATGAGAATGGAGCTGTGATTGTCATGAGAGATTTAATCAGAAGCAGATTCGAGTACTGCTGCATCGAGTAACTTTGTTCTGAGAGCTGGAACAACCACGATCTGCTGGTGGCAACCCATTCCAACTGAGTTTCCCATTCACATACCGGCATATCGGTCCCTTACAGCTGTCTTAACCGGTGATGGGGTGGTAATGGGACAAGCTCCTACTTCCCATTAAATGCTGCCAATGGTGTGTGCCTCAAATTGCCTCCGTCAGCTAAATACAGCTCCTGACTTTAACATTTGGCTTAGCTACTAAGCCCGACGGAACTGTTTCTAGTGTCGGGGGAAGGTGCAAATAGGTTTACTAGCATCATATAACCAACTGCTATGGACAGATGGGCTCGTCAACCGTGCTTGGCAGCTCATCTAGTGGAAGGAAAACCCTGACCTCAAACCTGGACCCTGGTGTTCACCCTCAATCTGTGGTCTGGAGTTCTCCCTCATTGTGATCACTTCTTCAGGGATCCTTCACCACAAGATCTCTCTGTAATCCCACCACATTACACAGATTACATCTGAAATGTCCTGTTCCTGGGTAAGATCCTGCTGTAAGAAACTGTCTCTGACCACTCCACAAATTTCTCTTCCACTGTACCAGTTTGATTAGTTTAATCAATACACAGACTGAAGCAAACACACATAAAATGCTGGAGGAACTCAGCAAACAGTCGACATTTTGGGCTGAGAACCTTCATCGGGATGAGACAGAAAGGGACAAAAGCCAGAATAAGGTGGTGGGGGAGGAGGACAAGTGAGTGGGGTGTGTGGTTTGTGGAGGGATAAGGATGTGAGGAGCTGGGTGACAGGCAGAAAAGGCAAAGAGAGGAAGAAAAAGTAATCTAATAGGTCAGAATGTTGGACCATGGGATGACGTGAAGGAGCTGGAGAACCTAGGAGAGATGATGGGCAGGTCATAAGGGCGTGTGAGGAGAAGTGAAGGGGTTAACTGGCAACAGAATGGGGGGAAATAAGTGGAATTGGGGGAAACAGAATGCAGTGATATCCGGAATTTGGAGAAATCAATGTTCATGTCATCAGGATTGGAGGCTGCACAGTCGGAATATGAGGTGTTGTTTGGCTAGCCTGTATTTGGCCTCATCGTGGGAAGAGAGAAGGCTACAGACAGACATGTTGGTGATGGCCCTCTGCTGGTCAAGGTCGAAGATGGATATTGTACCCTCACTGTGAAAGTCAATATGCAAGCCAGGGTACTACGATACGTAAAGCAAGCTGTTGCCCATGCAGTGGCTCCTGCTCTCCATGCAGCTGATGAATCCAGAGCAACCGCAGAGACCGATGGGGTCAGGCACCAGAGTGGTCGCATGATTACCAGTCTGCATTGAACACAGGACTGACAGGGAATTAGTGTTCACAGTGGAGACACAGCAAACATCCCACAGATATCTGATGGTGACATTTCAACATTGTGCAATAATGTGTAACAATTGCCATCACGAGGGAGAAGCTAACAGGAGAAAAAGCAAACATTACCAGGTCCCAATGACCGGCACTGAAGCCTGGAGAGAAAGTAGAGACACTGAAGTCTGTCAAAGCTCACTGTTACAGAAAGGTCCCAGTGGAGTTGAAAACCATTGTTGAAGAAGGGTGGAAGATAAAAACCAGGTGACTGTAGTCCAGTTAACTTCACTTCAGCTACTGGAGCCTATAATCTGTGAAGAAATAACAAGTCATTTGGAAAAGTCTAATGCATTGAACTAAGTCAACAGGGTTTACAGTCAGATTCACACAGCACAGATATGAACCCCTTAGCTCAAAAGGTCCACGATGACCAAAGTTCCCATCTGAGCTTGTGCTCTGTAACCCCCTCGCCACCACATTATGAACAAGGCTATTGTCCCATTTCCCTGCATTTAGCCCATATCCTTCAAAACCTTTCCTTTCCATCTACCTTTTTAATGTACCTGACTCAAACACTCCCCTTGACAGCTCAATCCATTTACCGATCAGCCTGCATGTGGAAAAGTTGCCCTTCAGGTTCCTATTAAATCTCATCTCAAACCAATGCCCCCAGTTCTTGATTCCCTTACCCTGGCAAAACTCTGTTATCTTTGACCCAACCCAGGCCCCTTATAATTTTATACACCTCTGCAGTATTGCCACTCATTCTCCAATGTTCCAAGGAAAATTGTCCAAAACAGTTTCCACTAATCAGTCCTTTGAGATCCAGTAACATACCTGTAAATCTCCTCTGCACTCTATCCAGCTCAATGCTGCCTGTCATATAGCACGGTCACAAAAACTAAACACTATTTATGAAATGCGGCCAAACCAACGTGTTGGACAACTGCACCGTTTCATCCCAGCTTCTATATTTGGTGCCCTGACTGAAGGCCGGTGTTCCAAAAGCCTCTTCACCACCCTGTCCATCTGGAACCTGGTTTTTGTCTCTGTAACTGGGGTTACAGAATGTTAAGTGAATGTTTGACAAACATACCAGAGATTTGAGACTTTACAGGGGAAGTTGGAGAAGTGGTGATTTTGGATTGTCAGGAGCCATTTGCCAAGGAGCCACACGAAAGGCTGGTGCACAAGACCAGATCTCCGTACTGGGAAGGAGGTGTGTTAATATTGACTGAAGACTGGTTATCATACTGAGACAGAATAACAGGTCTGTTTCAGGCTGGGATGACATAACTACTGGAGTGTCCCAGCAACCTGTTTTGGACACTCCATTATTTACTATTGATATTAATGACCAGGAGGAGTGGCAGAGAGTGAGGAATCCATGATTGTCAATGACAGGGAATGTGGTATGGGCATGTTCTGATTGGACATTTGGTCTCTCCAACAGGATATGGGGAAGCTGGTGAGTAGAATACTTGGTAAATGGAATTTAATGTATTAAGTGTGATGATGTAGTAGGAGGAATCAAAATTCACTACTATTTATGTGGAGATAAATTGTAAATGAGAGAAATAGAGAGGGGTCGAGGTGCTGCCTGCAAAACAAAATAGAAATGGGTGCAGTGAAGGGTTCATAAGACCATATATGACCAAGATTCAGAGGTGAATGGTTCATTGACATTTATTGCTGGGGCATTAGTGCTGCGAAACAGAGAAGTGTTGTTACAGTGTCAAATAAACACACAGTGACTGATTTTGGGAAGTTAAAGCAGGTCAAGACATACCCAGTGAATGGCAGGGCCCTGCAGAGCACTAATGAAAAGATGAACCTGAGGCACGGGTACATAGTTCCCGGAAAGAGCCAACACAGATAGAGAAGGTGGTGAAGAAGGTGCACGACATGCTTAGCTTCATCGGCAAAGGCTCTGAGAGGAGTTTGGACATCACGTTACAGTTGTACAAATCAATAATTAAACCACACCAGGAGTACACTGTGCAGTTCTGTTCACCACGAGAGGAAGGATGTGATTAAACTGGAAAGGTGCAGAAATGATTCACAGGAATGTTACCTGGACTGGGGGATTGAGTTACAAGGAAAGATCAGACCGACTGGGACTGTTTTTCCTGGAGTGAAGTAGGCTGAGGGGAGACCTGACACAAATTTTTAAAACTATGAGAGGTGCAGACAAGTAAGACAGTCAGAATCACTTCCCCAGGGTAGAAATATCAAATATGAGAAGGCACAGCTTTAAAATGCCAAGGTGAGAATTTAAAGGTGGTTTTCAGGGCAGGTAAGATTTCTGTTTCTGTACAGAGAGTGGTGAAGGCTGGGTTTGGTCTGCCATGGGGAGTAGTGGAAGCAGATACGATAATGACATTTAACAGGGTTTTAGATAAGCCATGAATATTCAGAGAATTGAAGCGCATGGATTACACGCAGGCTGAAGAGATTTAGTTTCATTTGGCATCCTGTACAGCACAGACAAAAGAAGGGTCTGTTCCTGTGCTGTACTATTGTGTGTTCTCGGTGAGCCTCAGTGACGGGGAATTCTTTAGCCGGGGTCACAGACAGGCGTATATGTGGCAAGGAGAGAGACTGCAAGATGGTGCATTACCAGCCTGGTACCAGAGCCAAGGATGTAACTGAACAAGTACAGGCCATTCTGAAAGGGCAGGGTGAGCAGCCAGAGGACGTGTCCATATTGGTTCTAACAAAAGAGCCAAAGTCCTGCAAAGAGATTTAGGGAGTTCAGGAAAAAGTTAAGCAGAGTCTCTTGGGGGGGGGGGGGGGGGGTAATCCCAGTGTCACCTGCTAGCGAGGGAAGAAATAAAAAGGTGGTTCAGTTTTATGTGTGGCTAACAAGCTGGTGCAGGTTAGTTACATGGATCATTGAGTTTTCATCAGGAGAGGCGATGGGAAGAGTTGACAAATAGACAATTTACAGTGTCTCAGGAGCACTACAAGTGTGAAGATAAACAAATATTAGAAGTAAGAGAAAGAATGAAAAGTTACCTCAAACAGTCTGACATGAGGGGTGTCATCACTTCCCCGGGGGTCAGAATGACTTCATACAGTGCTCCTTGGAGCAGCACAATGGTGTTAGTCTGTTACTGAAGATGCTCCTCTGTTCAGCCAAGGAGGCATGCAGAGGGTGAAAAACATTGTGCAGAATTGTCAGGATTTTCTGTCTGGTCCTTTGTTCCACCATGGCCTCCAGTGTGTCTAGTTTGACTCCAATAACAGAGTCAGCCTTTCGAATCAATTTATTCTCAGATGGCATCACCCATGTTGATGCCACTGGCCCTGTACACCACTGGATAGTTAGGCCAAGTTAATGAACACAGGGGCACCAAGGGGCAGAAGTGTGTTTGAATCAGTGCCTAGTTAATCCAAACGTACTTAGAGTCTGAATTAGTACATGGCACGGAGATTCAGCCATTACAGTGAAGGGTAGGACTGGGAGCTAAGCATTCCAGGATTCAGATTCAGACAGTTCAGAGGGAGGTGAATGAGATTGGGGAGCTGTACTGCTGATCAGGCAGAATGTCACAAATTCAAGGTCATCCCGGAGGCTCATCCAGTGAGACCATGTGGGTGGAACTCAGGAATGAGAAAGGCGCAATCACTGTAATGGGATTATACTGTAGGGCTCCCGATAACCAGTAAGAGTGAGGAACAGATATTTTGGCAGGTTATGGACTGACGTAAAAACAACAGAGTATCTATAGTGAATAAACTCCCCAGAGTGACTGGGACTCCCTTATCATCTGAGTCTTGATTGGGGCATTATTTGTTAAGTGTTTTCAGCAAGGTTTCCTGAAACAGTATGCAGATGGTCCACCAGGAGGGAGACTTTCTTGACTTTGCCTTGGGAAATATGGGACTCACCAGATTGTGGTAGGAACAACCAGTGTTCAAAGAGGAATTAGACAGGTCCTTCAGGGGAAATAACCAGCAGAGCTGTGGGGACAGAGTGGGAAATGGGACTGTGGAAATGTTGTAACAGGAGTTGGTATAAACTTGATGGTCAAATAGTCCAGATCATCCCAGAATGATCCTGTGATCTGTAATAGTCTGAAAAAAATTATTCTAGTCACCGGTGAACCTTCTAAGCTCCAGGGTGGACAAGATCAATTGTGTAATAAGGACACACTTCGGTAAAATCACTGACACCATATTCCAAGCACACTGAGCTGAAAGAGCACAGCACCGGCCAGTGAGGACACAGACCAGTCCAACACCCGGCTCTCTACTACAAAGTTCAAAGCTGTAAGTAAATGTATTATTAAAATACATTTCTGTCATTGTATGCAACCCCGGGATATATTTTCTTTTGGGCATACCGTTGGTTTGTTAGAGCTGTTGGGCAGGGTATAAACTAATTTGGCAGGGGCATGAGAACTGGTGTAAAAGGACTCAGGACAGTACAGATGGTAAAGGAAGAAAATATAGCATGCAGTCACACTGTCAGGAAGAGTGAGCAGATGATAGGACATAACTGCAGCCAGCAGAGGGATGCAGAATCAATAAGGGTAGCAAATCCAATACTTGTAGCGTCATTCATCAATGCACAGAGTATAAAAAATAAGGTGGATAATCGTATTGCCCTCTTACGGATTGTCATGTATAATGTGATCATCACAGAATCACAGATGAAAAATATTTATAGTTGAGAGCTACATGCCCAATTTGACATATCAGAAGGACAGAAAGGTAGGCGATGGGGATGGCATGGCTCTGCTGGTAAAGAATGGTATCAAATCAGTAGGAAGATGAGCCATAGGATCGGAAGATGTTGAATCATTGCGAGTAGAGTTAAAAAAAACTGCAAGTGTAAAAGGACGTTGATTCAGTTATAAACAGGCCATCAACAGTTGTTTGAATGTGGACCACAGATTACAACAGGAAATAGAAAAGGCATGTCAAACGGGTAATGTTATTGGAGATTTCATGGGAGATTTCAACATGCAAGTCGACTGGGAAAATCAGGTTGGAAATAGATCTCAAGAGAGTGAGTTTGTTGAATGCCTAAGAGATGGCTTTTTAGAGCATTTTGTCATTGAGCCTACCAGGGAATCAGCTATACTGGATTGTGTGTTATTTAATGAACAGGAGGCAATCAGAGAACTTCAGGGAAAAGTACCCTTAGGAGGCAGCGATCACAGTAACATTGAGTTCAACTTGAAATTGGATAGGGTGAGAGTACAGTCTGACATAGCAGTGTTTCAGTGGAGTAAAGGTAGTAGCAGTGGTATGACAGAGGAGTTGGCTAAAGTAAATTGGAAGGAGATGCTGGCAGAGATGGTAGCAGAGCAGCAAAGGTGAGAGTTTCTGAGAAAAATGAGGGAGGTACAGGATAAATGTATTCCAGAAACAAATAAATACTCAAATGGCACAATAGTACAACTGGTTCAGCTCGCTTCTCCACTCTGCACTGAACTAAGCATCTGTGCACAGACTCTCTTTGAGCATTTCAGTTCAAAACGCCACAGAACTTACTTGTGTTTATTGTTTGCAGGATTTGTCTTTCTTTCTGCACATTGGGTGTTTGATGGTCTTCTTATTTTATTAGTGGGTTCTTTTCACTTCCTTTGTTTTATGGCAAACTGTTTGAAACAAACCTCAGTTGCAGAATGTTTACGTACTTTTGATAATAAATTTACTTTGAACTTTGATTCAAAAACGTGATGCTTGAGGGATAAAGTAAGGACAAAAATTTAACAAAACTTAAAACTGAATCTCCATTAGTTACAGGCCAGGATGCAGAAACGTGGAAAATGATAAATATTCTTCCTCTTTTTAAGAACTGCAATAGGGACAAGACAGGAAAGTATACCCTGGTGATTCTTACATTCGTGGGAGGGATATTACTCGAAAAGATATTTAACGATAGGATCAGCTCAGGCTTTATAAGGCATTGGTCCGATCACACTTGGAGTACTGTGAACTGTTTTGGGTCCGTTATCTAAAAAGCTAAAAGTTCGTAGAGGAGGTTCACAAAAATGATCCTGGCAATAAAAGGATTAATGAACAACGATTGTTAGATGGCTTTGGGCCTGTACTCTCTGGACTTTAGAAGAATGATGGAATCTCATTGAAACCGATCAGATATTGAAAAGGCCTAGAACAGAGTGGGGAGGGTATTTCCGATAGTGGGGCAGTCGGGGACCACAGGGCACAGCCTCATAATACCATTAGAGCAAAGATATGGAGTAATTTCCTTAGTAATGGGTAGTGAATCTGTGCTGCCGATGTCAGGATGTTTTTCTTTGACCAGAGTTCAGCGATTAACACCATCATTCCCACAGTCCTGATCAATAAGGCACGGAACCTGGTCTCTCTGCAATTGGATCCTCAACTTCCTAATCTGGAGACAACAGTCTGTGCAGATTGGTGATAAAACGGGCTAATCCCTATTGACATCAATGGATCTGGGGTTAAACGTGATTCTGGTCCTGACTCTGAATTCATCCCCACAGACGGATGTGGCCAACTTATTGGGTACATTGAAAGTGGAGGTTCTTGATTGTGGGGGCGGGGGCAGAATAAGCGTGTTTGAGAGTGTTAAGAGATGTGACATGATCTCTTATTCCTGGCAGAATGGGGCAGCAGACATGATGGGACAAATGGCCTAATTCTGCTCCTGTGTCTTATGGTCCGCTGGTCTCGGAGCAGCTGCAGGACATTTCAAAGGGAAGGTTGCGCAGCCAGACACCGTGGTGGACGATGCATGTTGGTAATAGCAACGTAAGGGGGAGGAGGGATCTGGTCCTGTGCAGAGAATTTAGGGAAATAAGACAGACAGACATACTTTATTGATCCCGAGGGAAATTGGGTTTCGTTACAGCCGCACCAACCAAGAATAGTTAAGAAATATAACAAAATAAATCCATAAATAATTAAATAATAAGTTAATCATGCCAAGTGGAAATAAGTCCAGGACCAGCCTATTGGCACAGGGTGTCGGACACTCCGAGGGAAGAGTTGTAATGTTTGATGGCCACAGATAGGAATGACTTCCTATGACGCTCAGTGTTACATCACAGTGGCTGAATGTACTCCTGTTCCTAACCAGTACCTGATGGAGTGGATGGGAGTCATTGTCTAAGATGGCATGAAACTTGCACAGCATCCTCTTTTCAGACACCACCATCAGAGGGTCCAGTTCCACCCGCACATCATCACTGGCCTGACAAATAAGTTTGTTGATTCTGTTGGTGTCTGCTACCCTCAGCCTGATGCCCCAGCACACAACAGCAAACATGATAGCACTGGCCACCACAACCTCACAGAACATCCTCAGCATCGCCCGGCAGATGTTCAAGGAACTCAGTTTCCTCAGGAAATAGAGACTGCTCTGACCCTTCCTGTAGTCAGCCTCATGGTACTTTGACCAGTTCAGTTTATTGTCCATTCGTATCCCCCCCCCAGGTATTTGTAATCCTCCACCATGTCCACACTGACTAAAAAGTAGTAAACTCTGTATTACTCCCAGTGACACTTGTTAGTGGGGTGAGATATAGAGAGGTACCACTAATGAATGTGTGGCTGAGATGCTGGTGCAGGGGGCAGAGTGCTAGTTTCATGGATCAATGGGACATCTTCTCGGGATGGGTAGGCAGAAACTGTTCACCACCTAGGGTCTTTTAGGGAAAGACCAGTTTTCTTCATACTAAAACTGCACGGAATAGTTTTGTTTGTGACAGGGCGGAGGTTGAAAGGGAATCTGAAGGTTGAGTTGATGCAGGTGGATAAAATTCCGTGAGGCATACAAAGGTTATTGAGACAGAGACTATTTCTAGTGGTGTGGCTGTCGAAAGGGAATAGTTGTAAGGTGATAGGGGGTGATTTAAAGGGGATCTGAAGGGTAAATATTTGACACAGAAAATAGCTGGTATCCCGAATGAGCTGCCAGAGGAGGTGGTGGAGGCATAAACACACAAAGTCTCTGTTGATGAACAATTTCCAGGAACCTTTCATTACTGTGTTCATCCTGCCCTGGTTTAACTCCCTGGTGCTGGGTCCTTTGCTGTTTTTCCATCTGTATGAACGATCTGGATGAGAATGTGGTAAACTGGATCAGCAAGTTTGCAGATGACACCATGATTATGGGGTATGATAGACAGCAAAGGCGGCTAGAAAATCTTGATGTGGGATGTGGACCAGCTGGAAGAATAAAGCAGGCTACAATCTGGAATACACTGTCTGAGGGGTAGTGCAGGCTGGTATTTCAGAACCATCAGGATGAGCATTTGAATCTCCAGAGCAGGGTAGGAGACAGAACAAGTGCTAAGTTAGTGGAGACAGATTCTCGATGGTCAGTATAGACATTCAGAAACCACTGACTGTGAAAGTGCAGTGGGAACCTGGAAGACAGAACTTCAGGACGGACATACCCAAAACACTCAGAACCCAGGACAATGCATTTTTGTTGGACAAAGGTATTAATGCATTAGGGTTAATAGTGTATCAACCCCCTCAAAAGGCTAGCAAAATGCACCCATTCCCCGTGCTCCAGTAACAGTACTTTTAAATGGGAATTTGGTGAAGAACGCTGGTTAATATTAAGAGAGATGGCAGACAGCTTGGTCACAATGGAAGGATGCAAATATCTTCTCAGAGGATAAGGGGTTCAGTGGAACAAGCTCACAGCTGAGAATGAAGGTAACAAACCCCACTGCAGTGGAGCACTGCTGTTTCCAGGGTTGTCCAGGGCAGAGACAGACCCTCTGGCCCATCACATTTATGCTCCCCCATCACACACAGCTATACTAATCCCACTTTCCTGCATTAGTTTCATATTCCTCCAGGCCTTACTCAATGAAGTACCTGTGCATGTGTCCCTAATATTGTTACACAGTTCCCTGTATGTGGCAGCACAGGTAGATAGGGTCTACTTGCCTTGTCAGCTAAAGAACTGCTTCTCATTAGAATTGTACAAAACTGCTTAAAGACAGATGTAAAGGGGCTCTGAAGGGTACATACTTCACACAGAAATAGCTGCTATCCTAAAGCAGCTGCCAGAGGAGGTGTGGGGGCAGAAACCCACAAAGTCTCTGTGCTGTCTTTACGACAGTTATTTAGTTTATAATATTTTCGCTTAGTAATTCATTCAATAGTATTTTCTAGTTAGAATTAGGAGTGTTTAAAGTATATTCATTGCATGTAAAATATATCGGCATGCGATGTCGTCACATCCGGTTTCGCCGCTTCTTGTGGGAAAACACCGGTTTGAAATTAGCGCGAGGGTGGGGGCTTTCCACGAGGCTCACCTGAGTAGAAGTAGTTTGCAGGCATGAGAAATCACAGTGAGAGCAACGCTGTAAGTTAATAGATAATCGATATATTGAACTAAGATGTTAATGCCGATCCTGTTAGAAGTAACGACGGTAGATAATGTTTATGCTTTCGTTAGTTAAAGAGTCGCGGATAGTTTGCATGGAAGTGTATTTAAAGTAGTCAATGGAGCAGGAAAACTCTCCCTGTATACTGCACCTTAGTGTAATGTAGTTATAGTCACCTTTGCAAGTATTTACACTTGAAATGTGATATTAAGGAAGGAACAAATACTGTATCAATCTTGTATTGTTTTATCAACAGTTTTCACCATATGTTAATGTGAAGAGTGAACAGTAAATGGTTAATCTTACTGCGATCTGGTTTGCATTGGCTGTGGTTTATCCGGACGTTAAATTCGGCGTTCGTTACACCCGAAGGAGAACGTTACAGTCTCTGTTCACTAAACATTCTCAGGAACCTGTCATTCACTGTGTACATCCTGCCCAGTGATTTATACAGAACTGAAACCGTCCCTTCGGTAAAACTCATCCACGCCGACCAAGTTGTCGACCTGAACTCGTCCCATCCACCTGCATTAGGCCCGTGTCCCTCTCAACCTTTCCTATCCACGTAACTGTGAAAATATGGTTTAAATATTGTACCTGAGGCAGGGAGCCGGTGCGGTGAGGCGCTGACAGACACTCACTGTTCCGTGGGCAGGATGAGGAAAGGCCATTCCCACAGTGGAGCCAAAACCCAAAGTAGAGATCGAATCCACTTTACTACAACCCCGTGCCCACCATCCCGGACCGTTCCCCAGGTAACAACGTCTGTGCAGGTGGGACCTCGGTGACGTCAGCTCGTTACAGAACGGCAAACGCGCTGTCTCAACAGCCCAGGAGGCGGTGCAGAGTGAGCTGTCAATCAGTGGAGCCGCTGAGAAATTACGAGCATTGCAACAGAGTGGGTACAGGGGGGAATTTCCGGGAACGGTGACCCCACCCACAGGAACTGAGTGTTATAGACAGTAATATTCACATTTTAATATGATTCCTCGGTCTTATAAATATTTAATATTTGTATTTTGTATATTTTTGTGTGGATAATCTTTTATAATCTGGGGTAAAAAATATCCACTGAACCATAGAACATGACAGCACAGAAACAGGCCATTAGGCCCATCTTGGCTGTGCTGAACCATTTTTCTGCCGGGTCCCACTGCCCTGCAACTGGGCCATATCCCTCCATACACCTCTCATCCATGAACCTGTCCAGGTTTTTCATAAATGTTAAAAGTGAGCCCGCATTTACCACTTCATTTGGCAGCTCATTTCACACACCCACCACTCTCTGTGCGAAGAAGCCCCCCCCCCAATGTTCCCTTTAAACTTTTCCCCCTTCACCCTTAAGCCATGTCCTCACGTGGCACAGGTAGGAATCCTAAGATTACCACCCTTGTGGCCCTGCTTTTTGACTTCTTACCAAGCTCTCTATACTCATTCTTCAGGACCTCCTCACTCTTTCTTCCTACGTCATAACGTCATAAAACATTGTAACTAGACCACTGACCCCTTGCTGAGAAAAGAAAGCTACGGAAAAATATTGTCAAAGCCAAAATGTTAATCTAAAGTAAGTTAATAGAAACATAGAAAACCTACAGCACAATACAAGCACTTTGGCCCACAAATTTGTGCCGAACATGTCCCTACCTTAGAAATTACTAGGCTTACCCATAGCCCTCTATTTTACTAAGCTTCATGTACTTATCCAAAAGTCGCTTAAAAGACCCTATCGTATACGCCTCCACCATGGTTGCCAGCAGCCCATTCCACTCACTTACCACACTCTGTAAAAACTTACCCCTGACATCTTCTCTGTACCTACTCCCCAGCAGATTAAACCTGTGTCCTTGTGGCAACCAATTTAGCCCTGGGAAAACACCTCTGAATATCCACACAATCAAGGCCTCTCATCATCTTTTACACCTCTATTAGGTTACCGCTCATCCTCTATCGCTCCAAGGAGAAAAGTCCCTGACACCCTTTCTATGGCTTCCACATCCTTCCTGTACGTGAGGAAACCAGAACTGAGCAGGTACTCCAAATTGAGTCTGACCAGGTTCCTGTACAGCTGCAGCATTACCTCTCGGCTCCTTAATTCAATTCCATGGTTGATGAAGGCCAATACACCGTATGCCTTCTTAGCCACAGAGTCAACCTACCCGGCTGCTTTGAGTGTCCTATGGACTCGGTTCCCAAGATACCTCAGATCCTCCACACCGCCTAGATTCCTAACATTAATACTATATTCTACCATCATATTTGAGCTACCAAAATTAACCACTTCACACTTATCTGGGTTGAGCTCCATCTGCCACTTCTCAGACCAGTTTTGCATCCTATCAATGCCCCATTGTAACCTCTGACAGCCCTCCAGACTATCCACAACAACTCCAACCTTTGTGTCATCAGAAAGCTTATTAACCCATCTCTCCACTTCCTCATCCAGGTCATTTATAAAAATCACAAAGAGTAAGTCCCAGAACAGATCCCTGAGGCGCACCACTGGTCACTGAGCCACATGCGAAATATGACCCGTCTACAACCACTCTTTGCCTTCTGTGGGGGAGCCAGTTCTCGATACATAAAGCAATGTCCCCTTGAATCCCATGCCTCCTTACTTTCTCAATAAGCCTTGCATGGTGTACCTTATCAAATTCCTTGCTCAGTTCTGGTTTCCTCACTACAGGAAGGATGTGGAAGCCATAGAAATCCTTGTACCCTATATCTACTGCTCTTCCTTCAACAATGTGTTTAATCACATCCTCAAAAAATTCAATCAGGACCATAAGCACGACCTGCCCTTGACCAAGCCATACTGACTACGACTACTCCTATTTATGATACCTTTCCAAAAGTTCATAAATCCTGACCCTTGAGATCTTCTCCATCAAATTACAAACACTGAGATAAGACTCACTGGTCTATAAATTCCTGGGCTATATCTACTCCGTTTCTTGAATAAAATAACAACATCTGAAACCCTCTAATCCGCCAGAATCTATCCCGTCCACATTGATGCTGTGAAGGTCATTGCCAGCAGCTGAGCAATCTCCTCCCGTGACCCCTGCTGTACCCTGGGTTACATCTCATCTTGTCCAGGTGACTTAAACAAATTGATGATTTCCAAAATCTCCAGCACATTCTCTTTCTCAATATCTACATGCCCTTGCTTTTCAGCCTGCTTCACATCATCACTACAATCACCAAGATATTTTTCCAGAGTGAATACTGAAGTAAATTATTCATTAAAGTACCTCCACTATTTCCTTTGGTTCCATACACACTTTCCCACTGTTACACTTGATAGGTCCTACACTTTCATATCTTATCCTCTTGATCTTCACATACTTGTAGAAGTCCTTGGAGCTTTCTTTAATCCTGTCTACCAAGGCCTTCTCATGGCCCCTTGGGGCTCTCCTAATTTCCCTTCGAAGCTCCTTCCTGATAGCCTTACAATCTTCTAGATCTCTAATATTGCCTTGTTCTCTGAACCTTTTGTAAGCTTTTCTTTTCTTCTTGACTAGATTTATTACAGCCTTTGTACACCACGGTTCCTGTACCCTACCATAACTTCCCTGTCTAATTGGAACGTACCTATCCAGAACTCCGCACAAATATTCCCTGAACATTTGCCACATTTCATCAGTACTTTTCCCTGAGAACATATCTTTCCAATTTAAGCTTCCAATTTCCTGCCTGATAGCCTCATAATTCCCACTTACTACAAGAGAATGCTTTTCGAACTTGTCTGTTCCTATCTCTCTCCAATGCTATTGTAAAGGAGATAGAATTATGATCCCTATTTCCAAAATTCTCTCCCACTGAGAGATCTGACACCTGACGAGGGTCATTTCCCAGTTGTTATAACAGTGCGCATATTTCACCATGTAGTTCAAAGTTCAAAGTAAGTTGTATTCTCACAGTGCATGCACGTCACCACATTCAACCCTGAAATTCATTTGCTGCAGGCCTCCTTTGTAAATCTTTTGAATAGTAACTGTGAACTGTAAATATCAGGAACTATAAACTGTAAACAAACAGTGCAAATGCAGAAAAATAAATAGCAATAAGTAATGAGCATGAAATAACAATATAACAGAGCCCCTAAATGAGTCCTTGCATGAATGCCGCTGTCCCCTTTTCTTCAGGTCCCTGATGTTTGAGGGGTGGTAACTGTCCTTGAACCTGGTGGTGCAAGTCGTGAGGTACCTGTTCCTTCGACTTGATGGTAGCAGTGAGAAAAGAGCATTGTCTGGATGGTGAGGATCTTTGATGATGGATGTTGCTTTTCTACGACTATGTTTCATGTAGATGTGCTCAGTTGTTATGTATGTTTAACCCGTGATGTACCTGAGCTGAATCCACTACCTTTTGTACGATTTTCCACAAAGGGCATTGATGATCCTATACCAGGCCATGCTGCAGCCAGTCAGCACACTTTCCACCACACATTTATAGAAGTTTGGCAAAGTTTTCGATGACATGCTGGATCTCTGAGAGCCCTGAGAAACTAAAGGTGCAGTCGTGCTTTCTTCACAATAATATTTATATGATGGGTCCAGGACAGATCCTCTGACAGAGACACACTGGAATTTAAATTGACTCTCTTCACTTCTCATTGTCCAATGATTACTGGCTCATGGTTGTCTGGTTTCCCTCTCCTGAAGTCTGCAATCTGTCCCTTGGTCTTACTGACACTGAGTGAGAGGTTGTTGTTATTATGCCATTCAGACAAGCTTGATCTCTGGAGTCTTGCTCTGTAAGATCTGTCTGTATGCAGGTAGGACAAGTACAGTCAAATTATCTGACTTAGCAAAATGCGGTGTTGGGAGCAAACAATAGGCATTCCTTATTGTAGTTCAGTAGAGGTGTAGTGTGTTGGGACCTCTGGCACAAAAGGGTACTACTTTCAGATTCACTTTTTTCAGCTACTTACAGGAAAATGAATACAACGGAACTTATGAAAACTATAAACAGCAAAGACTGACAGACAACTAATGTGCAAAAGACAGATCATGCAAATGAAAAATTAATTTTACTGTGACATCCAGTTGTAGAATACTTGAAAGTGAGTCTGCAAATTGTGGAATCAGTTCAGTGAAGGAACCTGTGTCATTTCAAGACCATGACTGCTGGAGGGTAAAAACTCTTCCTGAAGCTGGCGGTGTGGGACCTAAGGCTCCTGTGCATCCTTCCCGATGGCAGCTGTGAGAAGAGAGCATGAGGTGGATGAAGGATGTTGTTGATGATGGATGCAGTTTACTTGTAGAAGTGCATCTTGTAAGTGTACTGAATGATGGGGAGGGCTTTGCCTGTGATGAACTGGGATGCATCCACTAGTTAGAAACATTGAAACGCTACAGCACAATACAGGCCCTTTGGCCCACGATGCTGTGCCAAACCTGTACTTTATTTTAGAAAATTTGTTTTAAAAATTAACTGTTGTTATCCATTGCCCTCTATTTTTCTAAGCCTCACATACCTATCCAGGAGTCCCTTAAAAGACTCTATGCTATCCGCCTCCACCACCTTTGCCAGCAGCCTATTCCATGCACTCACCATGCTCTGTGTAAAGAACTCGCCCCTGACATCTCCACAAAGTTCTTGTAGACCTTTCCTTTCCATTCCTAATCATTGTGTTTCCATATCAGGCCATGATAAATCCAATTAGGTTTCTCTCCACTGTGCATCTATATATGTCAAAGTTTTAGGTGTCATGCTGACTATACGCAGGTAGAGTCGCTGCCTTCTTTATAATGGCACTTACTGCTAGTCCCAGGACAGATCCTCTGAAATGATAATGCTGAGAAATTTAATGTTACTGACTCTCTCCAACTCCAGTCCCTGATGATATCTGTCTCGTGGATCTCCGGTTTCCTCCACCTGTCGTCAGTGATCAGCTCCTCGGTTTTGCTGATATTGAGTGAGAGGTTGTCATTGTGGCATCATTCAACCAGATCGTCCATCTCCCTCCTGAGGGCAAATGTGTCAGAACCTTTGATAAATCCAACAACAGTGATGTCATCGGCAAACGTAAATATGGTATTGGAGTTGTATTTAGCCACACAATCGCTGGTATAAAGTGAGTAGAGTAGTGGACAAAGCTCACAGCCTTGTGGTGCACCAGTGCTGATGGTGATTGTGGAGCAGATGTTGTTAACATCTGAGAAGAAGATTACATGAAAATCAGCAAAACATAAGAATGAAAATAAGTTATTTTTTCCACAAGCATCTGAAAAATGGGGGCCCATTTGTCCATGCTGACGTTTGTCCATCCGCAAGGAGTATTGTGAGCAATGCTGGACTCTTTATCCAAGGAAAGATGGTCCAGAGCAGTTCACAAGAATGACCCAGGGAACTATGGAGTGAGTGATCCCGGCTGAAAGTGGAGAGTGGGGTGGGTGGAAGGATGTGTTTAGTGCTGGAATCCCTTTGAAGATGGTGGACTTCATGTAGAATGTTGTGCTGAATACGAACACTCGTGAGGTGGTACGTAAGGGCAAGGGGAACTGTAAACCTGTTATGGCAATGAGAAGATGGGGCAAGGGCAAATGTCTGAAAAATGGGGGGATAGCTGAGGGTGAAAGCAGCAGCAATGAGAGAGGAAGGGAAACCTTGTTCTTTGCAGAAGGAAGTCATCGCTGTTATTCTGGCAAGGAAAGCCTCATCCTGGGAACAGATGTGGTGGCGACGAATAAAAGGATGACATTTGTACAGAAGACAGGGTGGGAAGAGCGGTAGTCAAGATAGCTGTGAGAGTCAGTAGGTTTATAGAAAGATATCACCAGACAGTCTGTCTCCAGAGACCAACTGCTGCTGTCTCCTTTTATACACAGTGTCCCGACCTTCCCGAAAATCGCGCAGAGAGGCGAGGAGGGGAGGAGACAGTCAGTATGACAGACAGAGCTGCAAGCGGCCTCTCGTCATCCAGCTCCACGTTCACTCTCCCTCAACCACCAACTTCCAATGGTTTATCCGCAACAGAACAGAAACACAGCGCTTGGATAAACCTTCAGACGCACAGTGTTGGTACTGATCAGTCTGTAAAGTTTACACCTAACACTCTGGATACCTGACACATAAACTCTCTAAATTTCTGCTGAAATCTCCTAAAACTTAATAATGTTAATCTGGAACAATGATTGACTCAAAGATGGGAATTCTGACATTCCAGTAAAACACAGAGACAGCTGGAAACACACAGCATGTCAGGCAGTGCCCGTGGATAGAGATACAGAGTTAACGTTTCAGGCCGAAGCCCCTTCATCAGATACATTCAGTCCACATTCCGAATTCCGTCTGAGGCTGCGAATGGACTTTTGTGAATGATGCACCAGGTCTCCAAGTTCCCTCTGCACCACCAGACCCTGTCGCCTTTGAATAATTAGAGAATGTTCTGTATTAGTTATTTTTCCTGTCACACTGTACAAGTTCACATCCTCCCTCCCCCACAATATCCCAGCTGCCAGACCTGGGTCCAATCACATCACCCTTTGTAATACTCCTCACTGCTCTTCACAAATCATTTCCCATCTCTGTTTGTCATCAGCAAGTTTAACACAGTCTGCACTCATTTTCCCCAACCCCCTGTGATGGAGCGGCTTATCAAACGTGTCCTGGACATTTCAGATCAGTGTGTCCCTGGGTCCCTTTATCCACAGTTGGTGTTACTGCTCCAACCACTCGATTGTACTTGTTAAACGTGCAATCACTTTCACCAAACCCTGTTGAGTTTGCCTGATGGTTTGAAGTTTAGTAGGTTTGCAATAATTTCCTGCTTTGTTACAGATCCAAATATTTTCCTGGTACAGGTGGTGATCTGACAGGTCTGGAGTTTCCTGTTTTCTGCTTTTGCTTCAGACTACAGAATCTGCAGCATTTATTTTAATTATTTTCTATTTGCTTATTTTTTTCCTACTTGGAATGAAGGACTTACTCAATTTGTTTTCTCTACAGACGCAGTCTAGTTTATTTTTCCTGACCATCCTCACCCAGGTCTGCCGTCACATCGAAGTTTATTGATACGGTTCATTTGGTCCTCAGTCTGGCTATTTAGGAAATTGGATCCAGAACTGTCTTTGCAATAGGAAACAGAGTGATGGCAGAGTGCGGTTTTGTGATCAGATGCTGGTGACGTGCTGTTTCACTTCGATCTGTACTGGGACCTTTGCTGTTTGTGATATGGCTGAGTGATTTGGGAGTGGATGTAGGGACCGTGAGCAGTAAGATCACACTGAGTGTGAGATGGGTGGAGTTATTGCTGTGTGGAGGGTGGTCTTAGGCTAAAGGGTGACATCGATGTGGTGGTGAAATAGACTGAGAGCAAAACAAGTAGGTCAGTTTGTGTGAGAGCTGGGATTCCCCATTAAACAATCCCAAAGCCCCGACAGGGAGAGGTCAGGGGGATAATATGTGTCATCTCTGCAATAGTGTAATGAACAGGAAGAGACAACCCTTTCATCTGCCATATCAGTGGCTCTTAAATGAGCCTTTTGTTGTGTTTGGTGCTGAGGCCAGGCTTAGGCTAGCTTCTGGCAGATGCAGTGGGTCATCTGAATGTCTTTGGGCACAGGGGTGACTGGCTTGGTGTGGATGGTGCAAAGAGCCTCACCAGATAAGCCTCGCTGGCCTCCTGCAGGCCTTTGATGGCTGAGCTCTGGAAGCGTGGATCGGTTTTGAAGTCTTGCGTGATCTTCTGCACCTGATGCTGGAAGGGAAGTTTGTGGATGAGCAGCTCGGTGGATTTCTGTAGCATCGCTTCCCCCTCAGAGTCACGGTGATGGGCCAGTAGGGGCCCAAGAATACGTACACAGACACCCAAGGATATACAGTGCTCCTTTACATTTAGCAATTATTTTACAGGGATCGGTATTTTACATGTTGCTTCCATGTCGGCTCATTAACCAGCCACATGCCACAAAATCGTACCACTGACACTCAGTCAAGAGTTTGACCATAAAATTTCAAATCAATTAATATTGAGGATGATATGGATAAATAAAGAGATGTATTGATCCTTTGTAAAACACATATATTTTAGCTACTGAAAGCTTAAACCTGCATCTATTCACCCGCTGTTCAACATTATTAATCACGAATCACATTCCATTTACAATTAAACTGAATTTTCTACCTCTAATCCATTAAGATCCATTCATCTGCAAAAATTGATATCCCCGCTCCCACCAGTACCTATCTCAGAGAAAGTATCAGTAGTCATAATATTAAAAAATAAGGACTACAATCTCATTCTCTAGCACATAGAAGCCCAAATGTACCTTAACCACACTTACCTGCCTGGAACCTACATAAAAAAACTTTGGAAAAAATGTACATCCTTCCTCTCACTCCAAATTTCCATAATTTAATCCTCTCATAACATATTATATGATTTTTCAATATCAAAATACTGCATTTTGCAACTTCCTTATTTCCCTGTGCTTTCCTAATATCATCTTCCAAACATAATGTCATTCAGCTCTTTTAAAATCCGCACTGATAAAATGCTATATCACCTCTCTCTCCCAAAATAAAATTCAATCGTTCTATTACCATACGTTCCATAAGTTTACCCTAATGATATTGGGCTATAAATAGAAGGATCCTATGGGCCTTTCCAGGTTTTGGACCATTTTCTCTGAGGAACCAAGATGGCCTAAGCTCCAAATATGATCCAAAAATGGTAATATTATCTCAAGAGTTGTAAGCCATCTGTTGAAACATGCAATAACATATATCACCCTTTCCTGGAGCCGTCTGACCTGTACTATCAAAACCTTTCTTAAATTCGCACAAAAAACTATACATCACTATCACTGCTAAAGATGGCTTCCAATACATCAGCGGATTCACTTAAAACCTCATCCTTACATCATTTAGGCTCTTAAAATTAAATTATATTGATTATGAATTGCAGAAAATTACTAAGCCGGTGCTTAGCCTTCTCTAGATCAATACTGGAATGTTAATTCTATGAGTTAATAACACCCCCCCCAATTTTCTTAATCGTTCCCCAAACATCTCTAAGTTTAATGTCGTGTCAACACTATCACAAGATAACCTCCAGTAAACCTCTTTCAGAACCTTCAACAATTTCCTCACCACACCCTGTGGCCTTTCATACTTAATAAGATCACTTGGAGAGTGATAATTCCCAACTCTCGCAACCACCTTATGTCTCTCCCTAATTGCCTCTGCACACTCCTCCATCCTCCATGGTACTGTATTCATCCTACCAATGCCATTTTAACAGGAGACACTTACACAGCAGTTTGATGAATAATATGACATAAACCATTCATTGCAGAAATCCATATAATCTTCGATGTTCAGCCCTGACCGACATTCATAACATAAAAACTCTCCCAATTTGCTTTACCAAAATTCCAACTCGCAAAAGCAGATTCTGGTCCCCTATATAACTCCAAACACAAGCTTAAAAATATAGGATAATGATCACTCCCCAATGTTTCATCACCTATGACATCACTCACTCCAACCAGAATGCTTGATACTGGAGTTAAATCTACAGCAGTTTTCAGCCTATTATAAACATTAAATCTCATAGCCCTCCTATCATTAAGGCACAAAGGTTAGAAATAACTAAAAATTCCTTTACCAACAAACCATTCCATGAATGGCCCCACAGTGAACTATGTGCACAAAAATCCCCACACCACACCATTCTTAGTGAGCTGGAGCTAGAATTGAATTGAAAATACACTTGGACTAAAATGTTAAGGGACCTGTGCTGTCGCCAGTGGGATCATCAGTTGATCTGTCACCTCTCCTCAGGAGTTTCGGCCCGCTTATGATCAAGGTTCCCTCGAGGTGGCGGGCCGGCAGTGCTAAAGCACCACCTCCAGCTGGTAAGCTTAAAAACTTGGCAGCTGTCTCTCAGAATTGTTGGTCGCTTCGATCCAACAGATCGTCTACTCTTCAGGTGTCTATGCAACTACTGGAAGGTTTGCAAAAGATGGAAACACTGTCCGATTATCTGCCACTCCGGACGTCCACTCCCATGATGATCCTTTCTCTGCTGCCTCAGTGACAGCCCTGCTGGTTGACTTGATCTCTCTTCTAGTGAAGCCCGGGTCACGCAGCCACTTCTGGAAAGTGAACACAGTAAAGCCACAGCAACCGACTTCGAATGGATAACTTGAGACCTTTCACCCTCTGTCTCTACGTATACATTCAAGCAAATCAAAGAAAAGCTTCCCACAAGAGATTTACCAATTTAAAACCCCTAACTGTTGAATCAAATACATCTACTACAAGTGCCTCACACTTTATTTACATCCAGAACTCTATGTCCGATCCCTTTCCTTATTAAACTTGCAACACCACCCCCTCTACCGATTAACCTAACACATCTAATTACAACATAATCCTGCAAAGGGAAACATAAACGTGGTAACAGTCAGGTTTCCTGAATAGATATAATATTGGGTGAAATTGATAAATCCGAAATAAATGTCTTAATGTCTTGACAATCAGACTTCTCGCGTTCCACTGCAATATTCTTAATCCCATTATTTATCCGCAGAAGGAGACTGAAGTAGAGATACACCCACCTATTAAAGCATCATTTACAGTTTCCCACATGACGCCAGTTATGAATAGACGCTTTTCAGCAGCTTTCACAATAACTTTAATTTTCTCTGAACGATAACTGGGCAGTACAAATCACCACAGGCTTTATAAACATCACATGCTTCAGTGTATCAACAAGTAAAATATGTTTAGTAATGGAACTTTAGTAATGCGACATATAGTCACTGATTTCACATTCTGTTTTCCAACTGGTAATACTTGATCAACATTTGGTTTAATTTTTCGCAAGGCATCTGCATAAGACACACTTTACTATAACCTTATCAACCAGCTGCCTTCTTAAGCACCTCACATCCTTATAAACTGCACTATGTTCTCCTCGCAATTACAATAATTAAACTTTCCAGCTTCACTTTCTTCATACTTATGTTCCCACTACACTCTCTACAACTTAGTTTCCCATGATATACTGCCACAATATGCCTAAAACTCTGACATTGGTAACATCGAAGCAGAGGTGGAATATAAGCTTGTCCATTACAACACATATATCAATGCAGTTAAACTCTCCATCCTTTCTCCATTTCTATCAACTTGCAATCTCTTTACCTTCTCTACCTTGCCTCCCAGTAAATGAGATTTAATGATTTCATCTCCTCTATCGAAATCTCCACCAGAACACCGGTTGTAACACCACTAATATCTCTATTTTCATGAGGCAACATAGATTCTATCTTACTTTTACCCAAATAAAGCACTCAAATATAACGCCTTCTCACACTTTCTTATCTTGAGTCACGATTAGCACATCACCTCCTCTTCCTTTCTTTTTCAATCCTTTTATTACATTTCAAATTAGTAAGGTTATCGATATTGATAATGGTACATAGAGATCAGGATTACATTAATAAAGGTTGACATGGAAAAACACATCCTTAAAATAGCAAATAGTGTTTAGCCTCCCAATCTCTCAGTAAATAACCATGAAAAAAATATATTTATAAAAAGGGAAGAAAAAAACCCAGACGAAGAAAAACTAAACTTTAAAAAGAACAAACAAAGAATGGGCTGCCATGTTTCATTGGTTAAAATTTTAATTTTTGTTAACTCTGCTCCTGTATACATGAACAAAAAAATCTAAAAAGAGGATGCAGAAAGAGTCGAATTACATGATATGAAAATATGGAATAAACGGCCTCCAAGTTTCTTCAAATTCAACCGAAGGATCCATAGTACCACTGCTATTATTATCCCAAATTGAGATATCTTATCGTGTGGGAAAAACATTGAGGAGTGGTAGGAGGACTGAAAGCTTTCCATTTAAGTAAAATGGATCTTCTGGCTATTAATGTCACAAATGCAATTAAACGACAAGCTGATGAAGATAAGTGACTGGAGTCTATCACTGGTAGTCCAAAAATTGCCGTAATAGGATGAGGTTGTAAATCAAAGCGCAGAACTACTGAAATAATCCCAAAAATATCGTTCCAATATTTTCCTGGAAGAGGACAATACCAGAACATATGTTTCAAGGAAGCTACTTCAGAATTACATCTACCACAAAGAGGATTTTTATGAGGGTAAAAACGAGCTAACTTATCTTTGGACATATGAGCTCTATGAAGCACCATCAATTGTATCAAAGTGTCTCTGGCACACATTGAAGAAGTATTAAATAGTTTATGAATTTTCTCCCATTTCTCTGTAGATAAAGTTATCTGAAATTCTTTTTCAGATTCAGATTCAGATTCAGTTTATTGTCATTTAGAAACCACAAATGCAATGCAGTTAAAAAATGAGACAACATTCCCCCAGAATGATAACACAAAAACATATGACAAAACAGACTACAGCAGAAAATCCACGTAACGTTTGGCAATCCCCAATCCAGAGTCCGGAGAGGCTGCTGCGTATTAATATCGCGCTAGCGTTTAGCACGTTCCCCGGAAAGGAGCTCCAAAATCCACCAGACAAAAACAAGATCAAAAACTAAAGCTACGAGACCTGCACAAAACCTCATAATTACAACATATAGTTACAACAGTGCAAACAATAGCATAATTGATTAAAAAAAACAGACTATGGGCACAGTAAAAACAGTCCAAGATGTTAAAGGTAAGTTCTGTAAGTTCAAAAGAAATCACTACAGTTTCCACAAGTCCCCAGGGTCCCGACAGACTCGCCATCCCAGTATTTCTTAGTTTTATCAGATGTATCTAGACGTATTTTCGTAATCAAATGAGAAGTAATTGCTATTAAACTCTTCTTAATGTTGAGCACAATCTATAATCCCTAAAGCAGATTTCAACTCTCTGGTTAAATTGCTGGAGGAAATCGGGGCTGATGAATGGTCTCGGCATGAATTGTCGACTGAACTCTTTTCCATAGATGCTGCCTGGACTGTTGAGTGCCTACAGCATTTTGCGTGTTGCAACAGTTAATTTAATGGGATTGATAAAAGAAGGTTGTTCCGGGTCAAATTTAAACAATACTGTAACTTGAAGTTGAATTTCATTTTTTTTTTCAAAATATCCAGCCCTTCCTCTCGATCAGTTGAAATCATTCCCAGATTATGCAACTTTCTTCCGTTTTCCAGATCTAGATTCAACTTCATTCCAACCTTCACCCGCACTCACCAGACTCTTCAGTTCCGGTTCCTTTTCTAGACACTCGCCCCCCCCCCCACCTGAACATACATTATTTCCCAACATTCCCACGCATTCACAACCAGCATCATCAACCGCCACTGTCAGCAACTCGAACCCTCTTCATGTGTTCTCCTATGAATCAGGTCTAGGGGCCGAGCCACGCAACCCGTGTTGTAAAATCTTCACAAAATTTAAGCGTACATTCCTCCAGTGCACTTTGTAAGCGTCTGTTCCGAGGGTCCTGTGTTGCAGGAGGGGCTGCGTGGCTTTACGCCCGGCGGTAAACACGTCCGCATGGTATCGTTCTCTCCAAAGTGTTTCAGCTGTTCCTTTCTCTGTCTTCTCCACACAGTCACCCAGACAAACTGAGAGCGTCGGCAGGAGTGCTGGGAAAGTGCGGAAGTTCATATCTCACAGCAACTGCCCCTGTTTAATGTTTCGGAGTGAAGGATTTGGTCACCGAGTGTAACGCCGAACAGCGTTGAGATACAGTCACGATGAGGGATGACTGAAAAAAAACGCTGAACAGAACGTTCTCGTTCTCGGGAAACTCTCCAGTTCCGGGCTATTTGCACACTAGATTGTCCCATCTTCTCATACCGGTTTCATGTGAAGCAGGAAAATTTTCTCCCCATCGGTAAATTTCACCCCGGTCTCCTGCGTGACAGGCGGGGATTGAACTAACGAGGTATAAACAAGAGTGTGGAATCTCATACGGATGTCAGGGTTCAGGAGAGTTCATAAAGTCATTCTGATGTTTGTCCGTTGAGTGTAGAGCTGGCGCTTTTTACTCATCCCCTCCTCACTGTGTGACTGGAGGAGTCTCAGCATTCTTCAGTGATTCAGTCATTTACTGAGTTCAAGGACTGGCCAAAGGAAGGGTTCCCATTAGCATCCAACTGCGTGTTGTTTGAACGGACATTTATAATCAGCAGTTGTTTCCCCCTTCCTGAAACGTGAAGCAGAAAACCATTTGCAGCCCTTCGAATCTCTCGGGTCGATTCTCCATTTACTCGGATCCCAGGTGCTGTGTTTCTCCGGTCTGTCGGAATGTCGCGATATCCAGTGATCAGAATAGGAACTGCAACGGAGAGAGGAATGATCCTTCAGAAAACAGCTCAGAAAATGATATTCGAGTGACAGAATCTTATAGCACAAGAGAACATTCAGTATCCGAATCTCGTTTGTATCGGGGTGCGATGGTGGTATAGTGGTGAGCATAGCTGCTTCCCAAGCAGTTGACTCGGGTTCGATTCCCGGCTATCGCAGGTCGTTCACTTTTAGAACTATGAACGCAGAATTCACGGGCAATTTGCTGTGAATGAAGTTCACTCCATTGGATCAGATGGATCCCTCATGTACGATGGTGGTGATCCCTCATGTTGGATGAGCCAGGACCCCAAACTGAATGAAAAACACAACATTAGACCCGGGAAGTCCGTTAGTTCCAAGGAATCGGCTCGAGGAAACGCACACTTTCTGGTCAAATCGAACAGGCAGAATCGTGATCAAAGACACAACGCGACCCGGATATTCTCTCGTTCCCCTCGTTCATCTGGCAGAAAGTACAAAAGCCTGAAAGCACAATTCACAGTCTCAGGGATAGTTTCAGTCCCACTGCTGTGTCTATTGAATGGTTTCCCGTTAGATCGGACGGACGCTTGACCTCACAATCCACCTCGGCATGAAGCTGCACCTTATTATTTACCTACACCGTGCTTTCCCTTTCGCTGTTACACTTTATTCTGCATTTTGTTATTGCTTCACCTTGTTCTCTGCCAATACACTGTGTAATGATTTGATCTCTATGAACAGTGAGGATGAGAAGCGTTTAACTGTATTTCGGTATATGTGACCGAAACACGTAGAACAGATTCAAATCCCACTGAGCCCGTTGCGGCAGCAGTCGGGAGCGCCGGCCTCCGGACAGCGCAGAGGTACCCAGCTGGTAATGAAACGCAGCAGAAAAAAAGAGCTGAGATCACAGAGGGGGAGCAGTGAGAGAGGGTTTCACTGAACTCTCATCGATGAGAAGATTCACACTTCTTCAGAGTAGGCATCCCCTATTGACTTCAATGGATCTGTGTTGAGAGGGTGAACGGCTTTCAGTTACTCGGTACAGACATCAGCGAGGATCTCACGAGGTCTGTACACACCGGCTGCGTGGTGAAAAGGGCACAACAGCGTCTCTTTCACCTCAGACGGTTGAAGAAATTTAACACGGATCCCCAAATCGTAAAGACTTTCTACAGGGGACCATCCGGTATGGATGCATCACTACCCGGGATGGGAACTGTAATTCCCTCAATCGTAGGAATCTGCAAGGAGCGGTGTGGGCAGCCGAGCGTGTCTGTTGATATGATCTTCACAGTATTCAGGACATTTACAGAGACAGGTGTGAAATAAGGCCTGAAGGATCGTTGGGGACCCGCGTCACCCCAATCTCAAACTGTTCCTGCTGCTACCATCCGGGAAAGAGTACAGCAGCATAAAAGCCAGTACCAAAAGGTTCCGGGACAGCTTCTTCCACCAGGCCATCAGACCGACTAATTCACGCTGATACAATCGTATTTCTATGTTATATTGACTGTCCTGTTGTACATACTATTTATTCCATATTGCTATGTTGTACATTGCACATTTAGACGGAGACGTAACGTAAAATGTTTACTCTTCACGTATGTGAAGGACGTAATTAATAAAGTCCATTGAATTCAATTCCACGCAAGTGACTTCGCAGTGTAACAGTTGAATCACAGACGGGAATATGTGCAGATGCTGGAAATCCAAGCAACATACACAAAATGCTGGAGGAACTCAGCACACAGGCTGCTTCGTGATCCTGAAGAAGTGTTTCGGCCTGAAAAACCGACTGTGTACTTTATTCCACAGAAAATAAACCAGTGGATCACTAGCGTCCCTGGGTGGGCTCGAACCACCAACCTTTCGGTTAACAGCCGAACGCGCTGACCGATTGCGCCACAGAGACGACTATTTAAAAGAGTACGAATAAATGATAAATTCCAATTGAAATGCAATTTCTTGTTATAGGTGCATAGTGTTTTAAAAAACAAAGTTGAATACCAGCTGCCGCCAACAGAGAATATAGCAGAGGATGGTTTCGATCCATCGACCTCTGGGTTATGGGCCCAGCACGCTTCCGCTGCGCCACTCTGCTACAGAAAGTGTAATCAGTTGTTGAACTGTGAATGCTGCGCTTTTTCATGTGTATGTATGCATTCGTTTATGTCTGTGTCTGAATCTGTACATACAAGGTCTGGGTCTGTGCCTGTGTCTGTACATGTCTGTGTCTGTATATGTCTGGGTCCATTCCGTCTTTTTCCCGTTTCATACTCACGTTCTTCAGGTTCTTTTGATGATTCCTTGTTTCTACTCTTTCTCGTTCTCTCCACCTTCCCTATTTCTCTGACTCACCCAGTTATTATCTCTCTGCCGTTTATGCTCTATCTGTCTTGCACCTCGTTCCCGATATTTCGCCACTGAAATGCATTTTACATCATTTAAATATTCAGACGGACAATTCATCTCTCTGGTCGGCTTTTTTAAAAATAAATAACGACGTTTTCACCCCAGGTGCCATTAACTTCTGTAAAGGGGGTTTCTTCCTTTTTCTTTGTTACTGTGCATGTAATCAAAAGGGCTTCTTTATTTTGTTAACTAGCAGGAATGCTAATTTACTGATAACGACAATTGTATTCCTTTGTAAACCAAATGGCGATTAATGTTCTTTCTTCTGAGTCTGTAAGCTTTTGTTGACGGGCTTTTGGGCAGATCGGCGCGAGGGGGTCGAGAGAGAGGACGCAATGCTGTAAACTGGGCGAGAACGGAATCGAAGCGGGGGTCCGAGGCCCGGAGATACTCCGAGGAGGGGGGATGAAGCTAGAAGTGCTTGGTTGACCACTTCGGAGGGTCCTGAGCTGCGAGTCGAGGAGTTCGGAGGGGATCGAATGATGGCCAGAAGACTTCAGAAATTGAGCTCCAACGGTTGTGCACGAAGTGGATTGGACTTTGATAAGTTTGGCGCCTTTTCTTTATTTTTTGTCTCTTCATATATACTGTATCGTTATTAATCACTTAGTTATAGTAATCTTTATAAATTGTACTCATTTAATCGCATATGGTGTACTGTCTGTTTTGGGGCGAGGCGGGGACATCACACAGCACCCACACCAGCTGATTACCCAGTTTGGCGGGGCCGAAGGCTGCTCCCCCTAGACGAGAACGAGTGTGAGCGAGCCCGAGGTGACCCATGGGGTTACACTTCCTTATCCTGTCCTGATGATTGGATGTCTGCCCGAGTTCCTTCAGTGTTGAAACTGCAGATCAACTAGTGAAGCGGAACTCGCGCCATTAATGTACTGCAAACGCTGACATCAAATGCAACAATTCCTCCTCCGGGATTAACTGTTGGTGTCATGTTCAGACCATCACAGCCGGAACAGTTAGTGACGGATGGGGAGATGTGGAGTAACGCTGATGCTTCGCCCCTCCCTGACACACGGGGGGAGGGGGGGTTCCATTCCTGCACCAAAGCTGTGTGACTGACACAGTAAAGGTCGGGTTTCAACTATCCTACGTCGGACGGTGTAAATACAGACTGGCAGTTGTTAATCCCGTGGCCAGTTGAGTTACTCCAGCATTTTGTGAATGTTGCTCTGAATTTCGCAATCTGTGATTTCCCGCCGATTTTTCAATTCACAGGCACCAACCTGGATTTTGTTACATGCAAGCATACGATTTCTCATTGAAATATATCCGGGTTGTCAAACGTACCTGAAATCTTCTTTCTGAGTCACCGAGCACAAAGAGCGAACATTGAAAGATAGAAAACACAAGTCGGAGGGGATATCCAGCTTCTCCGGACTGCCCGCTATTCAATCCGATCCTGCCTTGATTTCTCGAACTTCCGGTAATGCCCCCTCCCCTTCAGAATTTCCTTTTCCTTCTCTCACCTTATCTCCTTGCCTGCCCACCGCCTCCATCTGGTGCTCCTCTTCCGTTTGGTTTCTTCCATGGCCTATTGCACTCTCCTTTCAGACTCCCTCTTTTCCAGTCCTGTATCTCTTTCGCCAAACAATTGCTTGCTCCACCCCAGCCCCTCCCAGATTCACCTAGCACTTTGCTGCTCCCTTTCCTCCCTCCACCTTTTAATTCTACTACTCATATTTTTTTTTTCTCCAGTCCTGCTGAAGAGTCCTGGCCCGAAAAATCGACAGTTCACTTTTCCATAGATGCTGCCTGGCCTGCTGAGTTCCTCCAGCATTCTGTGTGTGTTGATCCGTGTCTTCTATCTCACTTACCAAACCAGTGAATCTGCTTCCTCGTAGCAGCTTCCCAAATCTTTGTTTAAGTATATATTCTGAGAAATGTTCTTATATTGCAAAAATAAATTTCGAATTGATTAATTGATTAAAAGCTATTAGCACATACCGAAACAAGCCACAGAAAATGTAAGTTAAAGACGCTTTTTGAGTAAAGAATTTTTTTTTCCCTCCCAGAGGCAGACTCTTGATATGAGCTGTTTGTCTGGTCTTGGAATGAGTTCCCAAACATTAAATTGACATTATACCAGAGACTGACTGGTACCGAATGAAACCCACACTCTCACAATGTATCAGAAACTGACTGGTACAGGAGGAACCCCACCCTCACACTGTACCAGAGACTGACAGGTAAGAATGAAACCTGCACTCTCAAACTGTACAGAGACTAATGTGTGCAAAAGTTTTTGATTTGCCTATTTTGTGAACCGTACTCAAATTTACTGCTAAACCCTGCACCATGTCCTCTTGTTTCCTCTGGAATAAATCCACCCATCACTTGACCGTGACCAGTCTCTACCTTTCTAACATGGGATTAAACTATACCTGTGTCGTCTCAAAGTGAAAGCTAATATTGTATTTGCCACCTTCCTCCCAACTCAGCTGCAAGCCAGTATTTGGGGAATCCTGTACAAGGATACCCAGCTCCATTTGTACCTCTAATGTTTGAATTTTCTCCCTATTTAGTAAATCAGTTACTTAGAAAATACATTGTTCGTTATATAATGCTTAATAATGGTGTCTGACGTCATGGTAAACACTGAAATCAGGCCATTTGACTGTTACCCACTTCTGTTCCTCAAAAATGTGTGGAGATATTTGCAATTTTCCAATGTCCGGAAACACTTCTGTATCTAGTGATTCTTGAAAAGGAGCAACTAACGCTTCCACCAACCGTTCAGCTACTCTTTCATATCTCTGCCATGAAGTCCTTCTGTCCCAGATGAGCTGGCGACATTCAGATTCTTCCGCTTCCCAAGCGCCTCAGCCTGTTCAGTTATGGGAGGCTACGGGACGACACCCAGTGACTGGGGCGTGGTAGGCGAGGCAAAGGTGGATACGCGGGACAAAAATGTTCAAAAGACATGATTAACTTGGTTGTGGGATACAGATGTAGACACGGTGTCCCGGGCCATGGAGACCAACGACTTGCTCCTTCTTTCTGTAGAAAGTGAAATTAATAGCCAGCGCTGGGACTGAGAATGATGAGCCGACATATTTTGATAGTTTTGAAGATTTCTCCCTGTGCCATAGACTGGGACACAAGTGTGGACCTTGATACATCAGAGACGAGGGACGCATGACGCTTTGATGATGCAAAGAATTAAAGCCAACACTTAAGAAAAAAATCAGGAGGGCGAAAGGAATGTAGAAGGCTGCTCTGGCAGTCAAGGGGAAGGAGAATCCCAAGGGCATCTACAGATATATTAAGAACAAAAGAATAGCAAGGACAACATCAGCGTGGTCATCTGTGAATGGAGCCAAAGGAGACTAGGGAGAACTTAAATGAAAATTTATCACATTTATTTTCCCAGGAAATGGACGGACAGTCTATATAACTAAGATAAAACAATACTGAGGTCATAGACACTATTCTGATTACAAACGAGGAGGCAAATCGTGGTCTAAACACCCCACGGCCTCGTAAGGTGCTTTCTCTTTGCCACGTCGTTTTGTACATCGAACCGTGCATAAAAGACAATCAGCCTACTACGCAGAGAGGCGTCTCTGTCGCGGACGTGCGAGTTAAAGTTGCAGTCCATTATGGTCTGAACACCCTGTCACCTGCACAGGTAGTTCTGGTCTCCATATCTGACTCAACGTGTCCGGGTTTTCAGAGGACGTTCACCAGCTCGCTCCGGAAATGAAGTTGTAACCATATGACGGAGAGATTGAGTTGCCTTGGACTATGCTCGGCGGAATCCAGGCAATTCAGAGGAAATCTTATAGAAACACGGAAAACTCCGAGAAGGATAGATGAGATAGAAACAGGAAAGTTGTTTCGGCTGTTAAATGAGAAAAGAACGAGGGGACATAACTCAAGAAACTGAGGAATACAATTAGGATGCAGATGAAGAGAACAGCGCATCAGCGGAACGATGTGCCCAGGGAGGAAGTAGGATATAAGTAGTTAGGTACATTTAACACAGAGTTAGACAGCATTTTGCACAGAAAGGAATTGAAGTTAGGGGGAAAGGGTAAGTTCATGTAACTCAGGCCACGGCCAGATACCCGTGATATTACTGAATGGCAGACTAGACTCGATGATATGATGGCCTACTCCTGCTCCTATTTCTTACCTCTTATTTCTATAATGCTTTATACTTTGCATTATAATGCTTCGTTCTGTGTGTGTGTGTGTGTGTGTGTGTGTGTGTGTGTGTGTGTGTGTGTGTGTGTGTGTGTGTAGGATGGGATGTGCGGTTTTCAATGCCTTTATTGTATCTTCATTACACAAAACCGAGCCAGAATTTTTTGTTGTCTCCAGGCGACAATCCCATGACATTATATTTTAGAATCTGTGTTAGATAAATATTTTGTATAGGGAATCCCACTCCATGATTAGGCCCCTGTGAAACTCTGCCCGCCACCATTTGTTTTCGTTATTTTATTCCGGAATCAGTGCCGGATGAACATTTGAATGCGGAGCCCCATCCCTTTATTAGATCCCCATGAAACGTTGTCCACCGCCTTTGCTTTCTCATCTTTACAATCCCACGTTGGGATCTTCTCATCACTCTGGCTCATAAACCTAAAATTTCTCCGCCTCACTCCCCGGCTACCATGGATACGGGTTATTTCAACCCAAGTGACAAGGGTCAGATTTGACTTATCAACATGATTGTCGCGTTGATTTTAAATATGTAAAATATGTTATCGTTATGCGAATATAATATATGTTCACGTATATGTTATCGTCCTTAAATTTTGATGAAACGTGGCAATAAAAAACACCCCCAGTGCAGCGCCAGTTCTCGTTCGTTTGAAGGACCTGTTTATACCCATGAAAGGCAGTAGTTGGAGCAGACTATTCGCACATCCGCGGTAAAGAAACTATTTCTGATACGCAGACATAGAATTGTTGATTACTGTGACAGGAAATATAGGAAATTAGCACGTTTCTGCCAAATAAGTTGCACATCAAATCCTCGCTTGATTGGTTTTGTTATTACAGCATTGGTAAAAAAAATTATATTTACCACATAGTAGCTTTCGATTCAGAAGGCAGAATGCCAACTAAGCATCTTTTTTTATTGTGCTCTACACACGGTCTTCTGCAACAGACACTGCCCTCTCTTCAGTCAGCTCCTCAGTTACCGTCTCTGCACCATCTCATTTTACCTCTGTCCGGGCCTAATTTCTGCCGTAAGGTCCATCAGCATAATCTGGCGATTCGGCCCATTGTCTGTACTGCTATTCCATTATGTCGGACTTATTACAACCCCATTCTGCAGCCTCCCCCTCTGGCGTCCTTAATCACGAAAAGGTGGGAAGCCACAGCTACGATTCTGAACCAGCGCTCACATTAACTCTGCTGAACAAGTCCATTCATGGGTCTAACTAGGGCTTCGTTTGTCAGTCATTGGAAGGTACCACACGCTGTCTGAACGAAAAGGCATTAGTCACATTCATTGCACTGGCACAATGAAATTGCAGATTTACCAGCTCACTTTAACTGACATCAGGTGTTCATGTTCCAGGAATATTACTCCAGCTGTCACAGATATCCCTGGAACAATCGACCATCCTGTGAATGGGAATAGAATTTTACCAGTGTAAGAAAAATCAGACTGGCTTCACATAATTCGTTGACCCATATTCCGATATTAAAGGAAATTCTGAATACACTTTTTGCTAATGTAACTATCACATGAGCTCCTCTTAATTCGTTGGTACGAGACCCATTTATTTACACTAACTATGCTGACTTCACTAGAAAAGGAAAACTACTGGCATTCGCTCACTTGGCGTCACATTTACCAGACATATAAGCTATGCATAACTTTGTTTGAACTCCCGTCAAAGCTTTCAATTCGATTTGCATTTTATCTACAGAACCGGCCATCCAACGTAAGCAGATGTTTGACGCCACTCTTCATGTCCTCTCTGAATTCCCCCTGTGACAGAGTGTAGATACACGTGTTGGTGCAGGTACTGAGAAACTGCAACATGATTCCACACCAGGATGTACCTCAGGTTATTCAAATATTGTTCTGTGTAAAAGTAATTCTGAATTTGCCAGTTAGAAGTATATTAAATAAAGGGGATCTGCAACAATATGTTGGCTGATAGAGCTAACAACAAAATCATCGACCTTCGCCGGTTCCCTCGCTCTGTATTCTTATTTCCTCTGCTGATCCTCAGACCCCGGCGGATTCGGTTAGACGCTATAATATGCCAGACTGTTAAAGCATTAAACAACAGAATCAAGCCGATTGGAAATAAAGGTGTAGTAATGGAGTTATACAACCAGTATGATTTCCATACGGTAAATTAAGGTAATCCGCTTTCAAAAGGCATCGCCAGAAGTACAATGGAACACGCCTCGCACAACTCCCCAAACCCACAATTATTATTATCACAGTCGTTGTCCTCTCGGTGCAGTATCGCTCCCGCTGCTTATGACTACAAACTGCAATACAGCGATCGAACGTGAAAGCCACCGTGAGCCGAACAGAACAGTCCATGTTTGCGACGCTCAGGCAAATGTCACGGAGCAAACCAATGGAATGAACAAAGGACCGGCATAAAAAATAAATATTATTGATCTGATCGAGTACAACACCAATGATAGTGCAGATTAAATCAGCTGCTGCCATTCCCACCAGATAACAGGAGATGCATTTGGAAAGACCACATTTTCCTCGAGACAGGATCGAAATCGCCATTAAATTAACTGCAGGAAAGCAGAGTTGTTTTCAGGAGCATAAACACTGATCCGTTTCACTTGGGAGCCATGCGGAGAGAAGCATTGAAGCGGATTGAGTGAACCTCATTTTCTGATCCTATGCCGGGACAGGCTGGTCTCAATTTGGATAGAGGAAATATGGTTCGCACGGGCTCCGTCACTGCCCTTCGATTGAAGGATAATGGCGGAACAGACCAATAGTTGTGCTGCAAATTTCCCGAAGTTGTCAGCAGAGATACCAGTGGGCGGGTTATCGAACGACTCATTTAAACGGACCCACCGTTGTAGCTGAGAACGCTGAAGGTTGTACTTATAGCGGGAATAAAATTGTCACAGGGAGATTGCTTCTTCCGACACAACATATCTCAGTTCACAAAACTTAGAGCTAAAGGTATATTTCGATGCACAGCTGCAACACACTGAAATCTTGAATATTAACATTAAAACCAGCCAAAGAAGGAGAAATGTTAAATCGGAAGATATCTGTGCGTTATTATGGAGTTTTAAAGGACATTTGGACAACTGGAAAAATAAGTTTTTTTTTGCTTTAAAATAGAAAAGAACGACCGTGAGTCGCCTAAAACCAGTGAGCTGGATGATAAAGGTGCACCGATGGAATCGATTTCCTTTTTGTTTATGTTAAGTTTTGAGTTTTTATGTTGATAACGAATCAGATTTGGAGCACATCATGCTGTTACTGCTTTGGAAATTCGAGTGAAGTAAACACTGGAACAGTTTCAATATTAACACTCATTAATTGCTAAAGTTGGATGTTAGAAATGATAGAAAAATAAACAACGTATGTTTAGTCCTGAACAGGCTAAAAACACTGATCACGTGAGGCACCATCTGTAACAGATTTTATATCGTCATTATGCCGTGCAACAGATACAGTATGAAGAACAACAGCCAGCTCCTGTTTCTTACCAGGGATACCAATCGCTGCCAGTACAGGATAGTCGATACTGGCTATGTAGTAAATTGCTGCATATCCCATTTTCCGTGCGATGAAGTGATCTGTACAAAATGGTCCAACTACCGAAATCTACTGTTGATTGTTTTGTAAGTTCTTATACAGGAGATGAAAGTGCATCTGATAATTAATCATTGCACCTCGTTAGTCACATCAGTGGCAGTCTATTGCACAAAATTCTCAGGTAAATAATTCATATGATTCGTGCAATGAAAGTCGGTCCCAGGAACAATAAAAAAAAACAATTGTTTATTCACCCTTTAAAAACAATATTGTATATTCCTTGCCTGACGCTAAATTTGCAGGTTTCAAATGTCTTCATATTTTTACAGTGGGCACTATCCACAAATAATTGTCATTTGTAACAGTAGGCAGAACCCATTAAGATACTCAAATTAATTAAAAAATGGTATATTTAGTTTGTCTGTTAAAATCGATTATCTTCTTTTCTGCGTGGGGAACGTTCACACCTGTTTGTTTTTATTTAGATTTGGTTCCACAGTACTAGTCAATTTGGATGAGAAATTACTTCCTAAACGATTAGATTATTTAAACGTATATCTCGAAGGACATCACCACGCCCACGCTGATATGTGGGTCATCTGAGATTACTGTAGACTGACTGATTCATGAAACTAGCTGTAACATATGGGAAGATTAAGTATCTATATCTACTAGCAGAAAATAGAACTGTTTAGCCCAAGGAAACGCGATTTTTCCCACTAACAGTGCAACGCATCTCTGATCTCACCATTCGCGTTGTGTGAAATTTCTTGCAAGTGTTTTATTTTCATGTATTACCCGCCGTTTTTTTTTTCCTTACCTTTTCAAGAATTTAAAAGGTTCAGAATCCACAACATTTTTCATCAAGTCTGAAGGAAACAACGTCTAGAAGTGTTGATCTATCCACAGATGATGTTAGTTGCGATATTCGCCCTACTGGATTTAAGACACTTGGGTATTTAAGCCAGATTACATTGATAATTGTGAATAGAAAGCGACATAAAATGGCAATAAGTTATACTCGCACTGTGTTTGTGTTTGGGAAAACTCATGCCTTCATTAAATCTCCATAAATCACAGCCAGGCCAGTCTTTTCTCTTTCTTTCTAAGCAACAATCACACGTTATTTTATTCTAGAATCTGTGCCTGATAAACACATTTTGTGGGAATTCCCACGCCTTGTTCTATCACTATGAAACACTGCACGGCCAGTCCTTGTGTCCCAGCGAGATAATCGATAATGAAATATTGGAATACTGAAATACTTGAAATATTCAAGTCAGACAGGATCTCTACTTTTACGGTTTCTTGTAGAGGATCCCGTTCCCTTTTTCCCAAACGCATCCACCTCCTTGCTGATTATAATATTTCATTCTGAAATTGTTTGTGGCAGACTACAACGCCAGCACAGGAAAAGGGGGATTATGGGCCAGTTGGCTAGTTATAGATCGATGATTGGGGAAGTGTTGGAGTCCATCATTCAGGACTAGGTTTCAGGATACCTGGAGACTAATGATAAAGTAAATCAAAATCAGCAAGGCTTCTGTGCAGGAAACTCTTGCCTGAAAAATCTATTAGAATTCTCAGAGGAAGTACGAAGCAGGGTGGACAAAGGTGAAGCGCTGGTTGTCATTTACTTCAATATTCAGATGACATTTGATAAGGTGACACACATAAGGCTGTTTAACAAGATAAAACCCTTTGGTGTTACAGGAAATATACTGGCTGTCAGGTAGGAGGCAGCGTGTGGGAATGAAGGGGACGGTTTCTGGTTGGCTGCCAATGAATAGTGGCTTTCCTCAGGGGTGAGGATTGGGGCGGCTACTTTTCACGTTGTTTGTGAATGATTTAAAAGTGGAGTTAATGGGTTTGTGGCAAAGTTTGCGGATGCTACGAAGATAAGTGGAGGAGTGGGTCCTGCAGAGGAAGCACTGCGATTGGAAGAATTGGAAAAAACGTGGCAGATGGAAAACAGTATTCGGAAATGTATGATATTGTACTTTGGTAAAAGGAGTAATAGTGCAGCCGAATCTCTAAATGGAAATAAAATTCAAACATCATTGAAGAGTGCCCAGAGGAGGTTCCTTGGTATGAATTCAGGGGTTAACATATCAGGTGTGTTTGGCAACTCTGGGCCTGTACCCACTGGAATTTAGAAGAATGTGGTGACTCTCATTGAGCCCTATCGAATCTTGAAAGGACTGGATAAGGTGGATATGGAGAAAATGTTTCCTCTAGTGGGGTTATTTTGACTGGGGGCACAGACTTAGAAGTGAGGGGCGAGCGTTTAGAACAAGGTTAAGGAGAATTATGTTTAACCACCGCACGGTGAATCTGTGACTGGCCAAGTCCGTGGTTCTATCGAAAACGGAAAATATGAGTTTCCAAATTGGTCGGGGCATCAAGGGATTTGATGAGAGGGCAGGCGTATGGGGTTGAATGGGATCCCAGATGAGCCATGATGAAATGACGAAGCGAATTCGATCGGTGACCTAATTCTGTGCCTATGTCATGGGCTTACAAGCCGAATAACTATGGTTGTGATGAGGGGCCTGGAAGTTCAACCTAACATTGGATTGGTCGAAACAACATTTCAGTAATTCTCGAGTTATAGTCGGATGTTTGGATTAAAATGTCTCGATCTGATCAGTTAGTCTTGGCACTACAGGTTTACATGTAGCTGGGAAGGATATCAAAGTTTCTACCTGCCGTGCAAATAATCCTTATTATGCTGGAGAACCGCATGGGTGTCAGGATATGACAGCAAATGATCTTTAGGGACCATTCTGTTTCCTATCCGTATCAGCCATACGTTCATATAGTACACAGGAAGCAGGTGAGAACACGGAGATAGGCTACTCGAACACTGCTACTCCCCCTTCCGCAACGCTTACAAAGAGATCCTTCGCCCAACACCCACCCCGTTTGGATAATCAGATCACTCCTCTATTTCCTGGTGCCAAAGTGCAGGCAGAAGCTGAAACACGAGACGGCCATAGTTAGAAGGGCCCACTGTTGGTCCGACTAATTGGCCTCCATGCGGCAGGACTGCTCCGATGACGTCAACTGCAATGTGTTTCCTGATGAGGACATCTCCGAGTTCACGGAAGGGGTCCGGAAGCGCATCGAGGATGTTGTTCCCCAGAAATCAGTCAGGCTCTTCCCAAATCAGAAACTTTTGATCAACATTTCCGTGCAAGAAGCATTTACAATAGACAATAGACAATAGGTGCAGAAGTAGACCATTCAGCCCCTCGAGTCTGCACCGCCATTCTGAGATCATGGCTGATCATTCACTATCAATACCCAGTCCCTGCCTTGTCCCCAGATCCCTTGATTCCCCTATCCATCAGATATCTATCGAGCTCCTTCTTGAAAGCATCCAGAGAATTGGCCTCCACCGTCTTCCGAGGCAGTACATTCCACACCTCCACAACTCTCTGGGAGAAGAAGCTCTTCCTCTACTCTGTTTGAAATAACTGACCTCTTATTCGCAATCCATGCCCTCTGGTACTGGACTCTCCCAACATCTGGAACATATTTCCTGCCTCAATCCTATCAAATCCTTTAATTATCTTAAACGTTTCAATCAGATCCCCTCTCAATCTCCTCAATTCCAGCGTGTACAAGCCCAATCTCTCCAATCTCTCTGCGTAAGGCAGCCCTGCCATCCCAGGAATCAACCTAGTGAATCTACGCTGCACTTCCTCAATTGCCAGAATGTCCTTCCTTAAACCTGGAGACCAAAACTGTACACAATATTCCAGGTGTGGTCTCACCAGGGCCCTGTACAAATGGAAAAGGACATCCTTGCTCTTGTTTTCAATTCCCCTTGTAACAAAGGCCAACATTCCATTTGCCCTCTTCACTGCCTGTTGCACTTGCTCATTCACCTTCGTTGACTGGTGAACTAGGACTCCTAGGTCTCCTTGCATTTCTCCCATACCTAACTCTACACCGTTCAGACAATACTCTGCCCTCTTGTTCCTGCTTCCAAAGTGGATAACTTCACATTTATTCACTTTGAATGACATCTGCCAAGTATCTGCCCACTCACCGAGCCTATCCAAGTCTCCCTGTATTCTCCTAACGTCCTCTTCGCATGTCACACTGCCACCCAGTTTAGTATCGTCAGCAAACTTGCTGATATAGTTTTCAATGCCCTCATCTAAATCATTGACATAAATCGTAAAGAGCTGTGGTCCCAATACAGAGCCCTGTGGTACCCCACTAGTCACCTCCAGCCAGTCCGAGAAACACCCATTCACTGCTACCCTTTGCTTTCTATCTGCCAACTAGTTTTTTATCCATGTTGAAACCCTGCCCCCAATGCCATGAGCTCTGATTTTACTCACCAATCTCCTATGTGGCACCTTATCGAATGCCTTCTGAAAATCTAGGTATACAACATCCACTGGCTTACCCTCTTCTTACATCCTTGTTACACCCTCAAAAAACTCCAACAGATTAGTCAAGCATGATTTGCCCTTGGTAAATCCATGCTGGCTCGGCCTAATCCTATTTCTGCCATCAAGATGTGCCAATATTTCGTCCTTAATAATGGACTCAAGCATCTTCCCCACGACTGACGTTAGGCTAACAGGGCGATAGTTCTCCGTTTTCTCCTTCCCTCCCTTCTTGAAAAGTGGGACAACATTAGCCACTCTCCAATCTTCAGGAATAGAAGGAACATTGGAAAATGATTACCAATGCATCCGCAATTTCCTGAGCCACCTTATTTAGAACCCTCGGATGCAGACCATCTGGACCCAGGGATTTATTAGCCTTCAGTCCTACCAGTCTACTCATCACAGTTTCTTTCCTAATGTCAATCTGTCTCAATTCCTCTGATATCTTATGACCCTGGCCCATCCATACATCTGGGAGATTGCTTGTGTCCTCCCTGGTGAAGACAGATCTAAAGTACGCATTAAATTCTGTTGCCATTTCCCTGTTTCCCATAACAATTTCTCCCAATTCATTCTTCAAGGGGCCAACATTGTTCTTAACTATCTTCTTTCTCTTCACATAACTAAAAAAAGTTTTTGCTATCCCCTTTTATATTCCTGGCTATACTGAGCTCATACCTGTTTTTTTTTTCTCTCCGTATTGCTTTTTTAGTTAAGATCTGCTGTTCCTTAAAACTTTCCCAATCATCTGTATTCCCACTCATCTTAGCTCTGTCATACTTCTTTTTCTTTAATGCTATACAATCTCTGACTTCCTTTGTCAACAACTCTGGTCCCTTCCCTCTCTTTGAATCCTTCCTTCTCATTGGAATGAACTGCTTTTGCATCTTTTGTATTATCCCCAAGAATATCTGCCATTGCTGATCCATTGTCTTTCCTACCAGGGCATCCGCCCATTTAACTTTGGCCAGCTCTTCCCTCATGGCTCCGTAGTCTCCTTTATTTAATTGCAACACTGACACCTCTGATCTGCCCTTATCCCTCTCAAATTGTAGATAAAAACTTATCATGTTATGATCACTACTTCCTAATGGCTCATTTACTTCAAGATCACTGATCAATTCCTATTCATTACACATCACCAAGTCCAAAATAGCCTCGTTCCTGGTTGGCTCAAGCACAAGCTGTTCCAAAAATACTTCCCTTAGGCACTCCACAAACTCCCTATCCTGGGCTCCAGCACCTACCTGATTCTCCCAGTCCACCTGCATGTTGAAATCTCCCATAACGACTGCATTACCTTTAGCACATGCCAATGTTAACTCCCTAATCAACTTGTACCCAATATCCACGCTACTGTTTGGGGGCCTGTACACAACACCCATTAGGGTCTTTTTACCCTTACTGTTCCTCAGCTCAATCCACATAGACTCTAATTCCCCTGTTCCCAAGTCACCTCTTGCTAAGGACTGAATATCATTCCTCACCAACAGGGCCACCCCACCCTCTCTTTACCGCGTGAGATGGAGCTTACATTGCCGGTAATCAACAAGAGCTCAGGAAAAGCAGCTTTGATCTGAGCAAAGACATCAACGCAGCGAAATAACGACACGGAGACCCGATTCAGATTCAACTTTCCACCATGTGTGATGCCTGTGTGAGAAAACTACAGCTCTTGTTGAATACTACAGTTGAACCTTCCGTGCCATAATTCCCTCTAGGCTCGACAAGAAGCTCAGAGACCTCAGCCACGGATGTATTTGAACTTGTGTAGCTGGATCCTGGACTTCCTGTCAGGTGGCCGCTAGGTTGTAAGAGTGGGCTCCCTCACCTCTGTCCCTCTGACTCTCAACATAGATGCCCCTCAGGGCTGTGTACTAAGCTGCCTCCTTTACTTTCTATATACTCATGGGTGTATCGCCACCCACAGACCAGCGTGCTAATTAAATTTGCTGCCAACTACACCGATTGGCCTAATCTCAAATAATAATGAGGCAGCCACGAGTTATAAGAAGGGATGGAAAGAGTGTTCTTTGGAAAGTTATAATGTTGAAATTGGGAGCGTGAATATAGGATTCGCTGATGGAGGGCGAACTTCATCTCAGCCATCCATAAATCTGATAATGAAGGAGAACCTTGCAGTCCCATGAACTGATACGCATCGATATTTGTGAGGCTCTGGTCTTACTGAGTTGCAACAGTTCTGTCTATTGACTGGACACGATTTGTGGAGAAGGCAAAGGAGACAATCCATCAATAGGCTAAGCATACGAATGTTATTAAGGCATGCTGATAAAGCAAATGAAATGTTGAGGGTCTCAGACTAGTGGATTGACTTTTGTAGATGCGGATCAAATGTTCATTACATGAGTGGGTGAGGATACTATCGTATGCTGCGGTAATATCAATTTTATATACGATGTGTCTCACCTTAGTCAGCTGAAGGCTGCAGTTGTGCAAAAGGAACAGGCTGTCGGTCGTTTGGCTTGATCAGCGCTTTAAAGAAAACATTATGATAATTCAGGTAATCCTTCGAGATCATTTCCAAAAAAAAAACGTTTCTTTGATAGAATACAATATCCAGGATTTTGACTATTGTTCACCGCATCTGTTCCACGTAATTCAGGGCGGTTGCACATTTGAGAACAAAGAGCCATAAGTTGCCGATTGTCACTTCTTGGGAAGAAGACAGTTAATAAATGTTGGTCTGGGACAGAGCCGATGAAAAGGTGTTAACATTTAGACACATGACCGACAGCCAATGAAATTCGAAAGGATTATGCGAATTGGACATATCAGCAGAACCTTTTATAATACTGGAGGCGGTAACAATGGAAACGATCAATTATCGCGGATGGGACGTGCACCACGGACACGTAGAGATTCGAATCAGGACTAAAAGAAACATCCAGTCAGCAGCAGAAGCTGCTCTTTAACTGGTATCACTTTTCTGTGCTTTGAATGTTCATGAATGAACAGAAAAACTTCGTTGATGTGCACACAGTTACTGGTTGTGTCAGTTCATGTGTTCTACTGTTCAGGCAATAAAGGTACTTGTCGGTAAATACAGATTCTCCTCGTATTCCACTGACAAGGGATTACAAGGGATTATTTTTGTAATATCACTTTGGAAAACTGAGCTACAAATGGGCTTGTTGTATGAGGCGGACATTGAGGTCAGAGATTTGTTCAGTGATTTCACAGTTTACACCATTTGGATTCATCATCAACAGGAACAGGGACGAGTGGAGATGAAATGTTTAACGGTTAATCTGAAAACTAAATCGTCAGGCATTCATTGCAATCATAGCATCATCGAGAAAATTAAGCCCATCATTGACGCATCATCAAATGTGCATTTACCTTATCACAGGGTTAGAGGATCTGCAGGATTTACCATGTGTAATGCTCGCCCAATGCGCCAGCTCTACTACAAGGACAATGTCAGTATGTACACGGAATCTTCAGCAACGGACGGTCCCCGTGCCAGTGTCATTCCGTACTGAGATGGAAGTATATCATTCGTTCTCCATTGTTCTTCGTTCGAAGTCTTTCCATCCATCGAGGTAAAAAGAAGCTAACCACTACATTCCCATGGATCAGTTTGAGATCGGTGATAAATGCCACCGAGGTAGCAAAGCGCATAAGCGTAATAAATCAGCAAATAAAACCAAAGGGTCACAAGGAGACTCTTCGGGAGGCCCGAAACGTCGACCGTTCTTTTTTTCCATAGATGCTGCCCAGCCTGTTGAGTTTCTCCAGCATTTTGGGTGTGTTGCATCGCTATATAGAGTAGCGTTCTAGGTCGAAGTCTGAATCCTGCGAAGAACTATGAACTTTACCATCAAGGCATGTCAGATCTTTCGGTGAAATTTCCAGTTGACTTTCGATACGCATGCATTTCATATTACACGTCAGCAAATCAGAACTCTTGTTTTATATCTGTTTTAATGTCGCTTCAATATCGTCAATAGCGTGTAAACCGTCCGGCATTCTCCGCTGACATATGTTTACAAGTTTCAATTTTAAAGCTGTGGTTCTAGTTCCCGAACTCTTTATGCTCAAAGGAAATGTCTCCGTGACCATTATGACTGCTCTCTTCACCATTTTCAGCTCCAATGGCGGGTCAAATGCCGATGACACGAGCAATCACCAGCTCGCTTGTACGTTATAGACTTCGAATACCCCTCAGTGAACTGCTGAAGGGTTTTAGATTCAACTGTTCTCCCGGCGGGACTCTGTCTTGCAGAGTGCAGATTCCGGACGAACAGTATCCTGGCACAAAGATTCCAGGGCAGTCATTTTAACATAAAATCCGGGGGATGGGACGATTCTCTGAGGTCCAGCGGAGTTATCAAGTCAAACGGATCAGTTTTGGCGCGGACGAAATTGTTTCCATGTCTTTCCGGTTGATTTAACAGCGATTGTGATCCTGTCTCGGGGAACGCGTGGTCTGAAATGGATCAATGTTACCTGGTGAAAAAAGGTAAAAACTGATCTCATGGGATTTGTCTTCGTTGCTATTGTGTAGCAGACTAATTACATCTACAATTATTCAAACTCTTGCTCATTATCCGATTTGTCTTCTGAAATGTGGCCCAATGATTGCAATTATTGATTTTTCCGTTCAGCAAACAGCGGATTTCAATTTCGACCTCCATATCGCATTTTTTTGTCAAAGGCTGCGGGATCGATACTACACCACGAGAACAGACACTGTGGTTATAGTGACCGGGACTGCCGTGAGCTCCGCGATGAACGGTCCGTTTTACTTTGCCCTGGAACCTGTCGTCAAACTTGACAACGTACAGCGGGGCTGTTTTCCCAGGGACGATGAATTCCTTTATCAGCGTGTAAAGAACACGAGTGACCAGACAGTATCTTCACTGTCTCCGCCTCTGTATTTCTGCTGTTCAATAGGTTTGCAGTCAGATAGAACTTCGCGGCAAAGAAAGTCGAAATGGGGACGTCGAAGCAAAAGTGGAAATCAGAAGGACGAAGAGGTGGTGAGCCCGAATTTTGTTGTTCGCTGTATCAGTTAATTCCCCTGTTACTCGGGATGACCTGTTGAGTATATTCTATGATCTGGCTTGTGGTCAATTGTTCTACGCAGACAGATATTTGAATGTCCTGACATATATCCTGCAGCTGTTCGCGTATATGTTGTCAGTAATGTGTATATGAAGCAACACGTGCATCAATGGACGAACGCAGAGAATGCTGTGAAAAGAGCTGAAGAATGGATTAACTGTGTGTTTGCATTAAGTCGCCTGAAGTGTAGATCCAATCTCCCTAACTGCCAATCGGCTTCCACTGGTACTCTTCCCCCAACACTTTCTTCAATGGCCTTCTGTGCTATTCAATCAAATTCCTCCTTTTTCAGCATCTTTTTACCAATAGTCTTTCCAGTTATTTACTTCAAACAACCCCTACCCTCCAGGTTTCACCTCTCACCGTGTACATCTTCCTCCATTTCCCCATTTAAGCCTTACTTCTAATCTATGTTTTACTGTCCTGGTGAAGGTTATCGGCCGAAATGTCGACCGCTTCCTCGTTTCCATGGATGCTGCCTGGTCTGCTGAGTTCCTCCAGCATTGTGTGTATTATTTTTATTTCCAGTATCTGGAGACTCTCTTTTGTTTGTGATTTGGTCCTGACCACGGTGAGTCCCCTGTCTCCTACCACCTCTTTACTCCTGTCAACCACGTACACTGGGGTAGTTTCCCGCAGCCAATTGACGCAGCATCCAGCGCGACTTCGGTATGCCGAAGAAAACCGTTTGGATCAAGTTTGATTCTCACCATTCAACAGTTGACCTCGCTGCCTGCTGTCCGCCATTTTCAATATCACGGCGCAGCAGTATTTTTCTGAGAGATTCTCAGACGGTCAGCCCGAGTCCACTGCCTCATACCCTACCCGATACTGGGAGTTTCATTGTCAAACGAGACAATGAAACCCCGGAAATATTCAGCAGTGAGATAGAAAGCGCGGAACGAAAGGTAAAACAAAACCACAAGTTGATACTGTGCCTTTAGAGCTTGCCAGTACTGATGTTATTGAATGAGGTTGAGAAACGAAATGATCCATGTCCGACCATAGCAGTGTTCCGGCAGGCAGGATTCACGGAACGATAACGGTAGGAACTGTTACGGGAGGAATTATGCGAAAGCACAGTGCAACAACGATCAGGGTAAAGGAGCATCACCACAGCTCAGTTTGTTGTGGAATCGAACAGGCAGAGTCGGGCTTTAAACATAGACGCATTAGAAAGCAGTGAGACGAAATCCGGTGCAGATCGCTCCGGCCACAAACGGTGGTGGTGGTGTTGAGGATGGGAGAGCAGGTGCTAGATCGGAGCCGATTGCGTTGTGTTGAAAATCGAGGAAAATGCTGCATGGAAATGAGAATAAAAACCAAAACTGACGAAGTTGGAAGCACACAGAAGAAAAAGAGACTGTCAGTGTCCCGATTGGCAATTCTCCATCTTGATATTACCTTCTTAATTGTGCTTTAATCCCGTCGTCTGATTTCCAATCATTCCCAGTTCCGCCAATTACAGCACACCGGGTTCCCTTTAGCGAACATAGGAGAAAACTCGAGTGTCACAGCTCTGGTTTGCCGGTTCGTTGGTTGATTCTGGTGTGAGTAAACCTCGTTTCCTGATTCCTCTGGACTGTCGGTTCTAAGCTCCGCATCATTTCCTGGATACATCGTCGTAAACCTTGTCTCCGTGTTAAGACTCTCCCGGATACCGGTTCCTCGTTAGCGACGGTGCTAACTCCTCACGTCTCTGCCTTCGCGCCTGTGTCCTGCACTTGGGGTCGCCCTCAGCCTCGTCCTTGCAACAGATAGAACTGGCCAAGAGTGAACCCAGCGGACACGGACATCGTGCAACAGGTCCACGCCAGCCAGGGCTACCTACTGGGAACCCACGACCAACTGCTCAGAGAGGTCACGGAAATACTTCGTGTGTTGTCCACGAAAGTGAGGAAGGTCAGTGAGCAGGTTGAGCGGGCATCCACTTCCCTTACTCCGTCCCTTCCAACAACCCCGACTGACCAAACCGCACAGCCTGGGATGTTCACGTCTCTTTGGTCGGCAACACAGTCCCCTGGAGAACTGTACATACCCGGGCCGGAATCCTACGCTGGGAACCTAGGGAAATGGCAGGCCTTATATTACAAAGCTCTTTGGTCTTTGAGCAACCCCCACGTCCGTACACCTCGGACAGATCAAAGATGGTGTACATCGAGAGGAGGTCTGATTCTGATTCAGCTTGGTGCTGCGCAAGCACCGCCGGACAGCTGTTATAATGCTCAGTCGGTGTGAACGGCCTGAGAGTTATATTGCAAAGTGAGCTTTGTTGACTCGATCCCCTAAATTGATATCATTGAGTCTATCTTTAAAAATAGTCATGTCAGAAATACTGCGCAGCTCTGGCGACGGAAGATTCCACTCTCTTCTTGATTTGGGTAGATTTAATCTCACCCATTCACCTCAAGCCACTATAGTTCTAGGATGTCCCTGGCTGAACCACCATAACTCCTACATCGACTGGTCCAGCGGGAGCCCGTTTAGCCACGCTACCTGGCTACGGTCGGCTCTACCCATTATGGAGGTTCCCACCACCTCTCCTGTCTTGGAAGCCCTCGCCTTGTCCAGAATCCCCGCAGAATACCATGACCTGGGACAGG